>NW_020954616.1:2342188-2408010 GCF_900497805.2 Vombatus ursinus
CTATCTATCTATCTATCTATCTATCTATCTATCTATCTATCTATCTACCTATCTATCTATACATATAATTTTTTCCCTCTCACTACCCTAATACTGACAAAGGACTCATGAGTTACAAATATCATCTTTCCCTGCAGGAATGTAAACAGTTCATCCTTAATAAGTCTCTTATGATTTCTCTTTCCTGTTTCCCTCTTCCACGTTTCACTTGAGTCTTGTATTTGAAGGCCAAATTTTCTATTCAGCTCTGGTCTTTTCCACAGGAATGCTTGAAAGTCTCCTATTTCATTGAATGACCATTTTTTACCCTGAAGGATTGTACTCAGTTTTGCTGAGTAGGTGATTCTTGATATCTCCTTTGCCCTCCAGAATATCATACTCCATGCCCTCAGGACCCTTAATGTAGAAGCTGCTAAATCTTGTGTTATCCTGATTGTGTTTCTACAATACTTGAATTGTTTCTTTCTGGCTGCCTGTAATATTTTCTCCTTGACCTGGGAATTCTGGAATTTGGCTACAATATTCCTAGGAGTTTTCCTTTGGGGATCTCTTTTAGGAAGTGATTGGTGGATTATTTCAATTTCTATTTTGCCCTCTGGTTCTAAAATATCAGGGCAGTTTTTCTTGATAATTTCTTGAAAGATGATGCCTTGGCTCTTTTTTTTTTTTTTGATCATGACTTTCAGATAGTCCAATAATTTTTAAGTTCTGTCTCCTGGATCTATTTTCCAGGTCAGTTGTTTTTCCAATGAGATATTTCACATTCTCTTCTATTTTTTCATTCTTTTGGATTAGTATTCAGTGTCTTGATTTCTCAAATTGTCACTAGCTTCCATTTTCTCCATTCTAATTTTTGAGGAAGTTATCTTCTTCAGTAAGCTTTTGCACTTCCTTTTCCCTTTGGCCAATTTTGTTTTTTAGGGCATTCTTCTCCTTATTGGCTTTTGGGCCTCTTTTGCCATTTGGGTTAGGCTATTTTTTAAGGGGTTATTTTCTTCAGTATTTCTTTGGGTTTCCTTTAGCATCACTCTCAGTTTTTCCTCTATTTCTCTTACTTGATTCTCAAAATCTTTTTTGAGCTCTTCTATGGCCTGGGACCAATTCATATTTTTCTTGGAGGCTTTGGATGTAGGAGCTTTGGCTTGGTTGTCTTCTTCTGGTTGTATGTTTTGATCTTCTTTGTCACCAAAGTAAGATTCTATGGTCTGACTCTTTTTGCTCTGCTTGCTCATGATCCCAGCCAATTACTTGAGTTATAAACTCTTTGTTAAGGTAGGGGTCTGTTTCCAGTGTGGAGAATGTACTGTCCCAAGCTTCAGGGGTTTTGTGCAGCTGTTTTCAGAGATACTTCCAGGGATCTGTAAATTTTCAGTTCTTCCAAGGTACTATGATCAAGGGAGAGGTGTTTACTCCTTTCTTGTCCTGTGCTCTGGTCTATGAGTGACCACAAGCACTCTTTTCTGTCTTGGAACTGTGAGGAGGATTTCCTCTTCACAGCCACTACAGGCTTCACCACACCAGCACTCCTCCTAGCCCCAGAACCACCACCCAGAATATGACCCAGCTCCAAGCATGGGCAAAGCAAGAGAATCCTGCACCAGCAGAGAGATCCCTGCAATCCCGCTCTGATCAGCCACTTGATTCCCCCTCAGTCTGTGGGCCAGAAGCTCAGGAGGCAGCCACTGCCCCAGGGCTGAGCTTGAGGAATGGGGCTGGAACCCCACCGTGCTTCTCTCTCACCACTGCAGAAATAGACTTTTCCCATTGACCTTCTAAGTTGTCTTTGGTGTTCATGGGTTGAGAAGTCTGAAAACTGCCACAGTTGCATTTGATTCAGGCCTCTGAGGCCTGCTCTAAGTTTGCTGCTACCTGTGCGCCTATGCCGAACTGCGTTCCTCTCTCAGCCAGGCATGACATACCTTTCTGATCAACCATCCAGGTTATCTTGGGCTGGAAATTCGTTTCACTCTGTCTTTTTGTAGATTCTGCTGCTTTAGAATTTGTTTAGAGCCATTTTTTATAGGTATTTGGAGGGGTTTGGGGGAGAGCTCAAGCAGTGACTTGCTTTTACACTGCCATCTTGGCTCCACCCCATTGCTATCAGGGAGATGAATTCTTGTATCTCTTCTTCAGGGCTAACCTTGGTCATTTAAATTACAGAACATTCATTTTAAATTTTTTGTTGCTATTATTCTTGCCATTCAGAATGTTATAGTCATTATGTATATTATTTTACTAGATCTGTTTACTTCATTTTACATTAGTTACTATGTCTTTCCATGTTTCTCTATGTTATTCATAGTCATTATTTCTTACAGTTCCGTGATTCCTATAGGATAGGGACTGGACCTCTGAATTCACTGGTATGGCTAACTCCTTCGTGAGGAAAATTCCTTCTATAAATGCAGTTCAGCATTTTCTCTGTAATTTAGTCATAGAAAAGCTACCTGAGACATGAAGTGATTTGACCTGAGTCAAATTGTCAATATGTGTCAGAGGTAGGACTAGAACCCAGATCTTCCTGGCTCTAAGGTTAGCTTTCTATCTACTGTACCATGTTATCTCAATTTGACTTCTTCCTCATGTTTGTCCCCATATACTCATTCAGTCATTTACTAAGTATTACACAAAGACTCTATAGATTATCACAAACCTGGGGTACCTCTCCAAACTTTTTCAACTAGATATACTCTATTAGTCAGCATCTCTTCAAATCCATAGGAATAGAATGAAATAGGCATGTGTGGCCTAGCTTTGCCCATACTCCTGCCAAACCAGGCACAGAGTTTGGGATGGACATGCCTATCCTCCTGCTAGGGGAATGTCACTGTGGAAGCAAAGCTAGGAAAATATGTGAAAGACTGACTAAGCAAAAGGTGATGCAATCCCTTGGGTCAGCAAGAAATAGAGCAGAAGAGAGATCAGGTCAGACTTGCTGATGGATATTGATGAAACTTCCATAGTCTACTCCTTGTAACCTTTCTATCTTCTTTCTCTCTGTAGAATACTGCCCTTGGTAACTGTCTTCTATTTACTTGTCCTACTTATTTCTGCTCTGGCTTACTAGATCTTCTCCTATCTAATCAACACTTTACTTCTGCTCTCTGTCTGGTTTCCTGTACTACCTCCTGTTTTCTGTGGCAAGGGAGCCATGTACCATCTCTTTCCCCTATTAGGGAAGAAGGGTGAGCTAAGCCCTGAGTGCAACCCTTTCTCATCCTCCTTCTTCATCTGGGATATGTGGCTTCTCCCCTAGTGGGAAGACCTTTCAAGGTCAACAGAAAATGAAAGAACTTGAGGTTTTCTCATGTAGTTCATTCATACTATAACCAATGGTCCTTCTCCATGTAGTGACAACAGCTCTGGGAGAGGGGCTACTTCTTATCATTACTGATGCTACTGGGCAGCTAGCTGGTGCTTCAGATAGAGTGTCAGACCTGGAGTCAGGAAGACTCCTCTTCCTGAGTTCAAATATGGCCTCAGACACTTAGTAGCCATGTAACCCTATACAAGTCATTTAACCTTGTTTGCCTCAGTTTCCTCATCTGTATAATGAACTGGAGAAGGATATAGCAAACCACTCCAATACCTTTGCCAAGAATACCTCAAATGAGGTCACAAAGAGTTGGACACTTATGAACAACAACACTGCTGCTACTGCTGCTGTTGTTAAGTAGGGGCCAAATTTTCTACTTCTTGACTTCAGTTTTCTCCCTCATTTATGTCCAAAATCTTTCATCAATCCCTTTCCACAGCCCCTAGAAAGCAAACTTCTCTCAAAGTCCATTTCCTGGCCTTCATATCTACTGCTGAAGCGTGAGTTACTTCTTCCCTACAACCTCACCATACTCCTTTTGCAACAGTTTTCCCTGAACAGGGAAGTTTGATGATAGGAAATGAGTAAGGAATAATTACAGCACACATTTATAATAGCTAGTTAATGATAACTAGCATGTATATAGGCTTTAAAGTTTATAAAACACATTACATAAACTTCTTTATTTGATCTTAACAACAACACTGTGAAGTGGGTGCTATTATTATATCCATTTTACAGGAGGATGGGCATGTCCATCCCAAATTCTGTGCCTGGTTTGGTAGGAGTATGGGCAAAGCTAGCCCACACATGCCTATTTCATTCCATTCCTATGGATTTGAAGAGATGCTGACTAATAGAGTATATTGAGTTGAAAAAGTTTGGAGGGGTAACCCAGGTTTGTGATGATCTATAGAGGCTTTGTGTAATACTTAATGAATGACTGAATGAGTATATGGGGACAAACATGAGGAAGAAGTCAAATTGAGATAACATGGTGCATTCAGCAACTGCAGCTGAGAAAATTTAAGTGACTTCCTTAAGATCACACAGTTAGTAAATGTCTGAGGTAGGATTCAAACCCAGATCTTCCTGACTCCAAGTCCAGGATTCTAAATCACTGTTCCACCTCACTGCCCATTATGGCTATTATTAGTAGTATTAATATGATACTCAGTTTAACTCAGCTCAATAAGCATTAAGTGCCTACTGTGTGCTGTGCACTGTGCTAAGTGCTGGAGGAGCTATAAGGTCCTCGACCTCATAAGTCTTTATTTTTTTTAGTACATTATTTTTTTTATTAATTTATTTTCAGTTTTCAACAATCACTTCCATATGCTTTTGAGTTTTAAATTTTTCCCTCTCTCTCTCTACATCCCTCCCCAAGACTGCACACAATCTGGTATAGGCTCTACATATACATTCCAATTAAACATATTTTCACATTAGTGATGGTGTAAGGAAGAATTAGAACCAACAGGAGGAACTACAAGAAAGATGAAACAAAACAAAACAGAGGGGTAAAAAAGAACAAATAGTATGCTTTGATCTTCATTCAAACTCCATAGATCTTTCTCTGGATATGGGTACCATTTTCCATCATGAGGCCTTTGGAGATGTCTTAGATCCTTGCATTGCTGAGAAGGGCTAAGTCTATCAAGTTAGTCATTGCACTACATGGCTGTGACTATGTACAACATTCCCCTGGTTCTGCTCACTTCACTCAGCATCAATCCATACAAGTCTTTCCAGGTTTTTCTGAAGTCTGCCTTCTCATCATTTCTTATAGCACAATAGTATTCCATTATATTCATATGCCACAACTTGTTGAGCTATTCTGTAATTGATGGGCATCCCCTCAATTTCCAATTCTTTGTCACCACAGAAAGAGCTGCTATAAGTACTTTTGTACATATAGATCTTCTCCCCATTTTTATGATCTCTTTGGGATATAGCCCTAGAAAGGCTATTGCTGGGTCAAAGGGTATGCACATTTTATAGCCCTTGGGCATAGCTCCAAATTGCTCTCCAAAATGGTTGGATCAGTTCACAACTGCACCAACAATGCATCAGTGTTCCAATTTTCCCACATCTTCTCCAACATTTATCATTTTCCTGTTTTGTCATGTTGGTCAATCTGATAGGTATGATGTGGTACCTCAGAGTTGTTTTGATTTGCATTTTTCTAATCAATAGTGATTTAGAGCATTTTTTCATATGACTATAGATGGCTTTAATTTATTCATCTGAAAACTGCCTGTTCATATCCTTTGACCATTTATCAATTAGGGAATGGCTTGTATTCTTATAATTTTGTCTTAGTTCTCTATGTATTTTTAAAATGAGCCCCTTATCAGAGACACTGGTTGTAAAAATTCTTTCCAAGTTTTCTGCTTCCCTCTTAATCATGGTTGCATTGACTTTGTTTGAGCAAAAACTTTTCAATTTAATGTAATCAAAATCATCCATTTTGCATTTCATAATGTTCTCTCTGTCCTGTTTGGTCGTGAATTCTTCTGTTCTCCGTAAATCTGACAATTGAACTATTCTTTGCTCTCCCAGTTTGCTTATAATATTACTCTTTATATGCAAATCGTGAACTCATTTTGACTTTATTTTGGTATATGGTATAACATTTTGGTCTACATCTAGTTTCTGCCATATAGTTTTCCCAACAGTTTTTGTCAAATAGTGAATTCTTATCCCAGAAGCTTCAGTCTTTGGGTTTATCAAAGAGGAGATTACTATAGTCATTGATTACTGTCAATTGGATACCTCACCTATTTCATTGATCCACCACTCTATTTCTTAGCCAGTACCAAGTAGTTTTGATCATTGTTGCATTATGATGCAATTTAAGATCTAGTATGGCTAGGCCACCTTCCCAACATTTCTTTTCATTAGTTGCCTTGATATTCTGGACCTTTTGTTCTTCCAAATGAACCTTGTTATTATTTTTTCTAGCTCTATAAAATAGTTTTTTGGTAGTTTGACTGGTATCACACTGAATAAGTAAATTAATTTAGGTAGAATCATCATTTTTATTATATTAGCTTGGTCTATCCATGAGCAACTGATATTTTTCCAGTTATTTAGATTTGACTTTATTTGTGTGAAAAGTGTTTTGTAATAGTGTTCATATAGTTCCTGGGTTTGTTTCAGTAGGTAGACTCCTAAATATTTTATAATGTCTATAGTAACTTTAAATGGAATTTCTCTATCTCTTGCTGTTGGGCTTTGTTGTTAATTACATATATATATATATAAATGCCGATGATTTATGTCAGTCTATTTTATGGCCTGCAACTTTGTTAAAGTTGCTTATTATTTCAAGTAGTTCTTTACTTGATTCTCTAGGATTCTGTAAGTATACCATCATATCATCTGCAAAGAGTGATAGCTTTGTTTCTTCTTTGCCTATTCTAATACCTACCATTTATTTTTCTTTTCTTATTGCTAAAGCTAATGTTTCCAGTACCATATTGAACAACAGTGGTGATAATGCACATCCTTGTTTCACCCCTAATCTTATTGGAAAATCTTCTAGCTTATCCATTAACATATGATGCTTGCTGAAGGTTTTAGGTAGATTCTACTTACCATTTTAGGGAAGACTCCATTTATTCCCATGATCTCTAGTGTTTTTTAATAGGAATGGGTATTGTATTTTGTCAAAAGCTTTTTCTGCATCTATTGAGATGATTTTGTGGTTTCTGTTAGTTTTGGTGTTGATATGATCAATTATGCTGACAATTTTCCTAATATTGAACTAGCCCTGCATTCCTGATATAAATCCTACCTGGTCATACCATATTATTCTTGTGATAAGTTGCTGTAATCTCTTTGCTAATATTTTATTTAAAATTTTTGCATCAACATTCATTAGGTAAATTGTTCTATAATTTTCTTTCTCTGTTTTGACTCTTCCCAGTTTAGGTATCAGCACCATATTTGTATCATAAAACGAATTTGGTAAGACTCCTTCACCTATTTTCCCAAATAGTCTATATAGTATTGAAATTAATTGTTCTTTAAATGTTTGATAGAATTCACTTCTAAATCCATCTGGCTCTGGAGATTTTTTCCTGGGAAGTTCAGTGATGACTTGTTCAATTTCTTTTTCTGAGATGGAGTTATTTAAGTATTTTACTTCTTCTTCTGTTAATTTGGGCAATTTATATTTTTGTATAAATTAATTTTACTAAGATTGTCAAATTTGTTGGCATACAGTTGGGGCAAATAGTTCCTAATTATTGTTTTAATTTCCTCTTCATTGTTGGTGGATTCACCCTTTTCATTTTTGATAATTTGGTTTTCTTCTTTCTTTTTTTAATTAAATTAACCAAAGGTTTATCTATTTTATTGTTTTTTCATAAAACCTGCTCTTAGTTTTATTTATTATTTCAAAAATTTTCTTAATTTCAATTTTATTAATCTCTCCTTTGGTTTTTAGCATTTCTAATTTGGTATTTAACTGAGGATTTTTAATTTGTTCTTTTTATATTTTTTACTCTCATGCCCAATTCATTGATCTCCTCTTTCTCTAATTTATTTATGTAAGCACTTAGAGATATAAAACTTCCCCTATGAACTGCTTTCACTGCATCCCATAAGTTTTGGTATGTTGTCTCTTCCTCATAAAGCTTTCAATCTAGTCAGAGGAGATGGAAGTAAGTGTAATAGAAGATACTTGCATTATCTAGTTAACCAAAAATATGTGAGGATTAATTAAATTAAATCTAGCAATCATTTATTAAAGGCTTATTATGTGCAAGGTTAATGCTATCCTCTCAAGTTATCTTCCATCTACTCTGTATGTATCTTGTATATTCTTATTTGTATATCTGGTCTTCCTTTTTAGAATAGAAACTCCTTGAGGGCAGAAATTGTTTTTGATTTTTCTTTTTATGTTCATAGTTTTACACATAGCATAGTAAGCACTGAATAAAACCTTGTTGGTTGATTGATGGATTCTACTTCTGCCTCTAGCTCTCTACCAGGAATAGAGGCTCTGAAGAACCATACCTTCCAAGATCATCTCCCTTCCCCAAGGTGGGGGCTCTGTGGGAGGAATTAATGTATTCTGCTTTGAAGTTAATCCTCTACCCTGGGGCTGATCTCATTCAATTGGTGTCTAAATGAAAATTCAGAAAACTCCAGATAGCTTGCTAATTCTAGTCAGCGCAAACCAGGGCTTGCAGCCTCATAGGTATATTGCCTTCTATTTGTTTGCTTTTTTTTTTTTTTGGTGAGGCAGTCTGGGTTAAGTGACTTGCCCAGGGTCACACAGCTAGTAAGTTTCAAGTGTCTGAGGTCAGATTTGAACTCAGGTCCTCCTGACTCCAAGGCCAGAGCTCTATCTACTGTACCACCTACCTGCCCTGCCATCTGTTTTAACTTGTATCCCTACCAGCCTCATGCTTTTTTTCTGGGAATAATATTCAAATCAATAGTAGGATCACAGTATTATAGATTTAGAGCACAATGAACCCTTAGAGACAATTTAGTCAGAAGTGAAACATCAACAACAATTTTTTCACTTGGACCATTAAACTAGTTCCAAATCTGTACAACTATTGGCAAGCAACAAGTGCTTACTGTGTGCTAGACATTATGCTAAGTGCTGGGGTTACAATAAATACCAGCAAAAACAATATGGTCCGTGGCCTCAAGAAGCTTACATTCTAATGAAGAAAGGCATTATACAAAAGGGAACTGAAATGATGGGGTGGAATGGGTAGCAGAGCAATGCTGTAGAAGTTGGGAAAGTAAGAAGTAGAATCAGGAGAAGAATCAAGTGTGGCCGGCCTGAGACCCTCTCCAAAAATGGTGGTCTCAGAAGAGTTCACCAATGGGAGATGGGGGTCAGGGGAGTAGGGCTGGCTTGAGAGAAGGATGTTTCAGAAGGCTTCAGAGTAGATGGATATTCCAGGGTTAGGAGGCTGCAAAAAGTTCCAGGATAAGATGGCAGCTGAAGCATGACTGTAACATTGTCTAGCCCACATATTTCTATTCCTTCATCAAGAGTAGTATGAGGAATTTTATCGAATTGAGGTGAGCTAAATCGAACGCATTCTCCCAATCTCACAAGGTGTAACCCTGACAAAAGGGAAATGAGGTTGATCTGGCACAAGGGTTGGGAGTTGGTGGCTTTGAGGCCACAAATGGCCCTCTAGGCCCTCAAGTGCAGCCCTTTGACTGAATCCAAACTTCCAGAACAAATTCTTTTATTAAGGACATATTCTGTATCTGATGAAATCATACTGACTCTTTGTGATTACTTCCTTTTCTAGATTTTCATTAATGACCCCTTTAATAATATATTCTAGAACTTTGTTTAGATCAAAGCCAAGCTCATTGGTCTATGGCTTCTAGACCCCATTGTCTTCTCTCTTTTAAAAACTGAAATATTTGCATTTCTTTAGTTCTGTAACAGTTCTCCCATTTTTCATAGTCTTTCAAAGATCTCAGAGTATCTCAGCTATCACATCTACCACAGCTGTGGCAGCTGTTGGGCAATAGTTTACCTTGGCCCTAAAACTTGAATTCATCAGAAGAACTTAGGAACTCTCTTGCTTATATTATCATCAATTACCATTTATGTTCCATCTTTTCCAGCTTAGGAAGGATAGAAACAAGCATTTATAAAGCACCTACTATGTGCCGAGCACTATGCTAAGCACTTTACACATATTATCTCATTTGATCCTCATGAAATATGTCAGAGGTGGCTGCTATTATTATCCCCATTTTGTAGGTGAGGAAACTGAGGCAGACACAAGTTGTGACTTGCCCAGGATCGCACAGCTAATTAGTGCTTAAGGCTGGATTTGAACTCATGTCTTCCTGACTGCAGACCCTGCCCTTGCACCAGTGTGCCACACAGCTGTCTCTAATTTAAAAATCACTCCTTGGAAGAGACAAAATATGAGCTTAGTAGATCTACTTTTTCTTCACTGTAGGTTGTTATTGTCCTATCCACCTTGTGTGGAAGTCCTTTCTCTTCTTTAATAGTTGCCTCTTTTCCACTATAGACCTAGAACAAACAAAGCAAAATCCTTTTTGTCATTGGTTTTCCTTGTCAACATTGGCTTATTCTGAACTTTAATAGTCCTGACACTCTGCTTATAGGACCACCCCATATTATTGTATTCTTCATTACATAACCTCTTTTCCTTGGTCATCTCATCTATCCTTAACTATTCCCTTTGCAGAAATTATCTCAAATCAACCCTTTATAGCCTTGATTTCTGTCCTGATCTTTACTTCCACATCTCTATAATTTTCTCCCACTCAATATCCCACTAGGATATTTGCTATCACACAGGAATAGCAAAGGGGGAAAGGGAAAAAGGGAGAGGGTGATGGTAAAGGTACTGATTGTACCTCCAAAAGTTTTAGAAACATTCAACATGACTAGGTGAACCATTCACTTTTCCTCTATAATTAACCCTTTCCCTCTCCCTCCTTCTCTTCCTCTCAATTTTTGCTATTATTCTTCCAAAGTCTTCCCCTCCCAATTTGATTTTTTTTCTTTTTATTAAAGGGGCCATTTCTTAACTCACTTCTTGAAGAGGTCTATTCACTAAATGGGCATTGCCTCATTAAAAGTGAGAACCTGGAAAGACCTTAGTTTAAAAGGGCCGAGGTCTCCCATTAAAACCTGGGTCATCTTCAGTCATCCTGATCCATATCTGGTCACTGGACCCAGATGGCTCCTGAGGAGAGATTGAGGCTGGTGACTTTGCACAACCCTCCCTCACTCAAAGCAAAGTCAATTGCAAGTCATGTCATCATCTCCCTGATGTCATGGTCCTCTTAGAGGAAGAAGGACAGACCACACATTATTCTTCCACTTCTTTATGCTCAGAACTTTGGATTTAAATCTGACTTATTTTCCTTGCTTGGTCTAGCATGGGTTCTCTACAGGACCCCACATGACTAGTGGCCTCCTCACTATTTCCCAAGTTCAATATATTATTTTAAGTGAGCATCTGTTCAAACTCACAGCCATCTTCCCAACAATATAGCATTGTGCCAGCAACCTAAACGACACATTAATTCAACTAGAAGTAATATAGTTAAAACAGAATAGCAATGTAAAAAACAAAAACAAAAAAACAAAAAACCAAAACAAGGAAAATGTATCTCTATGCCAGAGCAAACTAAATGACATATGAATTCATCTAAAAGGCAGGTAAATAAAACTCAATAGCAATATAAAAAAAAACAAAACAGGAAAAATTTCCCCTACAGCAAAGGTGGTCTGTAATACAATCTAATGACAAAACTACTTTGTTTCCTTCCTCTATTGATCTTTACCCACATGCTGTCCATCCTACTTTCCTCTCTGTTTTCTAGATTTCTTCATATACAATTCTACCTCCAACTTTTACCTATTCTGCTTCTTTTTAATAAGTTATATTTGAAAACTTTATGTACTCCAGTTTGTGTCCATGCTTCTGCAAAGCATCATTTACATGTTCCTTTTCCTTATTTCTTTATTTTTGTTTTCCACTTAGGTCCCTTGTCAATAAAGTATAAATACAGAGAAAAAAAAATAAGTTATTCCTATTCAAAACTATAGCCACAGGTTTCATCTACCAAATCCCAGCAATACTCATGAGGTCAAATTTTCTTTCTTGGATGAAGACCTGAAGACACAAAAGGTCACAATCTCCCACAGATTCTTATGCTTCTGCTGGGAGTAAGAACACTCCTTAGACAAGAGGTAATCTTATAGTTGTTTTATGGATCCATTGATCATTCTCCTAATAATCTACAATGCCTCATTGATACCTCAACTTCACAATTGCAATTCCTGGTTTCTGCTTCTCTGCAGAGCTGCTGCTGCTGAGCTCTCTCCTGGAACTGTGTTTGTCTGCTAGGGATTCTTTTGCTGAAATAGAGTGTTATTACTTGCTTGTGAGACTGCTTTGGCCAAAACACATGTAGGGATATTTCTCATATTTTTAGCTCTTGTATTGTCCAAGATCACAGTCACACCTCATCCAGCAACACACAGGGTCTTTCTCTTTGAAACTTTAGCAACAGTTACCTTTGTCTTTGATTTTTGCAGTTATATCTAGTTTGCCCTCTTTCCTAAATTCTTGTCCCTTCTTCCTTCATGTCTCTCACATCTATCTCTTTCTATTCACGACTTTCATCCAAGTCCTCATATTGTTATCATTGTCATCATTATTACATAGCATTTTAAGGTTTGCAAAATATTTGCCCACATCATATTTTTTGATACTGAAAACAACCCAGTAAAGTACTATTGATATTATTATATCAATTTTTTAGATGAGGATCAAAAAGGCTGAAAGACTTGTCCATACTCAAAAAGCTAGCATTGGTGGCAGGGTTTAAACACAGGTCTCTCTCAATTTCAAATCTAGCCTTCTTGTTAATATACTGCATTGTCTTTTAAAAAATAAATCCACTTTTTTTCATGACACTATATAACACTGCACTGTCCCTTATTCTATATGTCTTAACCCAGGAAGGTAAATTTCCAAGAATAGAAAGCAGGATGGAGAGCACTTGGGTGATGATCAATAGAGGGAGAAACCAAAGTGCTTTTGTCATTGGATTGTACTATAGATCACCTAGACAGAAAGAAGAAATAGACGAGGAGTTCAGGAAAGAAATCCCAATCTTGACATAGAGGCATTGATTGGATATACAGAAAGCAGAGTGGTTGATACTTACTTGATCCACCTGATTTCTTCCTTCAAAATGTGGAGAAGGCAAGAAAGCAGAATTCTATCCTGGATGTGATTTATACCAACAAGAAGGAACTGTTTGCTAGATTAGAAGTGATGGCAATCTTTGAAAAGAAATGATTACTTCTTCCCAGAATATAATAGGGGAGGAAAGGAAATCTGGACATAGACTGACACACACCATAGATTTTTGCAGAGCAGATTTCAAAAGATTCAGAGGAAGGATATGTAAGATTCCATGGATAAACATTCTATCAAGGGAGACAGCAAGCAGGGATTGGAAGACCTCACAAGTGAAATTCTGAAGACACAAAGGGAAATAATTTCAATGAGGAGAAGAAACAATAATTGTTTGAAATTATTGTGGTGAGGCAAGGAATTCACTGACCTATCTAGATTAAAAAATGTACAAAAGATGTAAACAAGGACAGTTAACATGCTAAAGCATGGCATGGCACTATATAAAAGTGTCAAGAGTGTTACAAATTAGTATGAGCTGAGGTTGATAAGGAAAGTCAAGCATAACAAAAGAATTTTTTTTAAAAAAAAGCTATATTGAAAGAAAGAAAATGACCTATAAAAAGAAAAGAGGGATGAGGGAAAGGGAATAAACATTTATACAATGCCTGCTATGTGCTAAGCACTGTGATTAGCTGGCACTTTTTGCAAATAATATTTCATTTGGTCATCACAACAACCCTTTAAGTTATATATTATTATCATCCCCATTTTGCAGTTGAAGAAACTTAGGTAAGCAGAAGTTAACTGACTTGCCAAGGGTCACACAGCTATTAAGCATCTAAGGATGGATTTGAACTCATGTTTTCTTGCACTTTTATCAACTGCACAACCTAACTGCTTTTGTGAGATAAGACTGCTGCTCAGAAGAGATGGGACAATAATAACTAACCACTAAGTGGCAGAGGTAGAATTCAAACCCTGGTCTGATTCCAACTCCAGCCCTCAGTTCACCCTTCCTTACTAACCTCCCCTTGCTTATCCTGGCATCTCCTTGCTTATCAAACTCCAGATTCCTGGAAAATGCTATCAGAAATAGAAATTAATTAACATCTATTACAGGTTTACTATATGCCAGGAACAAGGCCAGGTCATGGAGACACAAAGGCAAAGGTGAGTTCCGTCTCTCAAGAAATTAACATACTATACAACATATATATATGTATATATATATATATATATACACATATACACATACACATATTTGTATGTGTATATATAATGTGTATACACACACACACATATATGTATATGAAGCAAAAAAAAAATGAAAGTAGTTTAACAAGGGAGAGCAATAGCAATCAGGGGCACCAGGAAAGGCTTTCTTCTTTCTCTGTTTGGGGGAATGATGGATCACTTTTTAAAAAATACCTACCATCTGCAAAGCCCTGATCTAGTCTCCATGCTATGCCTGTGGAAACCCTTACTGCAAAGCCATAACTAAGGCAGGACAACTTAAGCTCTGTCTATGGTGTTGGAATTTAGAGGTTCTAACAGTGCTTATGTTCCTTTAGCAAGCATAGGGACAACCAAACTTCACACCTAGTCATCAAGAATAATTAGATAAAACAGGAAGCTAGAGATGCTGTGCTTCTTTCTCATTTCTTGCCATGCCCCAGACTTCCATTCCCACCCCTCATCCTGTGGTGAAGTGACCTAAAGTGGGTCCTGGAGGCCAGTGCCCTAGGGACTTTATCTTCTTTCCCACCTAACTGAATTTAAAAAAAAAATAATATGATGGCACTTTACAACTTGCTTTCCTCAGGGTCCTTTTATAATGCTTTCCTTGGATGGGTTTTATAAAATTTAGTGTTAGTCATGTTAAGGGATAAGCCTGCCTTTACCTAAGGCCTGGCTAAATAGTTGGAGCGTAGCTGGAGTTAGTACCAGATCATTTGACTCTAAGTCCAGAGCTCTTTCCATCATACCATACTTGACTAATGAACCCGGGATTAAAAATTCACACTTGTGCCTCTCCTAGGCTCCTTATTCAACATGCACATGGACACCCCAGGAAGAGGCTGAGACTGCTCTAGGCACTCCTCGGGGACCAGGCCAGAGGGTTTCTGCTTAGGAACCAGGGCCTGTTCCCTCAACATCTCCTATCAACTTCTATTGCCTCCAGGTTTGCCTTGCCAATTAGTACTGATTGGGGAGGCATCTTGGAGGAGATAGGGGCCTCCCCAAAGTTCCCTCCCTCAGCCCCCTGTTCAAGAAGGTCCCTGCAGAGCCATTCTTGGTAATTAGCAGAGTTGAGTTCATGCCTCATTATGAAGGCAAAGACCCCCTCCTGGGACTTTTCCCAGGCTTCGCTCTCCCCACTCTCCTACCAACTCCAATTACTGAGTATGTTTTGATGCTCGTTAGCAGGCTCATTAGCAACTTTCTCTGCTTCTCTGGAGGCAGTCACAGAGGAAAGTTTGCAGAGAGGTTGCCAGGAGGGCTCTCCCTACTGAGCAGGGCTCCCTGTGCCTCTATGGGGACTTGGCATTCATGTCCCTGGGCTGAATGTGGGTGGCAGTAACAGGTGCTGGCCACAATCATTCTAACGCTGGGCCTTCAGCTGCAGAGTTGCTGCTGGCTGAAGCAGAAGACAGAAGCCCTGGGCTTCTGCTTTGTCTGCAACACTGGCTCAGGTCTCAGCTTCTCCTGGGTCCTAGAATTCTAGAATCATAGAATCATAGCCTTGAAGGAACCTCAGAGGCCATTTCATCCAATTTTCATTGTAGCACCCATGAGAGGTGGCCATCCAGCCTCTCCTAGAAGATTGCTTGAGGTCATTCCCACTGTAGCCTTTGTAGTTCAGACCCTTGTTATCTCTTATCTACACAAATACAATTGTTTCTTAATAGTTCTCCCTAACTCCAGTCTTTGCCCATTCCTATCTGTCTTGATCATTGCTCTACTCGAAAACCTTCAGTGATGATTCATTATTGTCTATGAAATAAATCCCAAAGTCCTTAACCCAGTAGCATTCAAGGCCCTTCACAATTTAGCTCCTGACTGCCTCTCCAGGATTGTTTCACACTTGTCTTCCCCACATAGTATTTATTAGTCTATATCCTAGCCAGTCTGACCATCCTTAAAAATCTGAGCCTTCCCACTTCTGTTCAATTTAATCTCATTCAATTAAGTAAACTTTAACTACCTGCATACAAGAAACTATGTTGGGTGCTGAGATTACAAGGATGAAAAGTAACAGTCACTTTAGAGAGAGAGTGTAATGGGAATATGACATTTCACAGATAACTTGATAGAGATAGACTATATATTATGAAAGGAGAGATCAGACAGAGGACCATATCAAGTTTGAGGCAGGAGAGCTTACTTTCAGCTGGAGGAATTGGGGAAGGCTTCAGAGAGGAAGCAGTTACTAGGCAGAACCTTGAAGTAGGATTTCAGAAAATAGAAATACAGAGAAAGTACGCTAGAGGCACAGAGTAATTTCCTGTAGTAAGCAATGCACAGAAGGAAAAGAGGACTCCCAAAGTTGCATATGCCTAGAAGTCCCTCTGCCTACTCATTTTTACCTTCAAGGTCCAGCTCAAATGACATTAGGCCATTTCCTCCATGAAGTCTTCCTTTGATTACCCTATGAGATGGAAATTCTCTCATTCCTTTGAACTCTCATTTCATCTTCTTTTTTGGTTGTATGTATGTATGTGTATGTATATGTACACATATGTATAGATATACATGTATAACACAAACGTGTATATATACCCACATATTATATGTAATACATATGTGTGTGTACATTATATGTATATAATATATAGCAGATGGATATATAGCTATAGATAAATAGCAAAAGACATATACATGTATATCTGCTACTTTGTATTATAGTTGTGTGTGTGTGTGTGTGTGTGTGTGTGTGTGTGTTATCTCTCTTAGTAAATCATAAGTTTTGGGCAAGGAACAATTCCTAGTTATCTTTGAATGTCTCCAGGGCTTAGCATAAAGTCTTGTACATAGAAAATGTTATTAACTTTCTTGGAGGCCTTGTTACCTTATTGGTTCTGATTGAGTTTATAGTTAAGTTCCTTCCCTAAGGTTTTTCACTGGAATGGTTGCCAAGTCAGTTATTTCTCTCTCTTGTACTTGTTAAGTTTATTTTATTTTTTCTTATTTGTTTTGTTTTTAAGATCCTGTAAGTGCAGGGCCTTAACTGTTACCACTGCTAAATTCAATGATGTCAATTATGGGTCTCCATGATGGAAACTTGCATTATTTCTTCTCTGCTCACTCAGGCATAGGGAAGACCATAAGCTCTTTTGATGAAGTGCAATCAAACAAGCAGATTAGAGGGCTAAGCCATGAACTCCAAAATCTCCTTTTACTTTTCTCTGGCTTCTTTTCACGTGGTGTCTTCCACCATTAGCTTTTTAGCTCTTTGAGGACAGAAATTGTCTTTTTTTTTTAATTCTCATTTGTATCTCCAGTACTTAGCTCAGTGCCTGGCACATAGTAGGTACTTGGTAAATGTTTTAATGACTGACTGATGGAAGGAGTGCCTGGAAAGGTTTATTAGTACACAGAATAGGATTAGAAAGGAGGAGAGAGATGAGGCTAGCCAGAGAGAACACATACTTGGTTTCTAAAATTTAATTGTACAAGTATAGGAGAATAAGGGCACTCGCAACCACGACAGAAGATTAACAGTTGAAGGACCTGGGGATGTTTAACCTGGAGAAGAGAAGATTTGTATGTGAGAAAGAGAAAGATGACTATTTTCAAATATTTTAAGGATTATCATATAGAAGGTCTATTTTATACAGCTCATAGGGGAGAACTAGGACCATTGGGAAGAAGAGAGCAAGAGCTGAGTTCAGTATAGGGAAGAGCTCAACATCTAGAGCTGTCTAGCCATAGAATAGGAGACTTTATAAGATGGTGAGTTCCCTGGAACTAGAAGTCTCTAAGTAGAGGCTGACCTGCTATAGGGAATGTTGGGACAGCTAGAAGGCACAGGGGATAGCATTCTGGGTCTGACTGTCTGAGTTCAAATCTAGCTGTGTGACTATGGGCAAGTCACTTAGCTTCTGCTTCTTTACCTGTAAACTTGGGATTATAATGGTACCAGATCCCCACCGTTATTGTGAGGATCAAATGAGATAGTAATTGTAAAGTGTTTAGCACATAGTAAACATATAAATGTTAGCTATTATTAGTCGAGGAAATTCTTGGTCAAGTGAGGTTGAACTAGATGATTGCTGAAGTATCTCCCAACTCTAAAATTCTTTTGTTCTGTGACTCAATGGAGCTTGCTTCTCAGGTACGTACAGCAACCTATGTGGAGGTTAATTTGGTGGAAAGAAATAAATTGTAATAGAAAAGCATTGTAGGGATAAATAATCCATATCATACTTGAAGTGAAATAAATGCTGGAAAAAATATTCTGCATTGGATATGAACCTATACAAGAGGACCTCTGAGGTCCCTTTCAATGACAGCAGGGATGTGGCAGATATTTCTGTTCATATACAGGCTTTTCTAGAGATACCTTTAAACTCTATGGTCTGTGGTTCTCTGAGTTTTTAGCAACCAAGAATGAAGTCTAAAAATCATCAGAGGCTGTTCTCTGATTAAATAAACTCAATCATATAAACTTAAATTCTAGATCTCAAGGATTAGAAGCATAACCAAACACTCATTAATACAAGCTGAAGGGTTTATTAACCTACAAACCATTCATGTACACACAAGAAAGATACAAAGAATACATGAACCAATCAGCACCACTGTTCACCCTATTATTCAACTGTCTCATAGGCAAAGCACATACATGGTGAAAAGCTACTTCTGTCCAGAACTTTCTTTTTTTAATTCAACAATGACACTTCATTTTCAAAACATTGTCATTTTCACACACAAAAAAGCAGATATGAAATTCTGTACCAGTTTTTACAGAAATTGCCAATATGTGAACTGGTGTCAGACATAAGTGTTAGACACAGGATGGTTTCCCTTCTGGTCATATGCATCCATGTGGTCCTGGGTGGCTTGCTCTAAAGTTCTTGAAGAATAGCTTTTTTAAAGCACCTGTTATTTTTGAGAGAATTGATTTAGTTCATCCAACAAAGTAAACACTTTTTGCCATGTGGATATTTCTCTTAAAAACAAAATACTGTAACATTACATAGAATGTGTATTTGTTTGGATCAGAACCAAATCTTTTGAGATCCCAATCACTTGAAGAACACTCATCAGAGAGACAATTACAGGATACATACCAGTTGTACATTTCATATTGTCAAAGGGAGCTACTATGCTTTTTGTAGCAAATAACATTTTATCCAGGTGCAGACTAGGTCTTGGTGGTGGCAGTGGCAGGAGGACAAAGTGAACTGGAACATTTTTCAAAAGCACTGAATGATTCTTGGTACCTCTTGAATGTATCAGCCTAGGACAAACTAGATAAGTATATGAAAAGGAGATGGTAGAATTCCTTTTAAATTGGAGCGTATATAAAATAAAGGTACTGTATTCATGGATATATCAGGATTCTAGCTGGTTTTGTCTACCTGTCCACATATCCCCCCACAGGGGAGGGGATATGGTCTGTCTAGACTACATTGTGTTACTCCTTTACTGATTATATACATAGGTACAACCACTGAATCTCCTTTCAGGTATGATGTATTGGTTCATAAAAAAGCAGCACCTTACTACAAACAAACATAAAACCACATTAATATAGGAATACCTAATAAGATCTGAAAAAAAGGCACAGGGTGTGAGCACATGGGGCATGAGCAAAATCACTGTTTTGGGTGGATCCCAGGAAGAATTCCCTACAGGACCAAGAATTCAGAAATATGTTACAGTAGAAGTCCAGCTTCTTTAGTCAAGATCCTCCATTTCTGCCATTGGCTAGAGGATCTATTTCACTTGGTCTGTAGGCAAGTGGTGATGTAACCCTGAGAAAAGGGATACATGTAATAGGATACAGAGAAGGGTGAAACGATGCCAAGACACCTATTCATTTAGGCAATCTGGGTTGTGAACTCAAATGAGATTCTTTCAATGGGATATAGAGGTGTAGTGAGGAGTATGTTCCAAAGGCATAGGGCACCAGAGAGAAAATGGATTCCTATCTCTTCAGTCAGGAGACCCCAACAGATTGCTATTGAAGAGGTGCCAAATCTATCTCTACCTTTCTGCCAACATGATGAAGATCACTTGTTGGGACAAACACCTCCATGTACTATTGGGGAGGGGCAAGTCATCATATGTACTAGAACACAATTCATCATGCTACCCAATTTCCTTCTGGGTGAGTAAATCAATCAACAAATACTTATTAAGTACTTGCTATGTTCCAGATGCTGTGCTAAGTTTAGCTAGGGATACAAAGAAAAGCAAAAATAATCCTTGACCTCAAGAAGATTACATTTGAATGGTGGAGACAATATGTATAGAAGCATGGAATATACAAGATACATAGATAATAGATGGTTAATACAGAACTATGATTTCTGGTTTCATTCCTACCCTCCAATATGGGAATCATGGTGACCTCTTTGCTACCTCTAATGCATCTGGAGTAGGGTTAGGGATTTGTTTTTACACTTAGTGTTTCTATAAAATTGTGTCCAGTACCAAAACAGAGCAGCTAGGTGGCACAGTGGATGGAGTGCTGGACCTGGAGTCAGGAAGACTCATCTTCCTGAGTTCAAATCTGGCCTCAGACACTAGCTATGTGACCCTGAGCAAGTTACTTAATCCAGTTTGCCTCAGTTTCTTCATCTGTAAAATGAACTGGAGAAGGAAACGGCAAACCACTTCAGCATCTTTGCCAAGAAAACCCCAAATGGGGTCATGAAGAGTCAGATGAAACTAAAATGACTGAACAACAATAAACAATAATACATCTAGATCCTAGAAGAAGTGGGGAGTCTGTATTACATTAGGTCTTTTGACTGTACAGAGGTAAATACCTGGGTGTTCTGGCACTGGAAGGCTCAGTCCTCTTGTGAGAGGTGCTGTTCCAAGTACTTGGTCCAACTTAGTAGGACTTTGCTATATATCCCTTTACTTCCTTCCCCATACTTACACAAACAGTACTCTGCTTGGGGATAGACACCCAAACTAATGTCAATGCCCCAGTCCCACTGTCTAGTTGTCTTTATATTACTTTGGAAGACTCTTTTCCTTTGTACAGCCTGTCCTGCTGACTATGAAAAGCTTGATCAGAATGTCGTAGCCATGAAGGAATTGAATTGCCAGATAGCCAAAACCTTCTGCCATCTGGCTGTTGTCCACATTGCAGACTGGGTTTCCCAATCAGGGTCCCACAGATTATTATTTTTCATGTTGGGTATGGCCATCTTTTAAGGCACATTCCCAATTGTGACCTTTATCTGCTGGCTGTCTCCAAAGTCCATTAGGTATAACCTGGTGAGTGAATCAAAGCATACATTTTCAATACTTAACCTAATGTCACATTAATCATTTGGGTTATTAAAAATATCTCACACCTCTTCTTTCTTCATCCCTATCTCAGGGTCTCATTTGGGAGAATTCTCCCACTCCCTAATACTCAAATGGATATATCCCACATCTTAAAGAATCATGTTAATCTCTCCCTTGTAGCTGGCATCAATAATCTTCTCCAAATGTGAATGATCCCCTGGGTTTCTAGGTCTGGAATATCCACAATCTGAAGGTGATGGCTAGTTAGGATGGTGGCTTTTCTTTTTTTTTTCTTTCTTTTTAAAATTTTTAATTAATTTATTTTTAGTTTTCAACATTCACTTCCATAAGATTTTTTTTTGTTGTTCTTGTTGAGGCAGTCAGGGTTAAGTGACTTGCCCAAGGTCACATAGCTAGTAAGCGCCAAGCTTCTGAGGGCAAATTTGAACTCAGGTCCTCCTGATTCCAAGGCCAGAGCTCTATCCACTGCACCACCTAGCTGCCCCTCACTTCTATAAGATTTTGAGTTTTAAATTTCTCTCCTCCCCTCCCTCCACTCTTCCCAAGATGACAAGCAATCTGATATAGACTCTACATATACATTCATATTAAACCTATTTTGACAATAGTCATGTTGTACAGAAGTATTAGAACCAATGGGAGGAACCACAAGAAAGAAGAAACAAAACAGAACAAAAGAAAAAAGAGATCAAATAGTTTGCTTCAATCTTCATTCAGACTCCTTAGTTCTTTCTCTGGATGTGGATAACATCTTCCATCTTGAGTCTTTTGGAATTGTGTTAGATTCTTACATTGCTGATAAGAGCCAAGTCTATGAAAGTTAGTCATCACACAATGTGGCTGTTGCTGTGTACAATGTTCTACTGGTTCTGCTCACTTCACTCAGTATAAGTTTATATAAGTCTTTCCAGGTTTTTCTGAAATCTGCTTGCTTATCATTTTTTATAGCACAGTAGTATTCCATTATATTCATATACCACAACTTGTTCAGCCATTCCACATTTGATGGGCATCCCCTCAATTTCCAATTCTTGGCCAACACAAAAACAGCTTCTATAAATATTTTTGTACATGTGGGTCCTTTTCCCATTTCTATGATCTCTTTGGGATATAGCCCTACAAGTGCTATTGCTGGGTCAAAGGGTATGTACATTTTTATAGCCCTTTAGGCATCGTTCCAAATTGCTCTCCAGAATGGTTGGATCAGTTCACAAGTCCACCAACAATGCATTAGTGTTCCAACTTTCCCACGTTTTATCCAACATTTATCATTGTCCTGCTTTGTCATGTTAGCCAATCTGATAGCTGTGATGTAGTACCTTAGAGTTGTTTTGATTTGCATTTCTCTAATCAATAGTGATTTAGAGCATTTTTTCATATGACTATAGAGAGCTTTAATTTCTTCATCAGAAAACTGCTTGTTCAAATCCTTTGACCATTTATCATTTGGGGAATGGCTTGTATTCTTATAAAGTTGACTCAGTTCTCTATGTATTTGAGAAATGAAGCCTTTATCAGAGACATTGGGTGTAAACATTGTTTCCCAATACGATACTATGCAGTTACATGACACAATATTGCATCATGAAAATTTCAATGCAAGAAAAAGCCCACAAATTTACAATAAATAAATTTAAGATGCATCATTTAAATATATATATATATGTATATATAATTCATATTTTTTGAAATGACACAAACCTCAAAAATAAACATTAAAGGCTAAAGAAAGCAGATTTCCAAAGTGAGGGGGGCTGAGTAATTTTTTTGTGTTTTTTTCTTTTAAATTTATTTATATTAGTTTTCAACATTTACTTCCACAAGATTTTGAGTTTCAAATTTTCACCCCATCTCACCCCTCCCCTCATCCCAAGATGGCATGCATTCTGAATATCTCTTCCCCTAGTCTGCCCTCCCTTCTATCTCTCCCCCCTTCTCTTATCCTCTTCCCCTTCTACTTTACATGCATATATTCCTACCGATGCATGCTGAACTTCCTGACAATGTGCAACATATTTTTCTGCCAGTACTTGTTTGTTAAGACCTGTCAATGAACTTGACCACTGATTGGTTATAAATTGAATTTTGTGTGTTTATTTAAAAAATATCGTATTCATTACAACTTTAACTCTGTTACACAATAGATGAAAACAAACAAACAAACAAACAAACAAAAAAAAAACATTGTTTCCCATCTTTCTTCTTCCCTTCTAATCTTGGTTGCATTGGTTTTGCTTGTGTGAAAACTTTTCAATTTAATGTCATCAAAATCACCAATTTTGCATTTCATGATGTTCTCTATCTTTTGTTTGGTCATAAATTCTTTGCTGCTCCATAGATCTGACAGGTAAGTTATTCCATGTTGTCCTAGTTTGCTTATAGTATTAGATTTTATATCTAAATCATGCACCCTTTTTGACTTTATCTTGGTGTGTAGGATGTAAGATGTTGGTCCATGCCTAGTTTCTGCCATGCCATTTTCCAGTTTTCCCAGCAATTTTTGTTAGATAGTCAGTTCTTACCCCAGAAGCTGAAGTCTTTGGATTTATCAAACAGTAGATTACTATAGTCATTGACTATTGAATCTCACATTCCTAACCTATTCAACTATTCTATCACTTTATTTCTTAGCCATTACCAAGTACTTTTGATGATTGCTGCTTGATAATAGAGTTTTATATCTGGTATGGCTAGGCTCTGCTTCTTCTGCATGCCTTTTCATTAATTCCCTTAATATTCTGGACCTTTTGTGCTTCCAGATGAATTTTGTTATTATTTTTTCTAGCTCTATAAAACAATTATTTAGTAGTTTGATTGGTAGGGCAATGAATAAGTAAATTAATTTAGGTAGAATTGTCATTTTTATTATATTAGCTCAGCCTACCCCTGACAATTGATGTTTTCTCAATTATTTAGATCTGACTTTATTTGTGTAAAAAGTGTTTTGTAATTGTGTTCATATATTTCCTTGTTTTGTTTGGGGAAGTAGACTCCCAAATATTTTATAAAGTCTGCAGTACCTTTAAATTGTATTTCTCTTTCTATCTCTTGCTGTTGGATTTTGTTAGTAATATATAGAAATGCTAATGATTTGTGTGGGTTTATTTTATATCCTGCAACATTGCTAAAGTTGTTTATTATTTCAAGTATTTTTTTTACTTGATTCTCTAGGATTCTCTAAGTATACCATCATATCATCTGCAAAGGATAATATCTTTGTTACTTCTTGCCCTATTTTAATTCCTTCAATTTCTTTTGCTTCTCTTACTGCTAAAGCTAACATTTCTAGTACACTATTGAATAACAGTGGTGATAGTGGACATCCTTGTTTCATCCCCAATCCAATTGGAAATGCTTCTAGCTTATCCCCATTACATAATGCTTGCTGATGGTTTTAGATAGATGCAACCTATCATTTTAAGGAAGACTCCATGTATTCCTATGCTCTCTAGTGTTTTTAATAGGAATGGGTGTCATATTTTGTCAAAAGCTTTTTCTGCATCTATTGAGATGATCATGTGGTTTCTGTTAGTTTTGTTGTTTATATGATCAATTATGCGGATAGTTTTCCTAATATTGAACCAGCCCTGCCTTCCTGGTATAAATCCTACCTGATCATAGTGCATTATCCCTGAGATAAGTTGCTATAATCTATTTGCTAATATTTTATTTAAAAATTTTGCATCTATATTCATTAGAGAAATTGGTCTATAATTTGCTTTCTCTGCTTTGGCTCTTCCCGGTTTAGGTATCAGCACCATATTTGTATCATAGAAAGAATTTGGTAAGACTCCTTCTTCACATATTTTCCAAAATAGTTTACATAATATTGGAATTAATTGTCCTTTAAATGTTTGATAGAATTCCTTTGTAAATCTGTCTGGCCCTGGAGATCTTTTCTTAGGGAGTTCATTGATGGCTTGTTCAATTTCTTTTTCTGAAATGGGGTTATGTAAGTATTATATTTCCTCTTTTGTTAATTTGGACAATTTATATTTTTTGTAAATATCCATTCTTTTCACTAAGATTGTTGAATTTATTGACATACAATTGTGCAAAATAACTCTTAATTATTGTTTTAATTTCCTTTTCATTGGTGGTGAATTCACTTTTTTAATTTTTGATACTGGTAATTTTGTTTTCTTCTTTCTTTTTATTTAATCTAATTAACCAAAGATTTATTGATTTTATTGTTTTTTCATAAAACTAGCTCTTAGTTTTATTTATTATTTCAATAATTTTCTCAATTTCAATTTTATTAATCTCTTTTGATTTTCAGAATTTTTAATTTGGTATTTAATTGGGAATTTTTAATTTGTTCTTTTTCTAACTTTTTTTAGTTGCATACCCAATTCACTGATTTCCTCTTTCTCTATTTCATTCATGTAAGTATTTAGAGATATGAAACTCCTTCTAAGAGCTGCTTTTGCTGCATCCCTTAAGTTTTGGTATGTTGTTTCATTATTGTCATTCTCTTGTATGAAGTTATTGATTGTTTCTATGATTTGTTGTTTGACCCATTCATTATTTAGGATTAGATTATTTAGTTTCCAATTAATTTTTAGTCTATCTTTCTATGCTCCTTTATTACATGTAATTTTTATTGCATCATGATCTGAAGAGGATGCATTTAATATTTCTGACTTTCTGCATTGGATTGTAATGTTTTTATGCCCTAATACATGGTCAATTTTTGTGTAAGTGCCATGTGTACTAAGAAAAAATATATATTCCTTTCTATCCCCATTCAATTTTCTCCAGAGGTCTACTATGTCTAACTTTTCTTAAATTCTATTCATCTCCTTAACTTCTTTCTTGTTTATTTTGTGGTTAGATTTATCTAGTTCTGAGAGGGAGACATTGAGGTCTCCCACTAGTATAGTTTTGTTGTCTATTTCTTCCTGTAACTCCATGAACTTCTCTAGGAATCTGGATGTTATACCACTTGGTGCATATATGTTTAGTAATGATATTACTTCACTGTCTATGAAACCTTTTCCCAGAATGTAGTTTCCTTCCTTATCTCTTTTAATAAGATTTATTTTTGCTTTTGCTTTGTTTGAGATCAGGATTGCTACTCCTGTTTTTTTTTTTTATTTCTGCTGAAGCATAATATATTCTGCTCCAACCTTTTACCTTTACTCTGTGTGTGTCCCTCTGCTTCAAATGTGTTTCTTGTAAACAACATATTGTAGGATTATGATTTTTAATCCATTCTGCTATCTGCTTCTGTTTTATGGGAAAGTTCATCTCATTCACATTCACAGTTATGATTACAATTTGTGTCTTTCTCTCCAACTTATTTTGCCCCCATTTATGTTTTTCTCTTTCTTTTCCCCCTTTCCCTCCTCACTAGAGTTTTGCTTTAGACTACTGCCTCCCTCAATCTGCCATCCTTTCTCTCAGCCCCCTCCCTTTTCTTCCTGCTTTCCCTTACTACTTCTTTCCTCCCTTCTATCCACCACCTCCCTTTTCTAGCTCCTTTCCCTCCTACTTCCTATACGGTAAGTTAGATTTCTATACCTAACTGATTATGTTATTCTCTCTTCGAACCAAATCTGATGAGAGTAAGGTTCAAACAATGCTCATCTCCCTCCTTTCTTCCTTCTTTTGTAACAGGTCTTTCTACCTCTTTATGTGATGTAATTTACCCTTTTCTGCCTCCTCCTTTTCTCTTCTTCCAATATAATCTCTTTCCACCACTTAATTAGATATTTTTTATCATCACATTAAAGTCAATTTATGCCCAAACCCTGTGTCTATGTATACACCTTTTAAATGTAGTAATAAAGATATAGTTCTCAAGAGTTACAAGTATCATTTTCCCTTGTAGGGATGTAAACAGTTTGCCTTTATTGCATAACACATTTTTTTTTCTTTCCTGTTTACCTTTTTATACCTTTCTTGAGTCATGTATTTAAAGGTCAAATTTTCTGTTGAGCTCTTGTCTTTTCACCAGGAAGGTTTGGAAGTCCCCTATTTCATTGAATTTCTATCTCCTTCTCTGAAAGATTATGCTCAATTTCTCTGGGTAGTTGATCCTTAGTTTTAGTCCAAGCTCCTTCAGCAAGCTCCTAAGTTTTCCAATCTTTTAAAGAAGAAGCTGCAAGGTCCTGCATAATCCTGACTGTGGTTCCATGATACTTAAAATGTTTCTTTCTGGCTGCTTGCAGTATTTTTTTCTTTGACCTAGTAATTTTGGAATTTGCTACAATATTCCTTGACATTTTCAATTTGGGATCTCTTTCCAGAGGTGATCGGTAGATTTCTTGGAAGATGCAGTCCAGGCTCTTTTTTTCATCATAGCTTTCAGGCAGATCAATAATTTTTATATTATCTCTCCTGGATCTATTTTAGAGGTCTGTTGTTTTTCCAATGAGGCATTTCACGTTTTCTTCTATTTTTTTCCATTCTTTTGATTTTGTTTGACTGATTCTTGCTGTCTCATAGTCATTAGCTTCCCCTTGCCCAATTCTAATTTTTAACAATTCTTTTTCTTTAATTAGATTTTGTACTTCCTTTTTCATTTGGCCCATTTTACTTTTTAAGAAGTTCTTCTCTTCAGTGAGTTTTTGTGCCTCCTTTTCAATTTGGTCAATTCTACTTTTTAATGAGTTATTTCTTCAATGTACTTGTTTTTTTTTTTTTTTTTCCATTTGGCCATTTGTATTTTTTAGGGATTTGTTTTCTATAGCAAATTTTTGTCCTTCTTCCAAGCTATTGACTCTCTCTTGCATACTTCTCATTTCTTTTCCCAATTTTTCTTCTACATCTCATTTGTTTGTTTGTTTGTTTGTTTTCTTCTAGGCAATGGGGTTAAGTGACTTTCCCAAGGTTACATAACTAGTAAGTGTCAAGTACCTGAGGCCAGATTTGAACTCAGGTCCTCCTGACTCCAGGGCTGATGGTCTATCCACTGTGCCTCCTAGCTTCCCCCTTCTACATCTCTTATTTGACTTTTAAAATCCTTCTTGAGCTCTTCCAAAAAGGCTTTTTGGGCTTGAGACCAATTCCTATTCCCCTTTGATGTTTCATATGTGCATATATTGACAGTGTTATCCTCTTCTGTGTTTGTGTTTTGATCTCTCCTTTGCCACAGTAAGAATCTATTGTCCTTGTCCATTTCTGCTTTTTGCTCATGGTGTTTGCCCATTTCCTGGCTTTTTAAGTTGAGCTCTCCTGCTGGAGCACAAGGAGCACTGACCCAAACTTCTTGTGCTGAAGGCCATGGTCACTGGCTTTGTGTGCTGGGGCTTCAGGTGCTGGTAGCTGGAGGCAGTAGGGATCTGGCAGCTTACCTGGTGCTAAGTTGGGATCTGCAACATTGAAGCTCTCAGGGTGAGGGTGGAGGGTCTGGCACCTGGAGGATGCCTACTCACCAGGGCTGCTTTCAAGCACTGGAAGCTTTGGCTCCTGGAGGATGCCTGCCTGCTGGCCTGGTGGTTTTTCAAGCTGGAGTCTACCCATTCCCCTGCCTGTGTTACACATCCAGGGGGTCCTGGTGTGGGTGTTTGCCTGCTCCATCACCCTGGGGCTGAGGATCTTTCCCTGGTTTGCTGAGGTGGGGCTTGCCATTTGCTTGCTGGGACTCCTCCTGTCCTGTATTACTCCCCTTTAACCAGAGCAAGAGGGACCTTTCATGTTAATCCCCCAAGGTTCCTGGGCTACAAGAATGCTGCACCCCATCTTTCTGCTGACTCTGCTGTTCCAGGATTTTTCCTGGGGTGTTGTTTATTGGGTTTTTTTTTAGGTTAATAAGGGAGGGTGGGGGCAATTTATTTCTTACTCTGCCATCTTGGCTTCCTTCAGTATGGTGGCTTTTCATTTGTGCCTAGTCAAGAGCCTCTCTTTAGTCTTAGGGCCATGTTTTTGTTAGCCAGAGGGTATTTTCCTATTGCTCCATAAATCTCCAGAATAGACACAAATTTCAAAAGGGGGTATTTCTTTGGCTTGAGGAAATTGGTAAGGAAAATGGGTGAATTATTATTTAGATTTTCTCTATTCTTTCCTTGACATGCTTCTCATCTATTGTCTTTCACTGTGGAGCAAGATAATGGGCCAAAGCCATAAAGAGGGCTGCTTTTCAACTGAGGGACCATGATTATATTGATTGTCTTCTTTAGGGGCAGCTAGGTGGTGCAGTGGGTAGAGTGCTGAGCCTAGAGTCAGAAAGACTTGAATTCAAATTTGACCTCATATACTTATTAGCTGTATGATCTTAGGAAAGTTACTTAACCTCTGTTTGCCTCAGTTTAGTCAATTGTAAAATGGGGATAATAATAGCACCCATCTTCCAGAGTTATTGGAAAAATCAAATGAGATAATAATTAGCACAGTGCCTAGCACATAGTAAGTATTATATATGTGTTACCTATTATTGTTCTAGGTTCAGTTATGGGATTTACTTCTGATCCTAATTTCCTTTAAATATGATTTAATTATTGAAATTAAAATTTGAGCCCAGAATTGTCAATTCATGGACTAGATCTTCATTATATCCATGACATATAGTAGACAAGCTTGTGGTTAGCTAGTTAGGGGCTGAAGCCTTTTCAGGGAGGACAATAATGAAAGTCTTCAGAAAAGCCCAGACATTACCTTTGTGTAGGTACTAGTCTAATACATCCATTGATCTTATACATTCACCTTTGATGGATACTGAAGTAATATACATCTCTCAGAACCATTGTTATGATTCCAGTATATCATATGTGTGCAATAAAGTAGTAGCCTGTTGACAATTCTTTGGTGTTGTGAGACTGCTATTTCATCAAATGCCCACTACATCAATAATAATTTCTAGGAAGAATTTTGTCTTTTGAGCAATATATAGAAACAAGGGAAACAGTATTACAAGCAAACAGGAAAAAGTATGAAAAAGGAAAAAAAATGGATTTGTAATATAGCAAGACCAAGAGATAACTCATGGACAGCCTAAGTGATCCATTGGTATACACACAATATCAAGAAATCTTGAAAAAGGCCCCCAGTGTGTTAGGTAGACCCCTGTGCTAGACATGGAGAGTAGTCACACTAAGATGTTCAGTCATAGCTAAGTTGAAAGGAATATCTATATCACTGACTACAACTGCCTTCAAATTTCTAATAAGTTCATTAGGTTCTCCCCTACACAATAACTTCCACTATTTATAATTACTGTGAGACATACCAAACTGTCTGCATGAATATTATACAATTATACTCTTTCTTTTTATGCAATTAATTATTGATTTCTCTACATTAATATTCAATGAAACAAATTTATTCAGCCAAGAATAAAACAATAGCATCATAAGATGCAGTGTTATTGCTTAACCATTAAAACAATAAAGGGGGTCCATCCCTTTCCATGCTCCTACTACATACCCAAATCCACTTCTTATCCTTCTTTTAGTTTACAATTTATCCCTATTAACCAAAAATCAGCTTTGTCCAAGATTGTAATAGGAAAAGCCTGTAGCTTATCTAGGGTCTATTTTAATTAAAGTCAGTTACTCCAAACCTGCAATATTGCCTCAATTAATCAACCTATCACATAGCACACAGTTTCCCAAAGAGGATCCCAACATATCCATATAAATCACATTCCAGCTTTCACTAATACCATTAAAATTCTATAAAAGTTGTCCGGATGAATGCATATCCAAATTATCTACATTGATAAAACACCCCATTCATATATCTGCCACTTTTTGCAAGCCATATTAGTTATATTAAAAAAAAACCCAGAATATAATAATTACTATTAATGACTTAGTTTCAAAGCTGTGGTACCATTGTTGATGAATTATCATCCACTCCCAAAATCATTAATATTACTAATATTATCAAATGTACACACTGGAATATAATACAATATTTCTAATTATTAAACTCAATTTCCATCTAATTATAATTTTGATATTCCTCAATTCCATATAATCTATTATTTTAAATTAATCAAACCTGAAATGTCAAATATAATCTCAAATTACTATAGCACAAAATGCCAGTGATTGGTATAAAATTCCTTATACAAATATATACAGTTTTGGAGTTCCAGTATGATTTCTGCTAACTTCCCAAGTTAGCTTCAAGAGTCCATCATCTGTCAGATAGAGCTTGAGAATCATTAAATGTTTCCCCTGTGCTCTGAATGGGAAACATTTCTAGATAATTTTTAATAGGCAGAACTATTCTCTCTCTCGCTCTCTCTCTCTCTCTCTCTCTCTCTCTCTCTCTCTCTCTCTCTCTCTTCCCCCAACCCAAACTTGATGGTCTTTAGTGATTCTCTTCTCTTCTGCCTGCAGATCATGTTAGGGCTACCCTAGTTTCTCTTCTAAGGAGTGAGAGGTGGGATTGACCCCCTTTCCCTCTCACCCCAGCAGCATAGTGGATATCGGTCATGTAGTATCTAGAGTAGGGGCTCAACTAGGTGAGCTTGAGCTTGGGACTGCCTCTCTACTTTCTGTTGCTCTACCTGATAAGTCAGTCAGTCAATAAGCAATTATTAAACACCTACTATCAAGGAGCTCACAGTTTAATGGGAGAAAACATGAAATCATCCATGTATAGACAATATATGTTATACAGGATAAAGTGGAGATAAGCAATACAGGGGAAGGTAGTAGCATTAAGGAAGATTATAAAAAACTTCTCAGAGAAGATGATATTTTAGCTGACTTGAAAGAAGTCAGGGGATTGAACAGTGGTCCCAAGGTATATGTTTCCCACCTTGCAGGCAGCCTTGTGAATTCAAGTCTCCAGTAGAGTCTGAGTCTAATGGTCAGAGTGGGAAGTTTCTGCATCACAGAATATGATCACCAAAAACAGGATGAGCTTAAGCCCTGGCCTTGATTGCTGAAGAAATTTACCTTGAGGGTATTGTTTGGACAGCTCAGAGCTAAGGTGAAACACAACAGCACCTATTCAGCAGTTCTAAGAACTTCATGTTCCAATGCTTGTCTCAATCTCATTATATACTACAGCTTGTCTAAGTTTCTGTCAATGTACACTAAATATAAACATGTTTATAATTTACTGAACCCTGTTTTAAGTTTTCCTGTCGGTGTCAGCAAGTGAGAGTATTTCTTGTTTAGCATTTTTTGTGTAGGAAATACATGTCCGTCCCATATGTGATTCTCACTGTACTTTGAGTATTTTTAGTCTCTTTCCTCCCTCCCCACCTCCTTCCCTCCCCTCTTTAGAGAGACTTTTGACATGATCCCAAACCTAAGCTTTTCATTTTCCCTGGAACACTGGGGTGGGGGATATAGCAAATCAGACTGTCAGAAAAGGAGTCTATCCCTTCTTCAAAATGGTCAGGCTCCCCTAGGAATAAATCTAGTCTACACTGTATGTGTGGGTCCAAGACAGATTGGCTCTTTAGTGGAGAGGGAGAAGGTACAATACTCCAGTCTCAGCAGTTACCATTACAATTATTTATTTTCTAGTCTTTTCAACTGTATGTTCATTTAGTCAATTTGCTCTTTTTCTGTTTTGTTATTATAAGTATTTAGAGATATACACTTTCCTTCTATGACTGCTTTAGCTTCAGTCCCATAAATTTTGGCACGATATTGGGAAAATCCACAAAAAGAACTGGAAAGTCATCTATCTACTTGGAGTGTCCATATTGGTTCATTCTAGCAGCAATGAGTCCCTCCTTATTCCCTGAAGTCAATGTGAAAATTGAACTGAATCTTTGATCTTAGATCCTAAAATTAACAATTGCCTTAAAGAGGTCCTCTCCTGGGGTCAGAGAGTTCCCCTTGTATGCCTTGCAATTGAATGACAGCAGTTACAGTTAAGTGGAACTCCAGAAAGGTTCAGGTTGTTAGCCAAAGGTTAGGTCTAAATTTTTAGAAGTTACAGGAATATACTTCATGGCACAATTTATTATGGAGTCAGTCTACTCATAAGGAAATGCTTGTCTGGAAGAAAGAATGAAATCAAAGTAGAATTTTTAAATGGAACCACCTTTTTGTGGCATATATACATATAGGTATGTATATATATGTATATGTCTGTTAACATGTATATGCTACTTTTCAACTAAGAAGACAAAGCACCTTTCTCAGACCATTTAACTCAAGGCCTCCATTCAAACAGAAAAATCATACAAACAGTTCCACAAAGATACATATAGATTAAACCTTGCACCAGAAAAAAATGAAAGCATTCTTTGCTTCAGGGGAGATTGCTCAGAAATTTTAGAAGCCAAGAAATAATTCAGCTAACTTTGCCTGGGTTCAATTTTGCTGTCCCTGGTACTTTCTCCAAAGCACCAGAAGGTTGTAAGGGTGAGAAGAGGGGATAGGAATCATTAATTTTTCTCACCAGCTGTCTACTTGCATATTTGATTGTTTTATTTGGGTCAACAATCTGAAATATCACAACTCATACTTTTATCTAAGCCTAATCAACTCTAATTTGGGCTGCCTCTTGTAGGAGACTGCTGTTAATTTCCTTAAATTCCCTTTGCATCCCAGAAGCCAAGCTGAGCTAGGCTAGAAACTCTTCTGCTGCTATTTAAAGCAAAACTCTCTATTTCCAATCCCTACATTTTTCCTCCTTCTACTAGCTCTACTAGCTCACCTCCCATGGTTAGTCTTCCTGCTTCAAGAGTTGCTTGGTCATAGAGAACCCAGAACAAGAATTGCCCAAATCTGGAATATATACAACTCACCAACTCTTGCGTTTAGAAGAACATCTAAGTGGTGAGGCAAATGAACTTCTTCCCTGAGATCATCTCTTTGATCTCCAAAATAATTAGAGCTTGTCTAGATCTCAAGCAATAAAAATATAACACCACACTATTTAAACCAATTCTATAGAGGTTTCTAATCATGTACAAATGTAAACCATTGGTGGTACACACAAAAAGGATACAAGAAACACATATGCACTCCCACTGGGAGTGGGACAAATGGAATGAGAGAGAGAAAAAAAGAGAGAGGGAGGAGGGAGAGAAGGAAGGAGGGAAGAAAAGAAGAGGATGGGAAGAAAGAGGTGAAGGGAAAGAGGGAAAGAGCAAAAGAGAGGGAAAGCAAGGGAAAGAGACAGAAAGAGATATGGACAGAGAGACAGAGGAAGACAACAGAAGAGGCAAGGATGGCCATTGGATCCCTTCAGAACCTTGATAGTGGGTGTCCTGCCACTTTGGAATGAACATGACAGTCTTATCTCAGAGCCAAGGTTGTACTTTATGAAATAAAGAATTCAGGCTGACTCTGTCAGATGATCAACTCTTTGAGAATTCTGAAAGGTTTTTCTTTCTTCAGCTTTCTCCTTCTCTCTTTGCCTGTATATTCTAACAAGTCTCATATGTGTATGTGTGCATGTATGACATATTCTTGCTATTTAAAATATTTCTTTATCTTGCTTTTCTTTTTCTTTACATAAAACCTGTAATCTGTCATGAATGCCGTGTATTGCATTTTCTGTATATTAGTTGTATCCAAGTGGGAAATAGTGGAAGCCAGTGATCAATTAAAAATATACAGCATCATATTTAGGACTTAATAAGTGCATCTCTATCCATGTAGCTAGAGTTTAATCTTAGGTTGGGGGCTTAAAAGCTACAGTTGAATGAGTAATCATATAAACTTTGTAAAAGTCTAGTTTTTCTTTGCCTTGGGCTAAAGGAGCTCACCCTAGAAATTGAGTATGGCAGAAAAGAGCATTAGTGTTTGAGGAAACAGTCTCTAGAGAGAGGAGTGGGGAGGAGAGGAGTATGATCAGAGGGAAGGCAGTATTCAAAACTGAGCCTCATTGAAGGAGATAGACATAGTCTGGGAGGAATCAATTACTCCATTTTCCAGAAGGGAGGAGAAAAAGTACTTCTCAGTCAAACTTAGGGGATATCATGAATCATGAAGTTGAGCCAATGGGGGTGGAGGACGTCCCCTTATTATATGCATTGTACTTACAATACAAAGACATACAAAGTAATACAAAATAATATTGAGGGGGAAGAAAGCGCAAATAATTGAGGGAATTAAGAAAGACTTTTCTGTAGGAATTGATGTGTGAGCTAAGTTTTGAAGGAAAATAGAGGTTTTTAGGGGTTATTGATAAGGAGAGAATTTATTCTAGACATGAGACATCATTTCAGCAAAGGTCCATAGGTGGGAGATAGAACATTGTGCACAGGGAAATGCTAGCAGGCCAGTTTGACTAGAATGGAGTGTGTGTAAAAGATGCAATGTGGTAGAGTGGAGATGGTAGGGCATTTGGAGTCAGAGGACCTGGGTTAGAATATTAGCTGTGGCACTTACTACTTCTGTGTCATTGGAGAAGTAGTTGAACTTCTGGCCTGGGTTTTCTCATATGTAAAATAAGGGAGTTAGCCTTGATGATCTATTCCAATTCCTAATCTATGAACCAATGAGTAATATCAAATGAATAAGGAATGGTTGGTTGGGACCAGATTGTGGAAAGCTTTAAATGTTAAGCTGAGGAGTTTGTATTTTATCCTAAAGACAAGAGGGATTCACTAAATTTTTAAGGGACATAGTCAGATCTGTGTACATGGAATATGTGCATGCACAAGAAATCCAAGAGACCTGAAAGATGAATAGGTCTTTTTGTGAGAGAACTCAACATGTATAGCATTAAAGTAGCTTCCATGAGTGCAGCAAGGCTGGCAAATGAAGGTCAGCTTACCAAAGTTGGAACTGGATACCAATTTTTCTGAAGTAGTTACAATGATGCAGAGCACTGTGACATTGGCATAGGTTTTGCAATCAAAACTAATCTAGTCAATAAGCTTGTATACCTTCTAAAAGGAGTGGATGACAGGCTCATGACAATGTGATTGCCACTTTCAGGAAAGTACCACACCATAATCATCAGTGCATATGCTCCCACCCTGACAAACCCTGACAAGGTCAAAGAAAAAAATTTATGAAGATCTGGAGGCCCTCATCATCAATGTGCCAAAAGAGGACAAGCCGTAATTATGGGTGATCTTAAAGCCAGAGTAGGCACAGACTAACGGATATGGCAAGGGGTCCTTGAGAGAAATGGAAACAGCATCAGCAGTGATCACTTGCTACTAAAGATTTGTGTGTCTCATGATCTTCTCATCACCAACACCTTCTTCCATTTACCTACACACAATAAAACTATGAATTTATCCTTTCAGCAAACATTGGCATTTAGGTGGGGAAACTGCAGCATCAAGGCCACATGTGACCTTCTAGGTCCTTGGATATGACTTTTTGACTGAGTCTAACTTTCACAGAACAAATCCTTTTATCAAGGGTATTTGTTCTGTGAAGTTTGGACTAATAGATTATGTCATTTTAAGGAGAAGAGACGGATAGGCTGTGAAAGTAATGAAAGTGATGTATGGCAGAGAGTGCTAGATGGACTTATCTTCTCTAAGCTGAATATTCACATTCAACAAAAGCAGCAGCCCCAAGACAAAATGATTACTAGAAGACTTAATGTCAACAGATTAGAGTGCTTCTCCTAGTGGGAAGAGTTAGTTGCTAACTTGGAGGAAATGCTAAACCAACACACAGGCTGGCAACAGTGAAGTAGAAAAGGAGTGGGCATCTTTCAGAGATTTGGTGTATAGCACTGTGTTTACTCATCTGGACCAGAATACTCAGACATCAAGACTGGTTTGACAAAAACAATGAGGAAATTCAGAAGTTGCTAAATGAAAAACGAGAGCTCCACAGGGTTTACCCTCTCTAAGACAGCAGCATTTAACTCCATCAAAAGTAAAGTTCAAGTGAAACTTGGAGAGATGCAGGATTCTTGGCTCCACAAAAAGGCAGATAAAATTCAATTTTACCCTAATAGTAACAATCTGAAGTATTTTATGATGCCCTGAAGGCTATTTATGAGCCAAAGACCTATGAAGCATCTCAACTACTCAGCACTGATGGACCCACATTGATTATTGATAAGGACATGATTCTGGAGAGATGGGCTGAACAATTCCATAGTGTTCTTTACAGACCATCTTCAATCAATGCCGAAGCTACTGAAGTCATTCCCTCTCTAGCTGCACCTCTTCTAGAAGAGGTTTTGAATGCCATTAATCTCCTCTCATTTGGCAAAGTGCCTGGTGCTGACTCTATTTCAACTGAGATTTACAAGGCAGGGGTCCACTGCTCATATAACAGCTGAATGAAATCTTCCAGCTTATATGGCAAGAAGAGATTATCCCCCAGGAGTTCAAGAATGCCTCCATTGTTCACCTCTACAAAGGAAAAGGAAATAGATTGTTCTGTGGCAATCACAGGGCAGGAAGGATCTCTCTCTCTCTCTCTCTGTCTCTCTCTCTCTGTAATTGCTTGTCAAGGTTCTTGCCAGAGTTCTCCTTAATAGGATGATCCTTCACTTGGAAGATGACCATCTACCTAAGAGCTAGTGTGACTGAGAAATGATTAATATGGTATTTTCTGCCCAACAACTCCAGGAGGAATGCCAGCAGCAGAACAGAGGTTGTGTATACAACATTCATCAAGTTGACTGAGGACTTTGATACTGTCAGTCATGAGGGCTTGTGGAAGATCATGGCAAAATTTGGTTGCCGAGAGAAGTTCATCAATATTGTATTCCAGTTCCACAACAGCATCTTTGAATGGGTTATGAATAATGGTCAATGCTTTTGGACTTCCATAGTCACCAATGGAGTGCAGGGCCGGGTGCATACTCCCACATTTTTTAGCATAATGTTTTCAGCAATGTCAGATGCCTTCAGGGAGGATGAAAATGGCATCAAGGTCAGTTACCTCACTGATGGTAAATTATTTAACTTGAAAATGTCACAAAACAAGACCAAAGTAGAGAGAGAGTTGGTGGACCTCTTTTTGTTCTCAGATGATTATGCACTCAATGCAATTCCTGAGGTTGAGATGCAAGAGAGTATGGATTTTCTATCACTTATGCTAATTTTGACCTGACAATTAACACCAAAAAAACAGAGGTTCTTCACCAGTCGGCATGGCACTATCAATACATGGAATCATAGGTTATAGCAATTGGGGAAATTTTGAATGTTGTGGATAAAGTCACTTACCTTGGCAATATACTTTCTGGGAATGTACACATAATGGTGAGGCTGAAGTACTTATTGCCAGGCCTCAGTGTTTGGAAGGCTCTCAAGGAAAGTGTGGGAGAGAAGAGGTATTCAGCTGCCTACTAAACTGAAGGTCAACAGCACCGTGTTGACCTCATTGTTGTACGCCTGTGAAACCTGGATAGTATACCAGCACCATGCCAGGAAATTGAATTTCTTCCATTTGAATTGTTTTAGGAAGATTCCAAAGATCACCTAGCAAGACAAGGTATTGGACGTTGAGATCCTTTCTCAGGCTGAACTGCCTAGCATTCAAACTCTGCTGCAAAGATCAGAACTCCAAGGGGCTGACCACTTTGTTCAAATACCAAACATATGTTTGCCTAAAAGGCTATTTTTACAGAGAACTCACACAAGGCAAGTACTCACATAGAGGTCAGAAGAAGTGATACAAAGGCACTCTCAAGGTCTTTCTGAAGAACTTTGGAATTGATTGTGAGATATGAGAGACACTGGCACAGGTTGCCCAGCATGGCATGCCCACATCAAGGAAGGTGCTGTGCTCTATGACCAAAGCAGAATTGTAGTAGCTCAAAAGAAATACTAGCTATGCAAATCTAGAGACATCTCCACTCCAAATGTTCATCTGAAATAGTTGTGACCAACCTATTGTAGAATCTTCCAAGCTCATATTGGTCCAATCAACCAGTCAGACACACTGTACCTTGACCCAAGATAGTGATGTCATTTTGGTCCTCTTTGAGCATGAAGGACAACAACCAACCAAAGATGCTGTGCATACATCCTTTTCCACCAAAGGATCCCTCTTCTCTGGACACCAGCCATATGTTCTAGACCCTTTTCAATCCTGTGTATCCCTCCAATGAGAAGGAGGCCAGACTTCCTTTTCTCATATTATCTGGCTCATTAAACCCCTGGTGTCCCAGGGAAAAAATATAGGTTAGACCTTGACTCATTTCTAGGGCTTCCCAGGAAAGGAGGGAAAAGGAAGGTATTCAATATACATTTATGGATTGGGTAAAATACAGATATTTCTTACATTCAAAAGAAATGCTAAGAGGCACACAAAATTCACTGCATACATTGAGAGGTACTTAAAACAGGATTTAGTAGCTTAACACAACTACTGTTACAATCTCTTGGGGGATTGTTACTTAAACCTCATCATAACATAAAGCATTTTGTGTGACTGCCATGCAGTCATGGACCTCATTTCATTTCTGCAGTGTCCAAACAACTCCTAGTCATCCTTCTAATTATCTTTCCCAATGAGGAAACTCCATCTGCAGTCAGTTGAACTCCATGCAGCCTCCTTGGCTGCACTGAAAAGCCTAGCTCCTAGCAATAGTGAGGTGATAATTCCAATATACTCCTGACCTCATTAGATATCATTTGGAATACTATGTTCAATTTCATGACCCAAGGTTTAAGGAGGATATTGATACACTAGAAGTGGGTGTTCAGCAGATGGCAAAGATGGTGAGTGTTCAAAGTCTATGTCATGTGAGGCTTATTTGAAGAAACTGGAAAGGGTTAATTTGGAGAAAACTTTGGAGTGACATGATATGATAGCTACCTTCAAGTTTTTGAAGAGCTTTCACATGATTTGTGGTTAGATGTTCTCTCTGATATCCTAAAGCAGAACCAGGAGCAAGGTGTAGAAGTTGCAAAGAGATCAATTTGTGATTAATGTCAGAAAAAAAACTTCTTACTATTTGGGTTGTTCAGAAGTGGGACTTCCTTCAGAGGTGGTGGATTCCCTCTCTGTCTTCATGCAGACTCTAGATAACAACCTGTTTGGTGTGTCATTGTGAGGATTTCTTTCCTTGATGGGTTGGACTAGATGGCTACTGAGATAGATACCTTTCAACTCCCATCCCAGCAGGTTGTTCTAAATGTAGTGTCAGGTGGCTCTCCCCCCACCTTCTGAACCTCATTTTCCTCATCTTTAAAATGGAAATAATAATACTTTCAATATCTATGTCATAAGGCAATTGTACAATTAAATAACTATCTTCAAAGAAGTGGGTTTTTTCCCCTTAAAATTTGTAAAACTCTCTAATACTCTTCCCTTCTTAAATTACTGTTGTTGCTTTGGATCTTGATCTAGTTTTGCACATGTAAGAAGAAGGAAAAAAAATTATCCAAGTATCTATTGATTAGGTACTGCTGACAATTACCAAAACAATGAGTAGTGATAGTGAGCTGAAGAGTTTTATTATGTTCAGATTGCATTCTCATCTGTACAAGAAAAATAAAGCCAGAGAGCTAGGGCATCAGCTTCAGCAACTTTATGCAGAATGTGAATGCATAAGCAGCAAAGAAAAATGTAATTTTACAGAAAGCAGGAGAGGAAGGTAAGGGCATACATGTGTGAAAACAAGTAACAGAATGGGGGAAATAAGGACATCTTCCAGATTGTCAAAACAAGAGGTGTAACTTCTTTTCCAGCCTTGATTCTGTATATATTGTGAACTTGGTTTACAAAGCAATGTCTGGAAGCTCAAAATAGAGAGTGGGGCAGTGTTCTTTTCTTATCACTGTAGTGGTGAGAACTCTGAAACAGAATTTCTTTCCAATCTCAGTCTTTCTTTTATCACAGTGGCAGCAAGAGGCCTGAGCCATAAATTCTTCTGCCATAAGGCTATCTCTCTCCTCTTTTCCATTCCCACCCTTTATGGAGGGTGGTGAAAATTGATTATTTAAACCAGTTAAGACTTTACATTTATTCCTATGAAATGTAATTTTATTAGATTAGGTCCAACACTCACCTAATCACTGAACTGTGAAGTTGGAAAAGACCTCATCTAGTCCAATCCATTTCTGAACAAAAAATCCCCATTAAAACAATACCTGACAAGTGACTATTCAGTCTCTGCCCTCTAATCGAAGGTAACCCACCACCTCCTAAGTAAGTCCATTTTATGTTTGAACAGCTGTAATTTTTGGGAAATTTTTCTGGGATCAAACTTAAACATGTTGATTCTGCTTGCAATGGCCAAACAGAACAAATCTAAACCCTCTAGGACATGACATTTCTTTAAGTACTAAAGGCAGCTATTATGTACCTCCAAGTCTTCTATTCTTCAAGCTAATCATCCTCAGTTTTTTAATCTTATTATCACATAATATGGACTTGAAGCCTTTTACTAGTTATATTCCTATGGACTTCCTACAGCTTATCAGTATCCTTCCAAAGCTGTGATGCTTAGAATGGAACACAATATTGCAGGACAGTGTATATAATGAATTCTGCTTCCAGGAGCCAAGATGGCGGAGTAAGAAGTAAGTCGCTCTCAACGTCCCTTATTAACCTCTGAAAGCCCAGAAAATATCACCCCAGGAAAAACCCTGGAACAGCTGAACCAGCAGAAAGATGGAGTGCAGCAGTCCAGTAGCCCAGGAAGCTTGAGGGATTAATGGGAAAGGCCCCTCTTGCCCTGGGGGAAGGGGAGCAGTACAGAATGGAAGGCATCCCAGCAAGCTAGAAAAAAACCCTACTTCAGCATATCAGGGGGAGATTCTGAACCCTAAGTGGTAGAGCAGGCAAACACCAACACCAAGACCCCCAAGTGTCTCAGTAAGGGCAGGGGAACCAGTGGAAACTGGCTCAAAAAAACACCATGTGCCTCAGCATTCTACAGCAACCAAGTTTCCCTCAACATAACTAAGTGCGTCAGCATAACTAAGGGAAGCAGCACTCCAAGGATTTTCCGTCAGGTGGAAAAACATCCTGCAGCAACAAAACATGTATCTGAAAGGAACCTAAGAAAGCAAAAGGAAGGAAAGGCCCAGGTGAGCAGGTAACCTCCAGGGGCCAGACTACCCAATCCTATCCCTAGAGTTCCAGTGTTGCTGATTCCAGCCCAACACCAGGTAAACTTCCAGAACCCTACAGTCTCCAACTGCCAGCATCAGAAGCCCCAGTACACAAAGCCAGTGACCAGGCCTTAGACTCCCAACACAAGAAGCTTGGGTCAGTAACCCCTCTCCCCAGCAGGAGAGCTCAATCTTTTTAAAGGCCAGGAAATGAGCAAACACCATGGGCAAAAAGAAATGTACTATAGATTCTTATTATGGGAATAGTGAAGATCAAGGCAGAAATTCTGAAGAGGACATTGTCAACAAACCCACATCTGGAACTTCAAAAGGGAATATGAACTGGTCTGAAGCCTAGAAACCCTTCTTGGAAGAGCTCAAGAAAGATTTTAAAAGTTAAATAAAAGAGGTGGAATAAAAATTGTGGAAAGAAATGAAAGGTATGCAAGAAAGAGTCAATAGCTTGGAAAAGGAAGGACACATATTAACTGTAGAAAACAAGTCCTTAAGAAGTACAATTGGCCAACTGGAAAAAAAAAGTACACTGAAGAAAACAAATCCTTAAAAAGCATAATTGACCAAGTAGAGAAGGAGATACAAAATCTAATAGAAGAAAACAATTTGTTAAAAATTAGAATTGGGCAAGTGGAAGCTAATGACTCTGTGAGAGAGTGAGAATCAGTCAAATAGCAACAAAAGAATGAAAAAAATAGATGAAAACATAAAGTACCTCATTGATAAAACAACTGACCTGGAAAATAGATCCAGGAGAGACAAATTAAAAATTATTGGTTTACCTGAAAATCATGATGAAAAAAAGAGCCTGGACAGCATCTTTCAGGAAATCATCAAGGAAGACTGCCCTGAGGTCTTAGAACCAGAGCGTAAAATAACCATAGACAGAATCCACCAATCCCCTCCTGAAAGAGATCCCAAATTGAAAATGCCAAGGAGGATAGTAACCGAATTCCAAAAAATTAACAGGTCAAAGAGAAAGCACTGCAAGCAACCAGAAAGAAACAATTTAAATATCATGGAACCGCCGTCAGGATTACGCAGGACCTTGCAGCTTCTACATTAAAAGATCATAGGGCATGGAATACAATATTCAGTTAGGCAAAGGAGCTTAGATTACAGCCAAGGATCAACTACCTAGTGAAAATGAGCATAATCTTTCCAGGGAGGAGATGGACATTCAACAAAATAAGGGACTTCCAAACCTTCCTGATAAAAAGACCAGAACTGAACAAAAAATTTGAGACATAAAGAGAGACATAAAAAGGTAAATGTGACAGAAAGATACAATATGTTGTTAAGGGGAAATTGTTTACATCCCTACAAGGGAAGATGACACTTGCAACTCTTGAGAACTGTATCATTATTACACCATGTTAAATAAGTATACATAAAGGGGGCAGATATAAGTTGACTTTGATGTAATGATAAAAAATAAATCTAATCAATTGGGTTAAATGGATCCAAGTAAGTGGATTAGTCTGATCTAAGAAAGTGTACTGAGAAAGGAGGAGGCAGGCAAGGGTAAATTACATTACAGGAAAAGACACAAAAACCTATTAGAGCAGAGGGAAAGAAGGGAGGGGGATGACCATTGTTTGAACTTTACTCTCATCAGATTTGGCTCAAGAAGGGAATTATATAATCAATTAGGTATAGAAATCTAACTTGCCCTATAGGCAGTAGGAGGGAAAAGGGGAAAGAAAAGGGAGGGGACATAGAAGGGAGGGAAGAAGCAATAAGGGTAAAGGGGAAGAAAAGGAAAGGGATAATAGAAGGGAAGAGGGACTGAAGGAGGCAGTGGTCAAAAGTAAAACACTAGTGAGGAGGGAAAAGGAGAAAGGGGAAAGAAAAGCATAAACAAGGGGGAAAAAGATGGAGAAAATGACAGAGATAGTAATCATAACTGTGAATGTGAATGGGATGAACTCTCCCATAAAATGGAAGTGGACAGCAGAATGGATTAAAAACCATAATCCTGCAATATATTGTTTACAGGAAACACATTTGAAAAAGAGTGACACACACAGGGTAAAGGCTGGAGCAGAATATATTATACTTCATCTGAAGTAAAAAAAGCAGGGATAGCAATCCTGATCTCAGGCAAAGTAAAAGCAAAAATAGATCTTATCAAAAGAGATAAGGAAGGAAATTACATCCAGGTAAAAGGTACCATAGACAATGAAGTAATATCATTACTAAACGTATATGCACCAAATGGTATAGCATCCAAATTCTTAGAGAAGTTCAGGGAGTTACAGGAAGAAATAGACAGCACAACTATACTAGTAGGGGACCTCAACCTCCCCCTGTCTGAACTAGATAAATCTAACCCCAAAATAAACAAGAAAGAAGTTAAGGACATGAATAGAATTTTTAAAAAGTTAGGTATGGTAGATCTCTGGAGAAAATTGAATGGGGATAGAAAGGAATATACTTTTTTATCAGTCATATATGGTACATACATAAAAATTGACCATGTGCTAGTGCATAAAAACCTCACAATCCAATGCAGAAAGGCAGAAATATTAAATGTATCCTTTTTCAGATTATGATGCAATAAAATTAATGTAATAAAGGGCCATGGAAAGATAGACTAAAAATAATTGGAAACTAAATAATCTAATCCTAAAAGATGAATGGGTCAAATAACAAATCATAGAAACAATCAATAACTTCATTTAAAAGAATGCCAATAATGAGACAACATACCAAAATTTATGGGATACTGTGAAAGCAGTTCTTAGAGGAAGTTTTATATCTCTAAATGCTTACCTGAATAAAATAGAGAAAGAGGAGATCAATGAATTGGGCATACAACTAAAAAAAAAACTAGAAAAAGAATAAATTAAATATCCTTAATTAAACACCAAATTGGAAATACTGAAAACCAAATGAGAAATTAATAAAATTGAAATTAAGAAAACTATTGAACTAATAAATAAAACTAAGAGCTAGTTTCATGAAACAACCAATAAAATAGATAAACCTTTGGTCAATTTAATTGGAAAAAAAAAGAAAGAAGAAGACCAAATTACCAGTATCAGAAATGAAAAGGGTGGATCCACTACCAAGGAAGAGGAAATTAAAACAATAATTAGGAACTATTTTGCCCAACTGTATGTCAAATGCGACAATCTTAGTGAAATGGATGAATATTTACAAAAATATAAATTGCCCAGATTAACAGAAGAGGAAGTAAAATACTTAATGTCATCTTAGAAAAAGAAATTGAATGAGCCATCATTGAACTCCCTAGGAAAAGATCTCCAGGTCCAGATGGATTTACAAGCAAATTATATCAAACATTTAAAGAACAATTAATTCCAATACTATATAGACTATTTGGGAAAATAGCTGAAGAAGGAGTCTTACCATATTCTTTCTATGACACTAATATGGTGCTGATACCTAAACCAGGAAGAGTCAACACAGAGAAAGAAAATTATAGACCAATTTCCCTAATGAATTTAGTTGCAAAAATTTAAAATAAAATATTAGTAAAGAGATTACAGCAAATTATCTCAAGGATAATGCACCATGACCAGGTAGGATTTATACCAGGAATGCAGGGCTGGTTAAATATTAGGAAAACTATCAGCATGATTGATCATATCAATAACAAAACTAACAGAAACCACATGATCATCTCAATAGATGCAGAAAAAGCTTTTGACAAAATACAACACCCATTGCTATTAAAAACACTAGAAAGCATAGGAATAAATGGAGTCTTTAAAGTGATAAGTAGCATCTGCCTAAAACCTTTAGCAAACATCATATGTAATGGGGACAAGCTAGAAGCATTTGCAATAAGATCAGGAGTGAAACAAGGGATGTCCATTATCACCACTGTTGTTCAATATGGTACTGGAAACATTAGCTTTAGCAATAAGAAAAGAAAAATAAATGGTAGGTATTAGAATAGGCAAAGAAGAAACAAAGCTATCACTCTTTGCAGATGATATGATGGTATACTTACAGAATCCTAGAGAATCAAGTAAAGAACTACTTGAAATAATAAGCAACTTTAGCAAAGTTGCAGGCTATAAAATAAACCCACATAAATCATTGGCATTTCTATATATTACCCACAAAACCCGACAGCAACAGATAGAAAGAGAAATTCCATTTAAAGTTACTGTACACATTATAAAATATTTAGGAGTCTATCAATTACAAAACACTTTCCAAATAAATAAAGTCAGATCTAAATAATTGGAAAAGCATCTGTTGCTCATGGGCAGGTGGAGCTAATATAATAAAAATGACAATTCTACCTAAACTAATTTACTTATTCAGTGCAATACCAATAAAACTACCAAAAATTTTTATAGAGCTAGAAAAAATAATAACAAGGTTCATTTGGAAGAACAAAAGGTCCAGAATATCAAGGTAAGTAATGAAAAGAAATGCTAGGGAAGGTGGCCTAGGTGTTCCAGATCTTAAATTGTATTATAAAACAACAATCATCAAAATTACTTGGTACTGGCTAAGAAATAGAGTGGTGTATCAGTGGAATAGGTTAGGTATGCAAGATACAGTAGTCAATGACTATAGTAATCTACTATTTGATAAAATCAAAGACTTAAATTTCTGGGATAAGAACTCACTATTTGACAAAAACTGATGGGAAAACTGGAAAAGAGTATGGCAGAAACTAGGTATAGACCTAAACCTCACACAATATACCAAAATAAAGTCAAAATGGGTTCATGATTTAGATATAAAGGCTGATACTATAAGCAAACTGAGAGAGCAGGGAATAGTTCACCTATCAGATTTATGGAGAACAAAAGGAGACCAAACAGAAGACAGAGAACAACACAAAATGCAAAATGGATAATTTTGATTACATTAAATTGAAAAGTTTTTGCACAAACAAAGCCAATGCAACCAAGATTAGAAGAAAAGTGGAAAGTTTGGAAAGAATTTTCACAACCAGTATCTCTCATAAGGACCAGATTTCTAAAACATATAGAGAACTAAGTGAAATTTATAAGAATACAAGTCATTCCCAATTGACAAATGGTCAAAGGATATGAACAGGCATTTTTCAGATGAAGAAATTAAAGCCCTCTATAGTCATATGAAAAAATCCTCTAAATCACTATTGATTAGAGAAATGCAAATCAAAACAACTCTGAGGTACCACATCACATCTATTAGATTGGCCAACATGACAAAACAGAAAAATGATAGATATTGGAGAAGATGTGGGAAAATTGGAACACTAATGCATTATTGGTGGAGTTGTGAAATGATCCAACCATTTTGGAGAGCAATTTAGAACTATGCCCAAAGGGCTATAAAAATGTGCATACCTTTTGACCCAGCAATAGCCCTTCTAGGGCTGTATCCCAAAGAGATCATACAAATGGGGAAAGGACCCACATATACATAAATATTTATAGCAGCTCTTTCTGTGGTGACAAAGAATTGGAAAATGAGGGGATGCCTATCAAATGGGGAGTGGCTGAACATGAATGTAATGGAATATTATTGTACTATAAGAAACAATGAGCAGGCAGGCTTCAGAAAAACCTGGAAAGACTTGTATGGACTGATGCTGAGTGAAGTGAGCAGAACCAGGAAAACATTGTACACAGTAATAGCCACATTGTGTGATGACTAACTTTGATAGACTTAGCCCTTCTCAGCAATGCAAGGATCTAAGACATCTCCAAATGTCTCATGATGGAAAATGCTATCCACATCCAAAGAAAGATCTATGGAGTTCGAATGCAGATCAAAGCATACTATTTGCTATTTTTCTTCTGTTTTCTTTTGTTTTCTCTTTCTTGTGGTTCCTCCTATGGGTTCTAACTCTTCCTTACAGCATCACTAATGTGAAAATATGTTTAATAGGAATGTATACATATAGCTTCTATCAGATTGTGCAGTATCTTGGGGAGGGAGGTGGGGAGAAAGGGGGTGAAAAATTTAAAACTCAAAAGCTTATGGAAGTGATTGTTGATAAATTAAAATAAATTTTAAAAAAGACAGTGTATACATAAGGATCTATCACCACCTTATATCTGGAAACTGTGACTCTATATCTTAATGCAGTTCAAGATCTTTTTAGTTGCCATATCAATCAGTAAGCATTTATTATGCATCTACTATGTGTCAGGTACTGTGCCAAGGTCTGGAGATACAAAGAAAATCAAAAACAGTTCCTGCCAAAAGAAGCTCCCCCATCTAATGGAGGCTTATATTGAATTCATGGTTCACCAAAACACCCAGATGTTTTTCAGACAAATTGGTATGTAAACCTGCCTCTCTTACATTGTATTTATGAAACGATTTTTAACACAATTATAAAACTTTATATTGATCCATATTAAATTTCATCTTATTATATTCAGCTCAATGCTCTGATTGCCATCTTGCTTGGTCCTGATATTTTTTCATCCACTATTAGCAAACCCTCCCAGGTTTATGTCATTGACAAATTTTATTCAAGACTGTCAAGATCCATTTTGAAAAGTGACACTGTCATACAATATGTAAGTTTTTTCTGCCCAGCTTTGTGTCATCTACACATTTGTCATCCAAGCTATTGATAAAAATGTTAAATGCATGGGACCAAGGCCCACACATTGGGATTCAATACTCAGAACCTCTTTGATCTATTAATCATGATTCTCAAGGTCTGTTATTGTCTTTCACTTGGACCATAGTTATAGTGTTCTATTTGTGTTGTCTACCTCTAGTCTCTTTTCCATTCATTTCCTCTTTTACACCATTGTCAGAGTAATCTCCACAATTCACCACACTTTCTTACTTAAACATATTGGCTGCTGAATAGTCTAAATTCCTTCTGTGATTCCAATTCCTAGTGCAGCCTTCAAACTCCTCCAAAATGTGGTTCTCACCTACTTTTTCAACCTTCTACTATTCTTTGTCCTCTATGCTACAACTAAACAGTTTTGCTTCTATCTATACCCCTAACAAATAGAATGTTCTTGTCTCCATTTCTGTTTATGTCAACCTCATCTGCCTTTCAAATTCCAGCTCAAATGCATCCTTGTGAATGCTTGAAAAGGGAGGAGATGATCACATTCAGCCCTTATGTTCCTCTTTCTCACCTCTCTGGGGTTTGCACGTAGTACTGCAACACAATGGTAATACTTCTCAGTTCTGTTTCATTTTCACAAGATCATAGTCAATAATTCTAAATGCCCCACAGGACTCTGAACTGGACCTTTACTCTCTCTATACTATTTCATTTGGTGACCTCATCAACTCCCATTGATTCAATTGTCATCTCTATGCTATTGATTCTCAAATCTACTTAAATGGCCCCAACCCCTCTGTTTACCTCCAGTCTCACATCTCCAACTGCCTAGTAGACATCTCAAACTGAATGTCTTGTAGAAATCTTAAGTTCAGTATTTATCTTTCCACCCAAACTCTCCCCTCTTCCTAATTTCCTTATTACTGTTGAGGGAACCACCAACCTCCAAGTCAGACCTGCACAGCTTGGTAGTAGGTAGGGGCTAAAATTAAAATAGGCTAAACTTCTTTGGGCTGCAGATAAGTTAGACTGGAGGCAGAGTGACAATGGTTGGTTGCCGCAGGTCACATGAAAAATGGGAGAGTCTGTATTGGCAATTCTACATTTTTCACGGGCTGTTAGAAATCCTTTGGTGGACCACAGGCAACCCATAGGCCAGATATTGTGTAGGCCTGCTCCAAGTCATCCAGGCTCCCAATCCAGATATTGCCCTTTACTCCTCAGTTTCTCTCACCCTCCATATCCATTTGTCAAATCCTGTCCTTTGTAACACATTTCCTTTGTAGGACTCTGGTATAAGCCCTCATCACCTGGTGCCTAGACTATTGTAATAGCCTCCTACTTGGTCTCCCTGCCTCGTGTCTCTTTCCACTCCAAACCATCCTCCAACCAGCTGCCAAGTTGATCTTCCTAAAGTGAAGGTCTGACCAAGTTCCCCTCCTCCTTAACAAATTTCACTGGCTCACTCTTTCTTCCAGGATCAAATAGAAAATCCTCTATTTAGCAACTTTTCCACTCTTCTTATACTTTACATTCCACTTCCTTCCTCCACACATACATACTCTCTGATCCAGTGAAAATGACCTCTTTGTTATTACTTGAACAAGACAGTCTTATCTCTTGACTCTAGGCATTTTCCCTGGCTATTTGCCATGTGTGAAAAGCTCTCTCTTCTTCTCCTCCTGGTTTCCCTGACTTCCTTTAAATCCCAGCTAAAATCTCACCTTCTACAGGAAGCATTTTCTTAACATCCCTAATTTTGATTCCTTTCCTCCGATGATTATTTCTCATATATTCGGTATATCTCTTCTTTGTAGATACTTGTTTGCATGATGTCTTGCCAATTAGACTGTGACTGCTTTGAGAGTATGGATTGTCTTTTATTCCTCTTTGTATCCTTAGAATTTCATAAATGTTTGCTGACTGGCAAAAAATATGTACAGTGCATAGGATTACCAAGGAAGTAAATTATACTGAAATTTTAAAGCTATAAAAATATCTAGTTCATGGTATATGCATGTAAAAGATTTAAAATCTTTGATAAATTGAATTTAATTGCTCTTTGTATGCTTCATAGAGAGAATCATGTTAATTTCATAATTAAAACCAAATTCAGCATTTATTTCAAAGAAACAGAGTATTAAAAGTTATCAAATCATATTCCTCACGTCAAATTTCTTTACTGTAATAAAAAAATGTCTAGAAAGCTTAGGAATCATGGTAAAGATTATGAGATACATGTGAAATGGAGGGTGTCCATTCTAAACATGCTGTTTCAAGCAGTGTTTGTAGAATTTTATTGAAATAAAGAGGATTTAATGATCTGCATTAGCTGTTTCTGAGAGGATTAATCATGATCAATAGGTAAATATTATGGATACAGCATAATATATAGTTAGGGTGGGATGGGAAGGGAGAGGCAGGACACCCCAACTGCCACAGTCTGGGGTTGGAAATCCTTCTTTTTTCCTTGCATACATCTGGAAAGGTTTCCTGGAGAAGAGAGGTATCTAGGTACCTTTTGAGTGGTAGCAAATAAATGACTGGTAGGTTAGTTCAGAATGTCTAGAAATAAAGTAGAGGTCTGAGAGGAGCAAAGAATGCATGTAGAGATACAAGAGGTCCTTTTCAGTCCTCTTCAGTCTTAATGTATTCCCTCTTTAAAACTCAAAATCTTATGGAAGTGAATGTTGAAAATTAAAAATAAATAAATTATCAAAAAAAGAGAAAAAAAGTCTTCTCTTGAAGAAAGCACAAGAGAAATTAGGACTTTATGTACAGTTGAGATTTAAGTTAGACACAAAAAAGGACTCTTGAACAGTGAAGGGAGGATATAATAGTAGGAAAGGAGGTAAGACAAACCTCACCCATTTATGACGTAGTAGGAGTAACAATTTGGATTTTTCCTCCTCTGGAATACAGTTTGACACTCAGAACATGGGACCAGGGCCAGAGTCTTGACTAAATTATGTCAATAGATTCTATACCCTTAAAGTATAGAGGAGAGGAACATGTCTGGAATTGGTACCTAAGGGCCTTTATCAAAGGTCCTGAAGCTGATGAATCAGCCAGAGAGTAAAATCAACAAAGTTTTTACATTTCCCAAGAGATGAGATCCCTACCCTTGAGAAACAATATACACAGTGGCTCCTGTGGGGCTGGTATCATTGGGAAGGAGGGAGGTCCTGGGAGTGGGAAGGAGTTTAGCGATTCTTAGAATGTCCAAGACATACAAAGAGTACAAAAGCTGGAACTACTGGGAGTCTAGAGATGAGTATAGAATGTCCCAGAAGCAGGAGATCTTTTACATAATTACATAACTCAGATCATCAGGTATGAAAAAAGGAGAAAGATAGGAAGACACAAGGGAAGGATAATGGTGGCAGTGAGGACTGGAGCTATGGTAGGGAACTTCTTGTTTGATCAGACAGCAATGATATAGTGGAACTAATGCTGGCTAGAATCTCACCAGTTCTGTGTGACCCTGGGCAACTTATTTAAACTATTTGAGCTTTGGTTTCCTCAGGGATTCATAATATCTGTTCTGAATAACTGGGGAATCATTGTGCAAGATAACTTCCCAAGTAAAATGCTTCACAAATTGTGATATAAATGTCAACTATCATTATTTCACAGATTCCAAGTCTAAGGAGATGAAACTAGAACTGTAAGGGTGCTAGTTCTGACAACCCCCCCACCCCCAATTGTCCTCTCCATCTGTAACTCTCCCCTCATAAAAATGTGGCATGTCAGAATTGGAAAGGACTTTAGAGATCACCGATTTGTTCTGGATAGGTCCTTAAAGAGCATCATGGTCAAACATCATTTTTCTGGCAAACAAACTGAGGTCGACCAAGAGGAAGTGATTTGCCCAAAATCACAGAGCTAATTAATGACAGAAGAAACACTAGAATACAAGACAATGCCAATTTTATTGTTTCCTGCTGCCTCTCTCACAAGCCCTCAGAAAGAAAGCTTTCTCTTTTTATACTCATTAATTGGTAAATATTCATACCTCTGCAGCCTTCCCTTTTAGTACCCTAATATGGTTCCTCAACCTGGGTTTGGGGGTATATGCCTCTATGGATTCCCATTTCCCTTTACTTTCATATCTCTTTTTCTTGATCTTTTAATTCCTTCACCAAGTCCCAAAGGGCAACTTCATGATTGACCCTTCCTGTCTCTAAAAAGGGTGGAGCAATGCCTCCCTTTATATCTGATGGACAAGGGGCTTCTGGCAGTGAAGAAGGTACTTCTCTCAGAGAGCAACAGGATATTTTTTGTAAGAACTTCAGGGATCCAGGGATCAGGGATGGTATGTGTATTCATGTGTGTGTGTGTGTGTGTGTGTGTGTGTGTGTGTGTGTGTGTGTGAAATTGAGGACTATCGAATACCTTTTAGTGGTAAGGAATGAGTTGGGCAGGGACTTTGGCCCAAGACCTTGGAATCCTGCCTGGATGACCTTTGGAGACAACAATCATGGGGTGTAAAGCTCATTGAACTTGGTATCAGAAAATGTGAGTTCAAGTTGTGACACTTAACACTTACTAGCTATGTGACTTTGGACAAGTCAGAATCCATAAGCCTTGATTTCCTTCTTCATCAAATGGAGATAAGAATAATTTTGCCCATGGGTCTTCAAGGCTGTTACTCAGAAAATACTTTGTCAAAGACTCCATGAAACGAAAGCTCTGGTTATTTCCAAGTTGTTCAAAGAACAGTCTGCATACTTCAGCTTAGAATTTTTACTAACTACAGTAAAAGTCCTATCCCTCAGGATGTGGAGGTTACTCTGAATTCCCAAAGTCTGTGCCAGTAGAGCACAAAGCCTGGCAAATTTTAACAAGTTATAAAGGTTTTGAGCGTGGACAAATTGTGTCTTTTTATCTGAAAAACCTCCTGGCTAAGTTTGTAATTTCATTACCAGCTGAAGAAATTTATTTATTTATTTACTTATTTATCTCTTTATTCATTTACTGACTCTCTTATTTGTTTGTTTTTGCTTTAGAAATTCATCATACTATTTCTTAAGGCATAGAAGAGCCAAAATCTGCATTAGTGGAAGGAAAAAAAAATTACATGATGAAATAATTGATCTTTTGATTGGATGGATTGAGTCAGAAAAAGGGAGAATGATCCTCAAAGAAATGAAATGACTTGGCCATGGTCCCATAGCTTGTAAATAGCAGGTCTGGGTCTAGGAGTCTTTCACCTTTCCACTAAACCACTTAACTTTCTGACCTTCTCTTGCCTCTTTTTTTTTTAACCCCAGTCCTGTAAACCATGAATTGTGCTAACCAAACCTGGGTCCAGAATTTTGTCCTAGTTGGCTTCACTCCTACCCAGTCCCTGCAAACTCTTGTTTTCCTGGGTGTCCTGTCCATCTACCTCCTCACCTTGGCTGGTAACCTATTCATCATCATCCTAGTCCAGGCTGACTCTGGGCTGGGCACTCCCATGTATTTCTTTATCAGCACCCTGTCCTTCCTGGAAGTCTGGTACATCAGCACCACAGTGCCCACACTCCTGTGCACAGTGCTTCATGGGCCCTCGCCTGTCTCTCCTACTGTCTGCTTCACTCAGTTGTACATTTTCCACTCATTGGGTCTGACTGAGTGTTACCTTTTGGGTGTCATGGCCCTTGATCGCTACTTTGCTATTTGTCGCCCTCTCCACTACCACAGTCTCATGGGTGGCCGGGTGCGAGTCTGGCTAGCATCGGCCTCTTGGGTGACTGGCTTCTCTGTGGCTCTGGTACCTGCCTGCCTCACTGCCTCCCTGCCTTTCTGCCAGATGGAGATTGCTCATTACTTCTGTGACCTTGCACCACTCATGCGTCTGTCATGTGTGGACACTGTCTGGCATACATGTGTCCATGGGGCTGTGATTGGTGTGGCTACTGGGTGCAACTTTATCTTGATCCTATTCTTGTATGGGGGCATCCTGAGGGCTGTGCTGAGGTTGCCTGCAGCTGCCAGCAGGGCTAAGGCTTTCTCCACCTGTTCCTCCCACATGATGGTGGTGGCCTTATTCTATGGCTCAGCCTTTGCTGTTTATGTAGGGCCCCCCAGGGGCCGGGCAGAGGTCTCAGACAAGCTCATTGCCCTGATATATGCCCTGCTCACCCCCTTCCTCAACCCTATCATCTACACCCTTCGCAACAAGGAAGTGAAGGAGGCTGTGAAAAGGGTCACCCATAGGCTTTGGGCAGTGCTGAAGGGATGCTGAATGGTCTTCAGCTGCTAGCCTAGCCCTAGGGGTATTTTTGGGGATATTTATCCAATTGGGTTGTCATAGGATTGACTGGATAGCCAGTGCAAGGGTCAGCCAGTCAAGGAGTTAATCCACCACCCACAGGCTATGTTTATACACCTTGTGTTTGGAAATGCAGAGGAGTAGTAATGGCCCAGGATCTTGGGAAGTACCCAGTCTGACGACAGACACAGGCTCCAGATATAACAACCACAACCACAGCCATGATGGTAAACTACATTTGTAAAACTTTTTATGGTTTACAAAGTGCTCTCACATGCATCATTTCATCACAGCCTGATACAGCACCAGGAGTTAATGCAGTCCAGGCATTATTGCGTCATTTTACAGAAGAGGAAACTTATACTCACAGACAGGAAGTAACTTATTGAATTGCAGAGCTGAAACTTGAACCTAAGTCTTCAGACACTATGTCCCGTTCTCACTCTCCTTCAGGAAGCCTCTTGGGAAAATTACTTCAACCTCATATAGCCTGAGTTATCTCTAGAGGGCATCCCTGGGAGCACTGGGAGGCATCATGCTGGAAAGAAGACCTTAGCATTTTAGAGCTGGAAGGCACCTTAAAGATCATTATGTCCAACCCACTTGTTTTATAGATGAAGAAACTGAGGCCCAGAAATGCCTTTTACAAGGTCACAAAAGTTGAGAATATAATATAATATTATATGTACACATATGATAATAATTATAATGTGTATATCACACTTAGCTGTGTACCAGGCACTGGGTTAAGCACTTTGCAATTATTATCTTATTAACTCCTTTAGTTATCTTACATTACTCTGTTGGTGTCCTGTGTTAGGCATTCTCAGGAGATTGAAAAAAAAAGAGTTGATGGATTTTGGGGGGAATGAGGAGTCAGGATACATTCTGACCCTAAAAGAATACTTCTACAAAGCATTGTCTATCTACACAGATAAAGAGTGACAACATGCACTCATTTATTTAAAATTTAATTTTTTTCAAATGAACATAAAATCTAGTTTCTCTCCCTCTCTTCTCCTCCCTCTATATTTACACAACTTTGTGCCTTACAACTATTAAAAGCTTTACTTGCATTGTTCGAGTTCCAGGTGTGGAGTTAGGAAGACCTGAGTTCAAACCTTGCATCAGACACTTAATAACTGTGTAACCCCAGCCAAGTCACTTAATTCCTGTTTCCCTCAGTTTTCTCATCTATAAAACAAGGATAATAATAGCACCTACTTCCCTGAACTTTTGTGGGGATCAAATGAGATAATAATTATAAAGTACTTAGCACAGTTCTTGGCACATAGTAAGTGCTATATAATTGTTGCTCAGTTGTATCTGATTCTTCATTAACCTTGTACACGATACTGTCTATGGAGTTTTCTTGGAAAACATACTGGAGGGGTGTGCCATTTCTTTCTCCAGTGGATTAAGGAAAACAGAGGTTAAGTGACTTGCCCAGGGTCACACAGTTACTAAGTGTCTGATGTGTGATTTAAATTCAAGTCTTCCTAACTCCAGGACCAATGCTCTATCCACTGAGCCATCTAGCTGCCATATAATTAGCTATTATTATTATCATCATCATATCTTTTCTGTGAGATAGGTAGCCTAGAAAAATAAGTCTCAGAATCACTTGCCCTAAATCAATTTAGCTTAGTTTGACTCAATTCATTCAGTTCAACAAAAGCATGGTGCTAGGTACTGGGGGATACAAAGAAGTACAAACAGCCCCTGTGCTCAGTAAGCTTCTATTTGACTTGGAGGACATGCACAACCTATACAGATACAAATAATTCAACTTAATTTGAGTAAGCAGAAGGTACCAGAAGCGTCTTTTTCAATGTTTGCAGTACTCTTTAGTTCAATCTTAAACAGAGCCGAAAATAAGGTGGGCTTTTGCCCATGGTGCTAAAGTTTAGAGGGCACTTAAATTTCTTAATAGTAGAAACAACTGAAGTTGGCACCTCTATTGAAAGAATGATTAGTTGAAAGAGGCACCCCCCCTCCCAGGCAGCCTGTGCTAGGTCTCAGGTGTTCTTCTAAGGATCAGTGTTACAGTGATGTGTTCTTTCCCCATACCCAAGTGAATTTGTCGTAAAAAGTTGATTTAGGGCCCTGTTGATGGTGCTTTCCCTACAGTAGGTCTGTGAATGTTATAGACAATATGCACATTCACAAGCCTATTTAACAAGCATGCCATATAGGCTTTAACCCAAATCACTGATAAGGCCTGGGTGGCTAGTTTAGCACTGGTACCATTCGTTTCTCCTATATGGCTTTATTTTTTTAGATCACACCCACTTTTCTATATCCAGCTACTTTTCTAAGCCTACATTTGCTCCCAAATAAAAATAGAGTATGCATAGAGTAGCACCTGTAGCTCCAGGCACATAATTCAGCAGTTTCGCCCCCACCCCCCCATGTAGGCTTGTATCCAACATCACAAAATACTAGTATTTTAATACTTAAATTGATCAATGATATTATTAATATGGTCTCTCTCCCTCCTAACAGAGTTGCTCATTGTCCATTGATGCTTTCTCATTCTATGTGGTTCTTGCTCATATCCTTACATAAAAATTTTTCACAGAAGATAGGACCAATGTACTAGACACCTTCCTTTGGGTCTTTTCAACTCAATTCAGTTCAGTGCAATTCGATTCAAAACACAGTTGTAGCTGGTCCTAGACTAATCTAGCTGTCTCTTGTTTATTTTATATGAGCACTATGTTGAGATTTCTGCTCTGCTCTCATTACACCCTGACTTTTATTGTATAGAATGTCCTAAAAATCTTAGTAAAGCTTAAAATTTCATTAACATTTTTGGGTAACCCTGTATTTATCCATTTACATTATATCTCTCCCTCCTTCCCTTCTAGTAGAATGGAAGCTCTTTGAATCAAGTCACAAAGCATTTATTAAATACTCACTATGTGCCAAGGAATGTTCTAAAGGGTATGAATTTTTATTTAATAAATCTTTGTGCAATTGTTATGATCAGAGAAACTCTTACCCTCATTGTCTCTTACTAGAGTACAACACATTGAATTTGTATTCCTTGCTTTTCATGTTTAGTTGTGTCTGATTCTTCATAACCCCATTTGGGGTTTTCTTGGTAAAGATGCTGGAGTAGTGTGACTTCCCCAGAGTCACACAGCATGTAAGTGTCTGACTCCAGATTTGAATTGACTGTAGGCTGTGAGCTATCCATTGTGCAATCTAGCTGTCCAGTACTCTTCTCAGTACCTTGCATAATAAATGACAGACTCTCAGAGGCAAAAGAGTCCCCTGAAGCCATCTAATCCAACTTGTACTTGAGCATATCACTCTACAACATCAAAAATAAGATCTTGGGATCCTTAAAGATTCCTTGGACTTTTTCGAGGGGCCCTATGAGGTCAAAACTATTTTAATAATAATACTAAGATGCTTTAATTTCTAACATATTAAATATCACAATAAATAGAACCAACCACACATGGTCTTTGGGGTCCTCAGTAATTTTTAAGCATTTAAAAGTTTCCTAACCAAAAAGTTTGAGAGCCACAGGTCTATAATGTGACTGGGAAGTGGTCATCCAACCTCTCCTTGAAGACCTTTCATGACGATGAACTCATTACTGTATTAGGAATGGTGCTCTTGTTTTTCTGTCTTTTTGTTAAGTTTGTTTCTTTGGATAACTGTAATAGTAGGAAGTTTTCCTTACATTAAGCTAAAACTTGTCCCATCACAAATTTTAACCATTTCCAATAATTTTGCCTTCTGGAGCAAAACAGAATAAGTCAAATCTTCTGTTTCTCTCTGAGGAGAAGGACTAGCTGTCTTGATCCTGGCCCTCTCTGGCCATCTATTACCCTTGCTACCCTCCCTTATGATGAGCCCATCCCTGATGAGTTCATGATACAATTATTGACTCTAAGTTTTGACTGACTTACAGTACAACTTCCATTCTGTTGTCAGCTTCTGTCTGTCTAGGTCAGTGTAAATGTTTCAGACTGAGCCCTTCAACTTCCCTGGGGGAAGGGACTGGGTCTGTGTAGCTCTGGACAGCCAGGCCCTAATTAGTATGAATAATGACTGCCCTGAAGTGGTAGCATCATCCTAAATCATACTCCATATTTCCATTAACGTATTTTACATCATTATTACTTCAAAGAGTACAAATTCAAATACATGTGTAGATGTAAAGTCTTAGTGGTATTGATGGTAGTGGTGATGGTGTTTATGATAACCTCTTCCATTTCCAAGTTTTTATCATTCTCCTCTTACTGGAGTTATGGGGATTGGGTAGGTTGAGAGGGTACAAACTTAGGTGGTAGCGCATTCTCTGTTACTGGAGATGCTCAAGCAGAGATGGGATGATCACTTGTTGGGGATGTAGAGAGAATTTATGCTGCAGATAGAAGTTGAATTGTAGAGACAGCTAGTGGCTCAGTGGAAAGAGCATTGGACCTGGAGTCAGGAAGATCTGAGTTCAAACCCAGCCTCAGACACTTCCTGGCTGTGTGACCCTGGGCTAGTCACTTACCCCTGATTGCCTGACAAAATGGATCCACTGTAAAAGTGTGAGAATTTTCAAAATTGTTTGATCTGCAAGGGAAAAAAGAAAACAAACAAAAAACAAAACAGATCATTGATGCAGAGCTCTGAACCAATGGCACTTTATTAAAGGGCCCACGGCTTCCCCTAAAGAAGTGGACCTCAGATCTTTCTCATAATCTGAGCTGTCCCCTTCCTCCAAAGCCTTTATTTTATAATGCTAATTACATTAAAGGTGAAGCAGACCAAAAATACAGAATCTCATTGGTTGATAGACTTCTAGGAGGGTCTACACCAAATATAGAATCCCATTGGTTGGCAAATGGACTAGCAAGGAGACCTTAGCAGACCTATCTTGATCTTTCAGGAGGTCATACCAAGCAGATGAGCACACCCATAGGTTGGTAGAAAGGCAGGCCACAAGCCTGCAACAAGGTTCACTGATTGGCTATGTGCTCATGATAATCTTCCCATGTTTGGCAACAGAGGGATGACAAGGGACAGAGGGGCAACCAAAGTAGCGGGGGGGATGGGAAGGTCTTTCAAAATAATTGAGTCACTTTCACCAGCTGGGCTTGTTCACCATAACAAGGGAAAACAAGAATGGAAGTCCTTTTGTCAGCTTCCTGTAATTAAACAAGTGAACTTACGATGTGAAATTCACAGGTCTGAAGTCTACTATCAGAACTTATAATGACTACCTGGGGGTGGGGGTTGGGAGGAGGTGGGGAGAGGAAACCTGTGGCCTGGAGGCCAAATGTGGCCCTCTAGGTCCTGAACTGTGACCCTTTGACTGAATCCAAACTTCACTTGTTCTGTGAAGTTTGGTTTCAGTCAAAGGACCATACTACAAGGGCCACATATGGCCTCCAGGTGGCAGGTTCCCCATCGCTGGGGATCCAATAAATCATCTATCATAGAAGAAAATAGCAAACCACTCCAGTATCTTTGCCAAGAAAATCCCAGATGTAGTCATGAAGAGTCAGATAGAACTAAAAAAAAGTGACTGAAAAGAAGTTGGGCTAAATGACCACTGAGTTTTATTCTAACACATATTCTATTATTTTATTTGTGTCTGTCTCTTCTAATCCAACCTCCTAACAGTTGCTAAAAAAATCTTCCCAAGGCACAGGTCTAGTCAAGTGGTTCAGTGACTCTGTAGGAAAAACAAACAAACAAACAAAAACCAAACTCTTTTTTTAAAATTAATTGATTTTGATTTATGAACAATCACTTCCATATGCTCTTGAGTTTAAGATTTTTCTCCCCCTTCCTCCTCAAGACAGTGTACAATCTGATATAGGTTATACACATACATCCCTATTAAACATATTTTCACAGTAGTCATGTCGTAAGTAAGAATTAGAACAGAGGAAACAAAACTCAACAGAAGAAAAAAAAGCTAGCAAATAGTATGCTTCAATCTGCATTCAAATTCCATAGTTCTTTCTTTGGATGTGGATAGCATTTTCCATCACAAGGCCCCTGGAGATGTCTTAGATCCTTGTATTGCTGGGAAGGGTTAAGTTTATCAATATTAGTCATAGTACAACGTGGTTGTATTTGTGTACAATGTTCTCTTGGTTCTGCTCACTTCAATTAGCATCAGACCATACAAATCTTTCCAGGTTTTTCTGAAGTCAGCCTTTTCATCATTTCTTATAGCACAATAGTATTCCATTACATTCATATACCACAACTTGTTCAGCCATTCCCCAATTGAAGGGCATCCTCTCAATTTCCAATTCTTTGCCACCACAAAAAGAGCTGCTATAAATATTTTTGTACATGTGGGTCCTTTTCCCATTTGTATGATCTCTTTGGGATATAGCCATAGAAGTGCTATTGCTGAGTCAAAGGGTATGCACATTTTTATAGCCCTTTGGGCATAGCTCCAAATTGCTCTCTAAAATGGTAAAAACCAAACTCTTAACCTGGTATTCAAGGCTTTCCACCATTTAGATCCAATTTTCTTTTTAACCTTATTTTATATTGCCACTATTAAAGCATAATATGACATTAGTCTAGGATACCAATTGTTCCTTGAACTTGATACTGTATCTCTCACCTCTGTGCATCTGCATTAAGGCCTTCTTTGACTTCCCCAATTGTTAATACTCTTTCTTTTCTTCAAATTACCTTGAATCTCCTTTTCCTTGTGTAGCAGTGATGTCACCCACTCCCCTCATAACCTCCCCTCCCCAATGTTATCTCAAGTTTGAGGCAGATTATTTTATGGCTAGGCACTGGCATTCATGCAGAACCAAAGCTCAGCCAACCAGAGGCCATATTAGTTCAAAATAAAAGTATAGAAGAGCTATGTGGAACTGTGGTGACAAGATTCTTTTCAACGATTTGAGTGCCACGTAAATCAAATTTAGAGTAAAACCTAAGGGTCCAGCAGGAGCTGATCTCTGTTCTAGTTCTTTTGTTCTGTTCCACATTAATGCTTTTGTTATACATTTATTGCAGCAAAAAAAATTTTTTTTTTGCTCAGTCTCTACATTTGTACATGCTCTCTCTTCCTCGGGATAATGTAATTTTTTTTGAGAGTAAGGACTCTCCTTTTTGTCTTTTCACTCCAACACATAACACAGTGTCTTTAATGAGTATTTTTAAAATGTTTGTTGAATTGAAATGGCTTAGACCTTTGGGGATCCCTAAGAACACTTTCTACCTACTGCTATCTTTCCCCTCACCTCAGGGTGGGGCTCTGCTTGGTGAATATGGAGAAGGTTTAGCAACAAATTCCTTTCATCTCCTTCCATCTATCAAGGTACCCTGCTTCCAACTCTCTGTACTATCCATAATGGCCCATTCTAAATAGCATGACCTTAATGGAAATCTCAAGACTGCATTAGGAACTCATCCCCCACCCCAGGTCCACAACAAGGTCTTTAGATCACATGGATTGGGTTCAATCCTAAGGATCTAATCTCAGAATAGTCAGTACTTTTCTTTTGTTATGCTTTCATCCGTAGAGTGAAACTTTAGTGAAATATATAATACAAAGTCTAATAATGTCTAGGGTTTCACTCTATATGGGTAACAGAGTCTTTTTCATAAAGGGTCAGAGTAGATAATATAGTTATCAAGTATGGAACAGCTTTTTATTTCCTTTACCATGGAAGATTCATAAATTGCAAATCACAGTTGCATATGAACAAATCCAGGAAACATAACATGCTCAAAGAACTCATTCTCTAGTCTCCCAGGAAGGCTAAAGACTGCACAAACATTTTTTTAATTCACCTTGGACCTGTACCATCTGAACAACTCAGCAGTATCATGGAGGGGTGGCCGTGCTTGGCTCTGCTGTTCCCTCATGGCATAGCCTCAGTGGTCTAGCTGCAGGATCTTCCTGTTGGCCATGCTCTGTCCCCTTGAGAAATATGGTGTTAAGGAAAGTTCCCTCTGGGCAGCTGGTGCTAGGGATATGCTAGTAAATGTATAACAACTAACTCTCCAGGAAAAAAAAAATTGGCTGGTCACATTTTCAAGTTTAATCTGTATTATTAACATTGTACCCACCATTTTCTTAAGCTAAAACAATCAATTATTTTTAAGTCTTTGCTAATTTCTTAGGTGTAAATGCTCATACTGAAAACTTAACAACCAATTCTCTAATGCTCCAGCACACCCCTGGCTGTTGCTGCACTTGAATTCAGGGATTCTTATACTTGAGGTTACCCATGAGTCAACTCTTCTCCCTCCTCTATTACACAGGAATTTTTGGTTCAGGAACACTGTCCTTGAACTTCCCTCTCAGAGCAACCACAGATCTCCCACTGCCAAGTACTCCTGTTATATCATAATTGCTCCTCCTGGTATTTGCAGGATAGGAGATTGCAATTACGTCTGGAAGTCCAGGGTAAAGAAAGCATATAAACCGTTTTGCCTTTTGTCTGTCACATTCCAGGATGGGTTGGTGCATGGATCATTATTATAGTGATGCCTCCTCCGACAAGAATCTGTCCTCCTTGCACTCAGTCATTTAATCATTAAGAAGCAACTCCAATAACTGAGTTCAATCATATGAGTTCACTGTGTCCCTGAAACAAAGGACTATGGGTGTATATCTCTCAACAAGGGATTAGCTACATGGAAGGTGTATCCTTTTGATAAAGGCCCATACCCTGTACTCTCCTCAAACTGATTTGGGGATTCATTAAAATTATGACCTCTGCTATATATGCAACTAGTGCCCAGCCTTTGCCTTTTTTATATTGGGATTAAAAGCAGATTTGGGACCCACAGAATTTCCAAGCAACAAATTCCTGACAGACTTAGGGTGGGGGAGTCTCTAGAAAAGTTTTAGGCTGAATGAATTTGAAAAATATTGGCTCATGGTATTAATTTCTCAAGAGTATAGATTGAGGAATTTATGCTGGAGGCTCCATGAATCTACTGCAAAGTTGTATTTTCATCACTGCAAGTTAAACTCCATCCCCAAATACGGATTAACTTGGATAAAATTCCTCCTAATTAATATTCCCAAAGGGGATGAATGAATAAGTATTTATTAAACATTTACTATGTGCTAAGGATGAGGATACAAATACAAAAATGGGGAAGTCCCTGCCTTCAGGGAGCTTAAATTCTAATTGGGAGAAACAGAATATACAGTGAAATGGAGGACTGGTGGTTAGAGAGAAGTGTTTTGGTTTGGAAAGCAAATAGAGATGGTGAGTAGACCCATAAGGGATAGCCTTTCCAGTTGCAATGGTAATATTGATTTAATAATGATTCCCAAATTGGTATACTGAAGAAAGGGGCCAAGATTACACAGAGGCAGAAAAGATATTAAGGTATAAAGTGAAACATCACTATGTATATATATATATATATATATATATATATATATATATACACACACATACATACATATATACATACAATATGTGTGTATGTGTGCATATATGTGTGTGTACATATATATACATATATATATATATATATATATATGATTTTGTGAGGCACTTACTAATTTGGACAACATTAGTCATAGATTCCAGAGTTGAAAGGGTTAAAACCTCCAAAGAGACCAAAAGGTCTCGGCCTAGGAGAGTTTAGCAGTACATAGGTTAGAAAAATTTTAATGATGTTGTAAAGCTATACTCAGTTTTACTGTGATAGAATACATCTATGCAAAAAAAAAATAAATCTATTTGCATAGTTTTAGGCTATTGACTTGTAAAGGCAATAATAAATTAGATTGGGAATAATAAACAGTGGAAAGCCATTTATTAAATATTTCTAAGAAAACAGCACTTAGAAGCAATAGTTTATTGCTTCAACTATCACTGTCATCATAAATAGAAGTGTTCCTAATAGAAGATATTAGCACATCAACAGTGCCTTCTTAAGGGATTCCTGCCCAAGTTAGTCTGAACAGCTCCAGCTTCTGTGAGTTTCCCATTTAAGCTCTACTAGTTTCAGAATCATTCCTTCACATTCAATAATTCTGATGAATTCAACTTCTCTGTGACCATTTTTACAAATGAAAAGTATGGGTAAGCATCTGTCATGGTAATGTTGAATCCCATTATTCACAATGGCTTTAACAAATTTAGTTTCTGGAAACTTTCTTGCTAGGAGAGGAAGATGCTGATTAAGCAGCAAACACAATGGGATACTTGATCTATACAAGCGGATTATAGCCCACACATCATTTTTTGCTTTTGCAACTTCTTTAAAAAAATTATTGGTCAGGATTCGACAGACTTTCAGTGTGAGAGCCTCACAGGAAAATTACTAACCACCACATTCCTTATTATTTCCATTGTAAACCATGTAATCTTTATGACAAAGGGTTGCCTTGAAGTGGTTTACCCAAATAATAATGGCCGAAGAAAGCTACTGTCTTGACCCAGGGAGAACTTTAGTGAGGCAGTATGCCATAGTGGGGAAAAAAAAGAAAAAAGAAAAAGAATAAACAACACTGAATTTAGAGGCAGAAATACTGGGTTTAGAGTTCTGCTTACTAGCCATGTGACCTTACCACTTAACAAGTCGTTTAACTTCTTTCATTTTTTTACCTTTTTCATTCCCTCCTTTCTTCCTTCCTCTCTCCTTTCCTCTTTTCTCTTTCTTTCTCTCTTTCTTCCTTCCTTCCTTCCTTCCTTCCTTCCTTCTTTCTT
>NW_020954616.1:2408410-2410258 GCF_900497805.2 Vombatus ursinus
TTTCTTTCTTTCTTTCTTTCTTTCTTTCTTTCTTTCTTTCTTTCTTTTTTTTCCATTTCTCCCAAGCTAAAAATTCAGGGCTACTCATAAGCCTGATACACATGAGAATTTTAATCTGTTCTGTTTCCAATCTGAACTACTTCACCCCTCCTCACAGGGCAGTGAGACTCAAATGAGATAATATTTATAAAGCACTTATCACAGTGTCAGGCACATAGTAGGTGCTTAATAAAAGTTCCAGTACCTGGAATTATAGGCAGGTGCCATTACTGTACATTCACTGAGCCATAATGTCTTCTTCTAGGAATGTAAGTATTCATTCTTATATTACCTGTCTGGCAGGAATTTTAGAGAGAAAATGTTCTATTAATGTGACTTCTCCTTCTCTTCATTCTATTACTTCTATGTATTTATCATCATCATCATCATCATCATCATCATCATTGTTATTATTATTATTATAAAGTTGAATTAATGACTTTTGGTTTTGCCTCACAATTATTTCTGATATGTCTCTTGCTCATCCCAATGAGCCTTCCCTTGCAGTAAAAGAAAAAAAGAAAAATAAACAAAACCAACTGAAACATTCTCTGTAAGTATTTAGAACATTCCTCACACATATATATTTGTGTAGTATTTTCAAAAGCTATTTCTTCATGGTTTCAAGTCATTTGTATATGATCTCATTTGATCTTTATATTGGTCCTGGAAGTGTAGGCAAGGCAAGGATTAATATTGCCATCATCCTACAGATGAAGAGACTGAGTCTCAGAAATTTTAAGACACTTGTCAAATAAAGTGGAAATCTGAGTATTACTAATATTCTTTGACCAACATAGGCAACCAAACAATAATTTTAGGACAATCCAATATCCCAAGTGGATGTGCAGTTAACCACAGAGCACACATTTTTTCCTCATCACTGGAAGACTATGAAGATATGCTGGTTAACTCTCTGTTGGGGATCTAACTTGTAGAGAAGATTCTTGTTCAGTGAAGGGTAGTGCTCTAAGCTGCCTTCCAAATTTGAGATTTTGTGATTTTGATATTCTGAGTCATAATGAAACATTTTATAAAATGTTAGCATGGAAAGGATTTGGAAATCATCTAGTTCACATGTACTATAGTAGAAAGATGTGATTTGAAGCCTTGGAGTGAAAAGATGTAGATGTAGGTTCTGGTCCCAGAACATAGTAACTTGGTTCATAATCAAGTTAGCTTACTTCCCAGAGGCTCGGTTTCCTCTATCAAACAAGGCTATTTAATTCTTGCCCTAAAAGCATATGTAAGTATGAATCATTGCAATGGCTACTTTCCTCTCCGGGATATAAAGTCGTAAGTAAGCCCTTCGAACTATAGAAATACCAGCCTTTAACCTCCCACAAGCAGATGGAATACAAAATATAATGTGAACTTAAATTAGAGAGAAGGCCTGTGGGAAAGTAGGAGCACTCTATTTTGGGAATCAGGGGACTCTGACCCAAATCTTGATTATGTCACTAACTCACTGTGTGAACTTGGATAAGTCATTTCAAGAACTCTGAACCTCATTTTTGTCATATAAAAAAAGAGTATTGGATTGGATAATCCCTAAATTCATTTCCAACTAGCATGGTCCCTGATTCTAGGCACAAAGTTTCATGAACAGAATCACATGGTCCTGGAACCATAAGAATCTTAGCATTGAAACGGACCTCAGAACTCATCTAGTTCAATTCACATCAGAGCAAGACTCCCCTTGATAACATACTCAACATCAAATCTTTGTTTGTGGACCTCTAGTCAGGAGGAACTCATTATCTTCCAAGGTAGAACTTCTCCACTGCTAGATAATTACAATTATTAGGA
>NW_020954616.1:2410268-2411942 GCF_900497805.2 Vombatus ursinus
CTATTTCTTCTTCTCTTCAAACCCTGTAAGACAATGAGGAATTTGTTTTGCTTGATTATGCATATTTGTCACAAAGAATTTGTTATCCTTTTATTTTTCCAGTGGGGTAGAGGTGGGAGAGGGAGAATATATTTCTCTTAATTAAAAAAGATAATTAGTAAAAAAAAGACAATTACAGTCTCTCCCTCCTCACTCTCCACTACCTGTCCCCTCCACAAGTCTTTTCTTCTCTGGTTTAAACATCCCCAAATCTCACTGACCAGTCCATATATGTGTGATCCTGCAGCTATTCACCATGCTATTTGCCCTCCTCTGGGTACATTCTAACTTATCAAAGCCCTACATTTAATGGGGCAACCAGGACAGAACACAATATTCCACAGTACTCTGTCAAGGGCAGAGCACACTGGACTTTCATCTCTCTCTATTGTACCCTAAGATTGTTTTAAGGTTTTGTTTTGACTACCTTACTATACTGTTGACAGAAAAAATAAAAGAATGATTTCCCCACTATTAGAAGGAGATAATGGATATGAAAAGGCTTTTAAAAGTATATGTGAAGGTTTGGAAAAAAAAAAACAACAACAACGTGTTTTTAGAGTCAGAAGACCTTAGTTTGAGGCCTAGCTATGCTACTTAGCACCCTAATGACTCTGGAGAAATCATTTAACCTATCTGAATCTCAGTTTCCTCATCTGCAGGGTGGAGGTAATAATGATAAACTACCCATCTCATAGGGTTCTTGTGAAGAAAGTGCTTTTAAAATGTTAAGACGTTATACTTATTATTTCTTTTTTTTTGTTTGTTTGTTTTTTGTCTAGGCAATGGGGTTAAGTGACTTGCCTAGGGTCACACAGCTCATAAGTGTTGTGTCCAAGGCCGGATTTGAACTCAGGTCCTCCTGAATCCAGGGCCAGTGCTCTATCCACTGTGCCACCTACCTGCCCCTGTACTTATTATTTCTAAGAGTTCTTTTTAAAACCAAGAGTTACATAAAAAGTTCTTGGTTGAGACAGTATATTATAGTGGAAAGGATGTTAGTTTTGGAGTTGGAAGACTTGGTTTCAAGTCCTGGTTCTGCCACTTATAACCTATGTGCAAATCTTTTCTCTTTTCTGAGCCTAGTTTCTACTAGACCCTAAATACTGCATTGATGAACTTATATAACTTGTCCTAATCTAGTGTAACTTGTGTGCTATACAATTTATAGTGTGTTTTCTTTACAAAACTTTCTCTAGAAGGTAGCAGAATTTTTATTACTGTCATTTTAAAAGTAAGGAAACAAATTCAGATAGGTTAAACTTGGGCCAAGCTTTCATACCTAATATGAAGTCTTTTCTGGGATACAATATTCCTCCTAAAATATATATATATATATATATATATGTATTTATAACAATCAATTAATTAATAAGCACTGATTAAATGCCTGTTACGTGTGAGGCACTGTGTTAGGTACTGGGGCTGCAAAGATAGAAATGAAATAGTCACTGCCCTCAAGGAGCTTACAATGGATCTGACATTCCATTTCCTATCACTGTGCCTTACACAGGCTATCTCTAATTCCTGGAATGTACTCCCTCAGCCTCTTGGCATTTCTAGTTTTGTTCAAAGTTCAGCTCAAATGCTCTCTCTCTCTCTCTCTCTCTCTCTCTCTCTCTCTCTCTCTCTCTC
>NW_020954616.1:2411952-2509369 GCF_900497805.2 Vombatus ursinus
TCTCTCTCTCTCTCTCTCTCTCTCTCTCTCTCTCTCTCTCTCTCTCTTTCTCCTCTGTAATTTGTAGGGAGATATATCTAGATACAAGATAGATAAGTAGATAGATAAATGGATGGATGGAGATTAAAGAGTGAAGAGTGAGAAGAAATGATTGTGGAGGCAATCTCCTAGAGCAGATAGGAGGGGATGAGATGAGAGATAAAGTTGGATCAGTTGACCTTGCCAAAGAAAAGGATTAATTCTTCATCAGAGCCTGTTGTGTCATTTTTTCAGTCATATCTGACTCTTTATGACAATGTTTGGGGTTTTCTTGGCAAAGATACTGCAGTAGTTTTCCATTTCCTTCTCACAAGAACCTAAAGTAAAGGAAAATGGAGTTAGGGATGATGTTAAAGCATTTTGAAATACATAGAAGGGGAGAAAAGGGGACTCAGGGCTTTTCACCTTTATTTTCTTTTAAATTATGGAGAAATATTTTCTGCTGAAAAGATGGGGATAGGGGTAGTATAGGAGGCTTAAGGAGAGAAGAGGTTTGACCAGACTTCATAGGGAGGAGGATAAAGATACAATTAGGAAGAAATAAAAGGATTTCCTGTCTGTAGTGAGGGTGAGATTAGATAACACGTTTGTAGTGAACCCAATCAGCACAGCTGTGTAATTTCTTCTAGCACTATATAGTAGCCCTTAAAGATGCCCTCGAGGCAGCTTGTGGTGCATTGGATATTGTTCTGGGGTCACAGTCAGGAAGAGGGAGTTCAAATTCCACCTCAGACACTTACTACCTGTGTGATCCTAAGAAAGACATTTAGCCTCTTTGCTTCAGCTTCCTCAACTGTAAAATGTCTTTTTGTCAAAGTTTCTTGATAATGACTGAATCATACAATGTCAAATAAAATTATAGAGAAGACAAAAAAACTAGTTTTTTATTCAATCAGTTCCTGAAGTTGGACTAATTCCAATTTGATCTCCAGCTTAATTTCCTTTATACCCTGCTCCCTTATTTCCTTTGGTTCCTATTGCATTATTATCTAGAGGACCAGTATCCTAGTTTCATGAGATCATCCATACCTGTGATGACAGGCAGAGGGAATTTTCTATGTAGAAAACCCCATCCACCAAAACAAATGAGCAACCTATCTGTAATTTCTAATCTTAGAGTTGCCAAGGATTAAATGACTTGTTCGCAGTCACAGAGACAGTGTGTATCAGAGGTAAGCCTTCCTCTGTCTAAGGTCTGCCCTCAAATCTGCATCTTTTTGATGTAGTAGTTCAGCCAACAAGACAAAGAAATAGAAATAAGCCAACTTATTAAGTACATTGTATGAAACAGACTGTGTGCTAGGCATTGGAGATACAACACAAGAGTGAAATAGTCCCTGCCCTTGAGGAGTTTATAGTCTAGCTGAGAGAGAGACCATACATGTGTAAATATATATATATATATATATGCATGCAAACATATACGTACACATACATATGCACACGTGTATATACACATATGTATATACATACATATACACATATATGGATATACATACATATATATGTATGTACACACATACCTATATATACACACACATACACACATGTACATATAGGTACAGGTTTGCAAGATAGATACAAGGTGATTTTGAGGGAAAGGCACTAGCATATGGAAGGATCAAAAAAGTTTTCATGTAGAAGTTTGTGTTTGACCTGAGCCTTGAAAAGACCTAGGGATATTGAGAGACAGAAATGAGGAGGAGTTCCATTCTAGTTATGGTAAGGGGTAGGGCAAAGGAGAGACAGCCAGTGCAAACAAACAGTTATGGGAGATGAAGTGTGCTGTATGAAAAACAATAAGGAAGCGAGTTGGTCTGGAATATGGAGTTCATGGAGGAGGCAGCTAGGCAGCACAGTAGATAGAGCATTGTGCCTAGAGTCAGGAGGACTTGAGTTCCAATCTGCCTTCAGACACTTAGTAGCTTTGTGAGCCTGGGAAAGTCACTTAACCCTGTTTGTTTCAGTTTCCTCAACATAGAATGAGCTGGAGAAGGAACCACTGTAGTATCTTTGCAAAAAAAAAAAAAAGTTGGGGTTAAGTGGTAAAAAGCTTCAAATGACAAACAGAACAGTTTATATTTAATCCTAGAGGGCGAAGCCAACATGGCAGAGTAAAAGCAGTGACTTGTTTGCCCTCTCCCCCAAACCCCTCCAAATACCTATAAAAAAATGTCTCTAAACAAATTCTAAAGCAGCAGAACCCACAAAAAGACAAAATGAAACAAATTTCCAGCCCAAGACAGCCTGGATGGTTGATCTGGAAGGTATATCAAGCCGGGCTGGGAGAGGAGCGCAGTTTGGCGTGGACACACAGGCCACAGCGAACCTGGAGCAGGTTTCAGAGGACTGAATTTCAGGCAGCTTCCAGACTTCTCAATCCATGAACACCAAAGACAACTTGGAAGGTCAGTGGGAAAAGTCTGTGTCAGCGGGGAGAGAGAGAAGCCTGTGGTCTCAGCTCCAGTCCCCAACCATGGCCCAGGGCAGCAGCTGCCTCTTGAGATTCTGGCCCACAGACTGAGGGGGAATTGAGTGACTGATCATAAGGGGATTGCAGGGATCTCTCTGCTGGTGCAGGATTCTCTTGCTTTGCCCATGCTTGGAGCTGGGTCACAGTTCTGGGTGGCGGTCCTGGGGCAAGGAGGAGTGCTGGCGTGGTGGAGCTTGCAGTGGCTGTGGAGAGGAAATCCTCCTCACAGTTCCAAGACAGAAAAGAGTGCTCATAGACCAGAGCACAGGCCAGGAAAGGAGCAAACACCTCTCCCTTGATCATAGCACCTTGGAAGAACTAAAAATTTACAGGTAGAAGTATCTGTGAAAACAGTTGCACAAAACCCCTGAAGCTTGGGACAGTACATTCTCCACACTGGAAACAGACTCCCACCTTAACAAAGAGTTTATAACTCAAATAATTGGTTAGGATCATGAGCAAGCAGTGCAAAAAGAGTCAGACTATGTTGTCTTGCTTTGGTGACAAAGAAGATCAAAACATACAACCAGAAGAAGACAATGAAGCCAAAGCTCCTACATCCAAAGCCTCCAAGAAAAATATGAATTGGTCCCAGGCCATGGAAGAGCTCAGAAAGGATTTTGAGAAGCAAGAAAGAGAAGTAGAGGAAAAACTGAGAGTGATGCTAAAGGAGACTCAAAAAAATACTGAAGAAAATAACACCTTAAAAAATAGCCTAACTGAAATGGCAAAAGAGGTCCAAAGAGCCAATGAGAAGAATGCCCTTAAAAGCAAAATTAACCAAATGGAAAAGGAAGTCCACAAGTTTACTGAAGAAAATACTTCCTTAAAAATTAGAATGGAGAAATTGGAAGATAGGAACAATTTGAGAAATCAAGGCACTGTAACACTAATCCAAAGGAATGAAAAAATAGAAGAGAATGTGAAATATCTCATTGGAAAAACAACTGACCTGGAAAATAGATCCAGAAGAGGGAATTTAAAAATTATTGGACTATCTGAAAGCCATGATCAAAAAAAGAGCCTAGACATCATCTTTCAAGAAATTATCAAGGAAAACTGCCCTGATATTTTAGAACCAGAGGGCAAAAGAGAAATTGAAAGAATCTACCAACCACCTCCTAAAAGAGATCCCTAAAGGAAAACTCCTAGGAATGTTGTAGCCAAATTCCAGAATTCCCATATCAAGGAGAAGATATTGCAAGTGGAAACACAATCAGGATAACACAAGATTTAGCAGCTTTTACATTAAGGGTCTGGAGGACATGAAGTATGTTCTGGAGGGCAAAGGAATTAGTACTACAACCTAGAATCACCTACCCAGCAAAACTGAGTATAATCCTTCAGGGTAAAAAATGGTCATTCAATGAAATAGAGGACTTTCAAGCATTCCTATGGAAAAGACCAGAGCTGAATAGAAAATTTGACCTTCAAATACAAGACTGAAATGAAACATGGAAGAGGTAAACAGGAAAGAGAAATCATAAGAGACTTATTAAGGTTGAACTATCTACATTTCTGCAGGGAAAGATGATATTTATAACTCATGAGTAGTTTGTCAGTATTAAGGTAGAGAGAGGGAAAAAATTGTATGTTTGTATAGATAGATTTGTATAGATAGATAGAGGGCACAGGGTGAGTTGAAGATGAAGGGGTGATATCTGGAAAATAAAATTAAGGGGTGAGAGAGGATTATACTGGGAGAAGGGGAAAGGGAGAAGTAGAGGGAGGTAAAATATCTCACATGAAACAAACAAGAAAAGGCTTTTACAGTGGAGGGATGGGGGAAGGTGAGAGGGAATGAGTGAATCCTATTCTCATAGGATTTGGCTTAAGGAGGGAATAACATACACAATGGGGTATGGAAATCTATCTTACTCTACAGGAAAATAAGGGGGGAAGGGGACAAGGGAACAGGGGCTTGATAGAAGGGAGGGCAGATTGAGGGAGGGGATAATCAAAAGGAAACACTTCTGAGAAGGGACAGGGTCAAAAGAGAGAATAGAATAAATGGGGGGTAGGATAGGATGAAGGGAAATATACTTAGTTTTTCACAGCAGAACTACTATGGAAGTGTTTTGCATGACTGCACCCCTATAACCCGTATCGAGATGCTTGCCTTTTAAATGAGGATGAGTGGGGAGGGAGGAAGGGAGAAAATTTGTAACCCAAAGTTTTAAGAACACATGCTAAAAATTTTAAAAAATTAAAAAAATATATATTTAATCCTAGAGAGAGAGTAGGGAACTACTAAAGTTTATTGATAGACCTATGCTTGAGGAAAATCACTCTGGCAGTTGGGTGGTGGACAGATTAGAATGGAGACTTGAGTCAGGCAGACCAGTTGGGAGGATATTGTGACAATTTCTATGAGAGGTAATGAAGACCTAAATTAGAAAGGTGGCTACATGAGTGGAGAGGAGATAGATATGAGATACATTACAGTGGATATGGGCAGAAACCATGGGATCTGGCAAAAGATTGAATATGTTTGGCAAATTAGAGTGAAGAATAGGGAATGACACTGAACTTACAAATCTGGGAAACTGAAAAGATGAGGATGCTCTCAAAAGAAACAAGAAGTTAGGAAGAAGAGGGGTGAGTTTGAAGGAAAAGAATGAATTTTCTCTTTTGGACATGTTGAGTTTGTGATGCCTGTGGGATATCCAGATTGAAACATCCAATAGGAAATTAGTGAAACAGGTTTAAAATTTAGGAGACAAACTAAGGATGGATATATAGATCTGAAAGTCATCTGTACAGAGGTGTTAATTAAATCCATTGTAATTTATTAGGTGACAAACTGAGAGACTATAGAGAGCTATGAGGGGCCCCAAGAGAAAGCATTGGGATACACTTACTGTTAGTAGGTATGACATGGATGATGATCTAGCAAAAAAAAAATCAAAAAGGAATGGCCATAGGGTTACAAGGAGAACTAAGAGCAGTGTCACAAAACTGCAGAAAGGAAAGAGTATCTAGGAAAAGAGGATGCTCAACAATGTTCATAGCCAACAATGACTCCGAAGAGTGATCAGCAACGCTTCAGAGAACTCAAGAAGGATGAGAATTGAGAACAAAGCAATCAGATTTGGAAACTAAAAATTCACTGCTGGCTTTGGAAAGAGCAGTTTCAGTTGGCAATGATGTCAAATGCTGTATTGCAAATAGTTGACAAGTGCACGAACAAGTAAGTTGAATCAATGAGTACAGATTCATATGCCTTCTTTCCTCAGCTTCAGAGACTCTTTCACTTTAGTGAGCCATGGGACCCTCCTCTTTCCAAGACTTAACTTTCACTGTGTAGTTTTGCTTCTATTGTCCAGTTTCTCTGAAGATGGAAAATAGCCAGGTTTTAAAGTTCAGGCCAGAGGGCTAAGATAGACAGAAGGATAGAGTGAGAAAGAAGGAATAACAGGTTGGTGACTATGAGGACAAGGACTATTTTGAATAGTCAGAACATATCATTGGGTTATGATCAGGAATTGAGACATAAATCTCTTATTTATGCTTATCTAATTCTTTCTTGTATTATATTATTTGTATGCATTTATTTATTGGCAGTGCCATGTGATGGATAAACCATGAGACTCCGAATAAGAAGACCTAAATTCAAATATTGCCTTGGACACTAGCTATATGATCCTTGGGAAGTCACTTAATATCTTTCATATTCATTTTTTATTTGTAAGATGAGGATTGTGATAGCAATTACCCCATTAGGTTGTAGGAGGATCAAATTCTGTAATTATATAAAAGACTTTGCAAATCTTAAAGCATTACATTTGTAAGGAAGTACTGTCCAATTAGGGCTGAATTCTTAAAGCATGGCCGATATGCCCTGCATGGTTCTAATCTATTTGGTGGCTTGGTGAATTTATTTCTGAGCATGCTTAGCAGAGAGGCCTCTCCTGTCACTTCAGAACACTTTCAGGATTCTCTAACTCTTCCCTATGGGTTTATAGGGTGGTGGCAAAAAACTATTTAATTGACTGCTGAGGCCAGAACTGATTCCCTATGCAAAAGTTTTGAGTATCTTTCACCCTGTTACCTGATGGTTTCCAAGGAGGAAGAGTCTTTAAACCTCTGGGACAGCAGTATTAACTGCCTTATCTCCCCACCTGGCCTTCATATGTTCATGAATTCATGTTGTCTCTGTTCATGGTGTGTTTTTGCTTTCTAATTTTGGTGGATGAGTATACTGATATGGGGGTGCCCAGGTGAACAGTGAGACAGAGAGATCTATCTTGTCATCTGAGCTACCACAGATAGCTTCAGTTCTGAAACTTGTGAAAGTGGTAGACAAGCCTGGTGAGGAGATTACAGAGCAGCCCTGAAGAGTGACCAGTTTGACCCTTCCCAGGAAGGAACTCATTGGACATACCATACCCAGAGCTTTGTTGGGGCTTTGTGAAGGTAGAAACCAGAAAGAAGGAAGGGAAATATTTTGTAGAAACCACTTTAAATTTGAGCTCATTTTCCCCAGGAATGGAGTAGGTATGTAGAGAGGAGAGTGTACTTTCTGGTATGAGGGAATGTTGTACTTTGGCACTTATACCTTTTCAATAAATATCCCTCTGTAAAACCTGGTTGATGCTATTTGGTTAATTGATACTAGGAAGACATAGATTGATAAATTATATTGGGAAGCATTCTTGTAGATGCTCTTGAATTATAGTATTAGAAGACATTGCATTAGAAGGCACAGACCCTTGGGTTAGCTCTAGAACCCTGAGAGGAGATGCAATATCTGCCTTCTGTGAACTTACTTCATCTGCTAGTCTGAGAATGAATTGGGAGAGCAAGCTTAGACCCTACCTAACACAAATATTGTCAGTTATTCTTAGATCTTCCCCATTAGATGGTAAGCTCCTTAGGGGCAGAGACTTTCATTTTTATTTTGTCTTGTATCTACAATGTTTTGCACAGTGGTTTTGAAAATAGCAGGTCCTAAATAATGAATATGATAAATGCAGAGAAGAATGATATAACTTATTTGAAATCATGGAAACTGAAGTAAGAAAAACTGGAAAAACAATATACATAATGAGTATAACAATGTAAATGGGAAGAACAACAATGAAAAATTCAAAATCAGATCTTGAGAAAGTATAATGAGTAACCTTGATCTCAAAGAGGAGATACAAGAAGATACATCTATAGTACTTCTTTGCAGATTTGGGGGACTATGGGTGTGGAACATTGAATATAACAACAGAATTTTTGATATTTTAGTTAGTTTTGCTAAATTGTTTTTACCCTCTCTGTTTTTCTTTGTTATAAGAAATGGAGAAGGAAGAAAAGAGGGATACATTGGAAAGTGTAGGTAATATAAAAAGAAAAAAACAATAAAAATTTTACTTAAAACATTAAGTACTTAATAAATATTTATTGGATTGTAAAATTTAATAGAAACAAATATTTTTTGAGACTGAGTTCTAGCATATATACATATATATATGTATGTATATATGTATATGTATATGCATATATGTGTGTATATATGTATGTGTGTACACCGACACACATGTACACACACATATGTCTCAGAAACAGTTTCTTTTTTTTTTTTTAACTTTTGAGTCCCTAGTCTCTTGCCACATTGAGTACCCCAATCCATCTAGGAGACAGAAGACTCAGGGAAAGAGAGTGAAAGAGACGGAAAGAAACAGAGAGAGATAGAGACAGAGACAGAGATGCGGATAGAGGTATGAGCTATAATTTTTCTTCCAGAAGAATCCATCTGAAAACAGAGGAAGAGCTCCCTCTCCTGGTCTTTGTATCACAAACAACTAGCACATTGTCTTCCACATAATAGGCACTTAATAAATGTTGAATCAATTTAATTAAATTTAAAATTATTTATTTTGTATTTGTTGTTAATAAAATATAACTGTGATTAATAAAGCTTAAAATGAATTTATATACATATTACTCTTTCTGTTCTTCTCAGTTCTTTGCTGATTCATCTCTGAAGCTGCATGTATTTTTCATTTTACATCAGAGGCAGTAGGTATCTTGCATAGTACACTGGACCTGGAATGAGGAAGATCTTGGTTTGTATTCCTCCTCAGACACCTGGCATCTGTGTGTCCCTGGGCAAGTCAGTCATTCAACAAGCATTTATTAAATGTTTGCTGTGTGACAAGCATTGGACTTTTAACTTTGCTAGGCCTCAGTTTCCTCAGCTGTAAAAATGAAGATAATAATAGCATATAATTCATCAAGTTACTGTGAGGATCAAATGAGATAATCTATGCAAAGGGCTTTGGAAATCTTACAATTCTCTGTGAATATTAGCAATTACTATATAGTCACAATCACTGTTTCTATTCTTATCCAACTTCTGCTTTCTTTACTTCTCTGTTTCTTCATTTAAGTCTTTCCAAAGATGTTTATTATTCCTTATATTTATCATTTTAATTATCATTGTTATATTCCATTACAACCACATACTATAGTTTATTCAAGCATTCACCATCTGTTGGGCATTTAAGGTGCATCTAGTTATCTGCGATTACTAATAATGTGGCAATATACATTTAAGGAGAGATAGTTCTTTTTTTTTCTTCTTTATGACAATATATTTAGGGCATATTCCCAATGGCAGGATTATTGGGTCAAAAAGTGTACTTATTTCTATGACAAGTTTTACATTACTCTTTAAAAAGGAGTCATTAATTTGTCATGCCTGTGTCTATGCATAAACCACTGAGAATGGTCATTAAAATTTTTTTTACCAAATTGTTGGGGATGAAGGGCTACCCCAAAGTTATTTTAATTGTCTTTTCTTTGAATATTAATGAGGTTGAATATTTTTTCAGGAGATTTCTAAACATGTATTCTGAGTACCAAAATTCATTTGTAAGAGATTCATTGATGGAAATCATTGCCCCACAGGAGTAGGTTGGAGATGTCAAAAGCAAGAGAACTCCATTTCTCTTCATTTTGCAAGTCATCTTCTGGCTTCCAGCTTCAAAAGAGAAGATGAATGCAGTCAACCCTACCTCAGGTTGCTGAAAGAAGACTCTGGGAAGGCATGAGAGGAGATGGTAGTCTCTATCCCTAGCTTCCTACACTAAAGACTTTGGGGAACTTCCCCTTGAGTGAGACCCTGGTCTCTCTCTCTTGGTTGAACTGTTACCTCACCACCAGTGGTAGAGTTCTTTCACTCTGTATTGCCTGGTAGATATTCTCATATGTATACTTTCTCTGACTTCTGTTTTGCTACTTATATGAATAAATGAGTTTCATGGCTGAGTGCTATATGTGTTCATTGTGCAATTGGTATTTGGTGGGAAGGGAGTCAAGCCTTGAATATGACGCTTAGGGTCCTTCTCTCTCCATAATGAAACAGTAATCAGAAATTATAATGAACCTGAAAATCATGTCCCCTAGACTAATAATGTTTTAGCTCTCTTTGAGAACCAAGAACAAACCACACACAGGGGAGCAGATAATATAATTTTAACCAAGTAACCCTTCTCTCTCTGAGCAGAATAGAGTGACCTTCAGCCCCAACCTCTTACTTCCCCTTCTATAAGGAATTAAAGTCTCCCCTGGAGAAGGGTATGGGGGAGAAAAGCTTAGAGATGTCTCTACTACCTCCCTGTATGAGCCACACGATGAATAAATGAAGGGTCAATCCCTTGCTATATATATAATGTGTATATATTCTTTTGAAAATTTTCCACAACATTTGGCTATCTATCCTATGGTGATTAGGTACTGCCCTTGACTCTCTGTGTCTTTTCCTTACAGATGTTAGAGGTTAACTTTTAATGTATTATATTTATTGCAACTATTTCTCTCCATCTGATATTTTTTCTTTTTATCTTGAGTATATTGGTTTTTGTTATGCAGATTTTTTTTTCATTTTCATGTAATCAAATTTATTTAGTTTTTCTCCTAATCTCTTTTATTGGATTAATAGTTAGAATTTAACATGTTTTCCACAATTGAGATAAATATATTATTCTCTTTTGTTCTAACTTTTTAACAGCTCATTTTCTTAGCAAATTTACATAAATACTAACATGCACACTAAGAAATACCCAAGCTTTGAAAAAAGACACATTTATCCAGAGACACAGATACATAAAACTCCATGCAGCCTTTCTCAGTGACCTGTAGAGCCCTGGGGCCTGATGAACACGAGAGCCCTGAACAGGGGGAAGAAGATGAAAGGAGAATGCAAAAATAGGCATGAAGTCTTTTTTGTGGGAAAGGGAAGATGGAGTCTTAGGGGCCTAAGATGCTACAGGTGAATGGGGAGAATGATACGCAGAAAGGGAAGTAGTGATGAGGAATTTGGCTTTGAATTGAAGAATGGATCCTATGTGGAGAAGAGGAGTAGAAGATGGGAAGAGGGGTAGGAAGGAAGAAATTCTAGAGGTACAAAGCCTGCTTGTGACTTAGGGGAATAATTGAACCATATGCCCGAGATCCCCACCCAGAACTAGAGGGCACAGGGAGAGACAGTGTTGTATAACGGAAAGAGTGCTTTATATTTAAAGTCAGATGATTTGAGTTCAAGTCTCACCTCTATTTACTAACTGTAAGCCTTTGTACAAGGCTTATTGTCGGTCTCACTGTCTCATCTGTAAAATGAGGAAATTGTACTAGATTACTTTCAAAGGCCCATTCAGTATGAACTCTGTGGAAGATAAGAGTAGAACCCAGGATCTTTTTTATTACTATTTTCTTGATTTAATAGTCTCAGGTTAGATACCCAGATATTTCAGGTGCAGAAATGGTACCACTTTCATTTTCCTCATGCTCATCCTTGGCACTTTTTTCTCTCCTGAGTATTGTTTCCCTGTGTTTACTAGGTTTTGAGAGATTACAACATTAATTGGGTGCCCCTTAGCCTCCAATTAACAGGAAGAGGTATGGCAGAAGCTAGATATTGCCCCCATCTTTAGGGACCTCCTCATATCTTTCTCAGTCACAGGAGATTAGAACTCTTTAACTTCCTTGGGCTTGAGTTTTAAGGGTCATGGACATCCAGGGTGGGCACAGGTGTGAGAATAAGTTAGGGTGCTTCCTCTTTGTGTCCCCTCCCAGATTCCCTTGTCTACTCTGTAAAGAAACAAATCCTGTATTAATAATGACCTGGGATGTCTCCAGCTTTTTTTTCAAGTGGGCACTGTATTCTAAATGTCAACAATGAAGTCCTTAAATGTCCATGATAAGATGCCTGAAACTCGGATGAGGCCCCATTTTCTCTATACATCTTTCTAGACCTACATTCCTTTGAGCTCCTCTACACTGGAAACACATACTCTGATTTCACCGAAGGTCACTGTTTCTACTGCTGCATACTTGTTTTATCCATCTTGGGTCTCCCTCTACCACATCTTGTACCCATGAGGTCTGCTCCAAAAAAAAAAAAGTATAAATAGTTAAATCTCCTCCAGTAGCTTGCAAATAAGCAGGCCAATTCTAAGTACATCTTTAGGAATACAGTTTTTTAGGTTCAGGCCAGGGCTGCCTCTTCCTCTTTCAAAATAAGAACAGAGGGTAGGTTCCCACAGGGGTTCTCTATTGTCCTGTGAACATGAACATATGTTTAACTAGCTACTCACTGAAGAGTCCCATGCTTACCCTGATGGTTTTATGTACAGAGTTGGTGCAGAGTCAACATAGCAAAGGCCTTCTATCTCTTACTTCTGTTTCTTTTTACTAAGGATACTGCTTCTTATCTTTGGATACCTTTGGGAATATAAAATTGGCATTAAGTACCCAGTCACTAATTCCATCTCCTTTTGAACTGTCTGTATTTTCAGAGAACAATAGACAGGTAAATTTGGCATAATAGAATTGTTGTCTGTAGTATGTTACCATTATAGTTTTACTTCTGTTTTTTCTTCCACTGACCTGCAATCAAACGTTTCCATGCTTCCCCCTGTGATTTCTGGATTTCCTTACATATACATATATTTTTGATATACAATGCTATTATGCCACCCGTTATCTAATCTTTTCCATTTGAATAATTCATATCGTTTCATAAGCCCTATTCCAGTCATAAGTCCTATCCCATTAAGTCTCAGTGATACCAGAATTGAAAGGGTCTCAGAGGTAAACCAATTCAAACCTATACCCAAATTAGAATTTTGTCTATGACATTTGTCAGAGTTGCTTATACAGCCTAATACCTCTTAAGGCAGTCTGCACCTAGATTTTAAGAAGAGAGACACAGTTCATATTCATAGGGAATTCAGTTCACTTAGACAAACGTGCTAAGTGTATTTTGCATTAGAGATTTTATCCTAGGTTCTGAGGACATAAAAAAAGAAGTGTAATAATCCCTGCTGTCAAATAGCTTACACTGTACTAGAGAATCTCTCATGTTATTTACTGCTATCAAAACAAAGAGCTAAATGAGAAAAGTGCCAGCCTGTGATGTAGACAACCGGATACTTTTTGTCTTTATTTTTTTTAGTTATCAATGTCTTTTGTTTTTTACAGCACCATAGTTTCCCATAGTATCTCTTTCAGAGTGCCGTCCCATATAACAAATAATATTTTTAGATACAAAAATAGAGAGGAAAAATATAACTGATTAATAAATTGAACATAACTGATTAATAAATTGAAAAAAGTCTGAAGATATGTGCAATGGTCATACATGTGGACCTCCCACCTCTCCAAAGGGGTGAGTTAGGAGTAGCTTTTCATATCTCTTCTTTTGTGTCCTGCTTGTCCTTTGTAATTTTTCAACATTCATTTCTGATTTGTGTGTGTGTATGTGTGTGTGTGTGTGTGTGTTTGTGTGACTGTGTTTGTTTTTTCCTTTTACATTGTGGTAGTCACTGATGTATTTTGATTTCTTGGCTCTGCTTTCTTGGATCATTCTACATCAGTTCATGTAGATCTTTCCAAGTTTTATTGCATTTATCACATTCATCATTTTTTTTTTTTAGGCAATTGGGGTTAAGTGACTTGCCCAGGGTCACACAGCTAGTAAGTGTTAAGTGTCTGGTCTGAAGTCGGATTTGAACTCAGGTCCTCCTGACTTCAGGGCCAGTGCTCTATCCACTGCGCCACCTAGCGGCCCCTCATTCATCATTTCTTACAGCACATTATAGTCATGTACCACACTCTGCTTAGCCATTCCCTAACTGATGGGCATTTACTCTGTTTTTAATTCTTTGCTATCACAAAAAAATGCTGCTGTTTTGGTATATATGGAGATTTTCTTTGTATTAATGGTCTCCTTGGGGCCTAAGCCCAGTGACAGAATCTCTGGGTCAAAGTGTATTGACATTTTGATCGTTTTATTTGCATAATTCCAAATTGCTTTCCAAAATGATAACACTGATTCACAACTCTACCAACAATGTACCAGTGTGTCTATCTTCCCACAACTCTTCTAACACTGACTATTAACATCTTTTGTTATCTTTATCAATTTTCAGGGTATGAGTGAAACCTCAGAATTTTTTTTTACTTGCATTTAATCTTATTATTAGTGATTTGGAGCATTCTATTATGTGATTGTTGATACTTTGCAATTTTCTTTTGACAACTGTTTGCTCATAGCCTTTGACCACTTATCTATTGGGGATGCCTATTGGTTTTATACACACACAAGAACACATATGTATACACACATATACATACTTGCTATATATATATGTATGTATATATCTATATCTATATCTTAGATACCAAACCCTCATTAAAGAAATTTGATACTAAGTTTGTTTTTTCCCATTGAATAACTTTCCTACTTATCTTAGCTGTTTTAATTTTGTCTCTGAAAAGACTTTTTTTCTGTTTCAAGCAATCAAAGTTATCTATTATATCTTTTGTACTTCACTCTATCCTTTTTTTGGTAGAGAATACATCCCCTACTCATAGCTGTGAGAGGTAAGGTCTTCTTTTCTAATTTTTTAATAGTATCATCTTTAAGATTAAAGTCTATTTTGGGACATGCCTTGACATGTGTTACATCCAACCTAGAGCTTTTCAGTTCTTCTAGGACTTCAGACTGGCCATAAAAGAAATCTTAGAAGTTAACAAAGGAGCTAACATCCTTTCCAAATACACCAATCTGAGGTCTGCAAACTCCAGGCACTTCTGAAGATTCCAATCAGAAGTAAGCCAGATGTTGATGTCAGCTCTTACTCTCATTGTCTCTGTCTAGAAACTCTTCAGTTTATTTAAAGTCTTTCTCAACCTGCCTTCAGTCTTTCTTTCTAAGCTGATTACATGTTATTTCCCTTCACGTACTATGTTTTAGCTTCACATACCATAATATGAAGATACCTTATAGAACTGTTAATTTTGATTTTTTAAAAAAAGGCAAGTGAGAAGAGAGTAAATTAAGACATATATGTAGATTTTATCTTTTGTGGGAGCATTTGCAGGTACAAACAGGAGTCTGGAACAGAGCATATTGAGGAGACTCTCTTCTTTTCCATGTCCCCTAAGTCCAAGTAGTATCAGAGAAGTAATGAAAGAGAGACTTTCTCCTTAAATAGCTATCTTGTCCACAACCTAATCCTTCCTCTCTGCTTATGTATAGGACACTGATACAAATACCATCTATGACTTAAGTCTTTTCACTCTATCACTGGAAAACCAATGGATAGTGGCCCAGTAGATAGTGTTGGACTTACAGTCAGGAGGATCTCATTTTGAGTGTACCTCAGATATCTCCTAGTTATTTTACTCTGGTCATGTCATTTAACCTGTCTCAGTTTCTCCAACTATTAAATGGGGATAACAGCATTAATGCCGCAAGGTTGTAAATGTTAGTTAGTATTACTATTATTATTATTAAAATATATTCAAATTCTACCTCTGATGCTTATCAATTATATAATAATAAGAAAGTAATTTGACTTATGTGAAGCACATAACATTCTTCAACTGCAAAATGAGGCTAACACCTATGGTACATATCTCACAGGGCTGTTATGATGCTCATCTGTTACAATATATGTAAATTTTAAGCAAATAATATATTGCTAAATGTCAATTTTCATTGTTATTGTTGTTATTATATTTCCTATCATGTGCAGCCTATATTTTCTTCTCATATCTGTAATTCCCATGTTAGTAAATCCTCTCACTGACAACTAGACACAAAACTTCTTTGCTGACCTCCTGTTTCATGCATCCTTGTTGAAATTCATCTTACATAGTTACCAAAATAATTCCATTCAGGCAGCATTTTCATCCTCTTGTTTTCCTATCTACAGCTCCTTGTTGTGGATCAAATGCCCAAACAGGTCATGCAGCAAATTTAGTTTTCCTACTTCAAGCCCAGTAATACTCTATCCACTACCCTATGCTGCCTTCCAAGCATGAAGATTGCCTTCTTAAGATTAATGTTCAGAAATTCAATTTGGTCTGTTCACCAAGGGGTATCCAGTGTGGACTAATCCACACCAACCGATCTCACAGGAGATAGCTTCCTTGTACCCTTATACTAGAATTTCAAGTTATAAATTTATACTGAGAAATATGTTTATCAATAGGTTGGATATCTGTTTATCCAGAATGTATTGTGGATGCTAGGATAGTCTTCTAGTAGGGAACTAAATTAAACTCAGGAGGTTGCTTGGTACTGTCATCAAGATGTGATAGCATGATGAGTCCATCTTCACTATAGGGATATACTTGCCCAGTAGAGCTGACATTCATGACACTCAGTCAGAGCATCGCTTTCCATGAACAGATGTGGTGATAGATTGACACATTCTTACATTTCATTAATTCAATCAACACTCATTGAGCATTTGCTTTGATTAGTGCACTATGTTTAGAACTGTAGGTGATAGGAAGAGAAACATGGTCTGATCCTTTCCCTCATGGAGGATACAATATCACTCTGTAACAAAGTAGTTTCTTGTACCCTGGATGGACGGCTCAGTGTGTGATGGCTGAGAAGATACTGATTTTGTTGTTGTTTAGTCATTTTTCAGTCGTGTCTGACTCTTCATAACTCTATTTGGGGTTTTCTTGGCAAAGATACTGGTGTGGTTTGTCATTTACTTCTCCAGCTCATTTTTCAGATAAGGAAACTGAGGCAAACAGGGGTAAGTGACTTGCCCAAGGTCACACAGCTAGCAAGTGTCTGAGGCTGGATTTAAACTCAAGAAAATGAGTTTTACTGACCCCGGGCCTGGTGCTCTGTCCACTGTGCTTACTAATGCTGTGCTTAAAATTCACTAAAATCCCCAGATTTTTTTCATATGAATGTCTATTTATCTACATTTCCTCTATCCTGTGATTTGTTTTTTACTCAAGTGCAGGACTTTATTTTTTTCCTATTATATTCCATTTTTAAAAAGCAGCATAGGAGAACATATAGAGGGAAGTCCCTGGAGTTAGGAAGACCTGGGTTCAGGGCTTGCCTCTTATACACACTAACTGGTGACTGTGAACAAGTCATTCGATCTCCCAGTGCACCAGGCAGCTCTCTAATATTTTAGTTGACAGATGAATTTCTGATTTGCTTCTGTATCAGTGGAGGAAGTTTTCACAGTAGTTTTCCCTCTGATGAAATCACCCATCTGGATTAAAAAAATTCTTCTAAGATTTGACCCATTATTGATACTACTTCCATCATCCAAACTATTAGCTATCCCTTCCAGTTTGACATAATTAATAGATGTAAGTAAGGATTCTTTGTGGCTCATTTCTGAGGACTACTGAACCTATTCTTTGTCACCCTAAAGTAAAGCTAATGTAAAGGTAAAAAATGCGGTGAACATGCCATCTGTGTCTTTGTCCAAATTGTAAATAAAAATTGTTGAATGCAAGGCTAATAATAGAGACCTGGGTGCATAGAATAAGAGATTGACTTTGCTCCATTAATTCTGGCCAGTCAGCCAATCTGAACCCATAAATGTTTTCCTATCTCGCTTCCCTATTTCTAGTCTCTGCCTCTAATCTACCCTATACATGATGCTAGATTAACCTTCTAAACTATATGATCTAAAGCACAGAGACATAATGACTCAGGCACAATTTTCATTCTCTTGTTTATCTGTCTACTACTTCTTGTTGTGGATCAAATCCCAAACTGAGTTGTGCGGTGAGTTCAGTTTTCTCACTTCAAGCCCAGTAGCACTCTATCCACTATTCTATGCTGTTTCGCTTTCATGCTTAAGAACTTCCAATGGCTCCTTGGCACTTGTAGGATGAACTAGCTCTACACTTTGATATTCAAAGGAATTCACTATATGACTCCACCTAAAAAATAATACTTCCTAATACATACACAATCACATCTGGGAGGAAGTTTATAGGAGACAAGAGTCTCCTATACAACATGAAATTAAATGGTCATGCAAAGACTGACAATTTTGAAGGAAGGAAGAAACAGAACGAATGATATTTCAGAAACCTAATACAGTAACATGTTGCTTTCTACAAAAATAATGTTGGATTTAGGTGTCATAAAATCTGGATTCAAGTCACTCAACAACTTTGTGGCTTTGCAGTCTCTGAGCCCCATTCTCCCCATCTGTAAAATGGGAATAATATCTGCACTACTTAGCTTACTGAGTTATTTTGAAGATCAAATGTGACACCTACAGAAATTATTCTAGTGTGTCAAGTAGATTTCCTATGCAAGATTTTTGGGAAAACATGAATAAAAATCATACAGAATGAATAAATATGGAAGGAAGGAAGGAAGGAAAGAAGGTATGAAGGAAGGAAGGGAGGAAGGGAGGAAAGAAGGAAGGAAATGAGAATTAGCATCAACTATGTGCCAGGCACTATGCTAAGAGCTTTATAAATATTATCTCATTTGATCCTCAGAACCTAGGAGGTAGGTGCTATTATTATTATCCCCATTTTATAGTTGGGGAAACTGAGGCAGAGAATTATTAAGTGATTTTCCTAGAATTGCAGTTACTAAGTGTCTAAGGCTAGATGTAAACTCAGGTCTTCCTAACTCTAAGCCCAGTGTACTATCTACTATGCCATCTAGCTGCCTCTAGCACAGAGGGCAAGAGGATTGTGATCTTTTGTGAAGGGGATACTCTCACAGATGAAATCATGAATACATTAAACATTAAAATAGTCCTGCACTAACTTTGCAGTTCAGCAAAAAAAAAAAAATCCCTCTTTTCTTTGTCCCCCTTAGTCACCATGTCCATTCATTTCTTTTATACTTTGGTTTCCTCATTTGGAAAGCTCCAAATCCTCTCTACTTATCAAAACCTTCTGCTTTCTTGAGGCATTGTGGTAGCAGATAGAGGCCAGAAAGCCGACCTCAGTGTTACAGAGACTTGAGGTCAAAGCTTGCTTGCTATACATGTGACTTTGGTCAAGTTAACTTAGCCTCTTGGTGCCCAGAGAACTCTCTGAGACTACAAATGGCAGAACAGGCACTGAACTGCATTGGTGGAAGAAGCTTCTTTATGGGTACTTCACCACATCAATGAAATGAGAGGTGTGGGCCAACATCCCATCGCCCCCACAATGAAAAATCTCAACAACTCCAAAAAAACAACTCCTATGCTTCCTTTAATATTCAGTCAAGGACTAGCGCCTCTATAAAGTTTTCCCTTTCTCTTCATTCAAACATGCTGTACATATGACAGTGCTGTCCATGCAGCCCCTCCTTGTAATATCCCAAATAGATTGTAAGTCTCTCATCATTTTATATATCCTTCATGGCAACTTGACTGAGGAGAGGCTATACAAACAGAGGGACACAGTCCCTGTTCTCCAGTTCACACCTACTTAGGCCTGTCCTGGAAGAGTTGTTGTGGCAGGTATGTCTTCAGTGTCACCTACTATGGGTACACACCAATAAGCAAGAGGGCAGTGTCCTCCTTTCCTGGCCTACCATTGTTGCTTGAGGCAATGGAAGGCGATTCATGGAGGAGTTGACTCAGTATAGTACCTTGGAACATTTAGAGTGGTGGTGGGAGGAGAGAGTGAAATGGTGGTGGTGAGAAGATATGACTATATGTGTATGGGGACAGTCAAGTAGTCAGAATGACATTATTTTACTTTTTTCATTCTACAATATTCTGAGCATCCCCATCTGTCCTAAGGATGGATGTATTCCACAGAGAAGAAGAAATTTTGTGCCTGCCCTTGGAGCAGATAATTGCTAATATGGATAGAGCACTGGACCTTGAGTTCAGATCAAGACTCAAACACTTACTAGTCTCAGTCACTTACCAAGTGACCCTGACCAACTAACTTAACTCTTCTTTGACTTAATTTCTTCAACTGTAAAATATGGATAATTATAGCACCTAAATCCTAGAATTGTGAGGATAAAATGAGATATTTATAAAGCACTTTGCAAAACTTAAAGCACAACCATCATCATCATCATCACCATGTCAGACACATCCTTAAAGCCCAAACCAAGTCACAGGCCCAAAGCAGATAGACAGAAGTTTAGACATGAGTTGGGGAAGGGGGAAAGGATGCCAGGAGGGTGGTAAAGTGGGGAATAAGAAAGAGGATTAGAGACAGGAGGATGAGGACAATAAGGCTTTCTTAGGGAGGAGATCATGGAACAGGAAGGGTAAGGAAGGAAAGAAGTGGCAGGCCTTGCTTGAAGAGAGAAGAAAAGGAGAATGGCTTGTTTGAAGGCATTTATTAGGGAGCCAGGGTAGCACATGGATCTGTGTATGTTTATCAGTTTATATAAGTGGGGGGGATGGTTGGAAGAGGAGAGGACCATGAAACATGTTTGCCCAGTTAGAATAGCATGTCTATGGGAAGGTCATTGGAGAGAAGGATGAGGTAGAGTGAGAAAAATCACTGGAAACAGGAGAGTGAGACCAGAAAGGTGAGATTGGTGAGGTTTCTGTGGGGGTGGGACTAAAGGTAGGGGTGGATGTGGGAAGAGTACTGATGCACTAAACTCAACAAAGGAAAGGTGGCTTTGGCCTATGTCTCCAAAGGTTCTTGTGGGGAATGAGGCATACAAAGCTCTGGAGAGCCTTGTCTCTGCTCTGCTTTGAGGCTCAGACCCTGGGGTCTTCTCTTGTGTTTCTATATCCTGGTGTGGCCCAAGTCAGTCAAATGAGGCTCAGGGGACCTTCTTTGGGAGTTGATTTGAATTGGAGATGGGAAAAGGCTCCTAGTTCCAGCCCAGATGCAGAATTTACGGGCAAGGTGAGACAACACAGAAATGGATAGTGGCACACGGGTTAGTATGCAGGTCCTCTTTGTCAGAACAGCTTTGAGAAAGTGAGAATGCAGGATTGGGAGGATAGAAAGTAAAGACCCATGGGCAGAAAGCAGAGAGCAGGAATCAGGTAACAAGAGAGAAGAAACTGTATGGTCCAGGAGACAAGATCTGGAATCAGAGAGCAGATCCAGCATAGAAAATAAAATAGAAGGAACTGGGTAGAGAACAGAGTCACATCTGGCTGAGGGCTCTGTGGAGGACCAGCTGCGGACAAAACTTTGAAACAGAAGAAGGAAAAACAAGAACGTGGTGTAGTGAAAACAACTGCAGAATGGGAGTCAGGCTCTGCCACTAACTTGTTGATTCAGTGTGACCATAGGCAATTTGTGACCTTTCCTCTAGGTCCCACAACTCTCACCAGTAAAATTAGGTTGAATTTGATGATGTCTAGTTTTCTTGAGGTCAAATAATTTCATGTTACATATAGAGGTGATTTTAAATACATGCTAGTTAACCCTCTGTCTCCCATTTTATGGATGAGGAAACTGATTTTCAGAGAGATTAGGTGATTTAACCAAGGACATTATGCTAGTCAGTAGAAGAACTGAGACTTTGTTTCAGATTGTCTGATGCATAGATCAGTGTTCTTTCCATAGGAGATCCCTTATTCTGACTGCAAATAAGGTCAACCTTGGCACTGTATATATCATGGTTGATAGTTTGACAGTAGAACTTAGTGGGTGTCTAAGAGTGGGTTGGAAGCTGGTTGTCAGCCCAAGCCATTCATTTGATCAGTGTTTATTTATATGTATTTATGGTAAATAAAGGAAATGAAGAATTACAAATGAAAGACATTTTAATCATATGGCTGAATGGAAAGCCCATTGTACCTGGAGTCAAAAGACATCTTTCTTAAACCATGTGATGCTGGGCAAATCAATTTTCCTCACTAAGACTTAGTTTTCCCATATGTAAAATAGGGATAATTATACCTATACTATCTGTCTCACTTAGGTTATAGAAATGTGAGCTGCTGTTACTACTGTGACTGAAAGAATGATAGTGCCATGGACAGATATGGAGAATTGAGGAGGGGGAGATGTTTTGGATGAATGTCAATGAGTTATATTTAGTGAAAATTGAACTTGATAATATATGGGATGTTGAATCAGAAACATCCAATACCAATCAACAAGTGTTTGAGAACATATTAGGAAGTTAGTGATGTTGAGCTACAGCTAGGACAAGAGGTCAAGGCTAGATATAAAATGATATCCATACTGATTTTATGGCTCATGCTCAGTCTTCATTCTTTTTTACTTATACATTGGAGAATGGTGACCAGCTCCTTGTGCCCATGGTGTTTGCCCCTTTGTGCCTTCCATGGGGCTCAAACCAACTGTCACATCAGAAGAGAGCACATGAAAAAGGTAGTTTGAGATAATGGAAAGAGATCTTGATTTGGAGTTAGAGGACCTGGATTTCAATCCTCACTCTATGATTTACTACCTACATGATCAGGGACAAGTCACTTCATCATTCTGATCCTCTTTCTTTTCATCTGCAAAGAGAGGGAGTTGGTGTGGAAAATCAGTGAGCTCCAAGTCCTATGATATCATCCTGTGACCACAGGGCCAGTATCAGGTAAGGGATAAGTAAACAGAGGAGGAAAGAAATGGATCTTTCTCTTTATGAGATATAGAATACCCTCTCTTGTTTAATAGTAAATGTAAGTATATAATAATAGGCCTGTGAATTAAGATGACAGTGAAAATATTATCACCTTCCCCCCCCTTACAGATGAGGAAATTGAAGATTAAAGAGTGTAAGTGGCTTGCCCAAGGTCAAGTGTTGGGGTGAGTACATAAACCAAGGTCTTCAGTGGGATAGCTAGAGATGTAATAGATGGAGCACTGGGCCTGGAATTAGGGACACCTGAGTTCAATTTCAGCCTCAGATAGACCCTTACTACCTCTATGACGCTGGGCAAATCATTTAACTTCTTTGCATCAGTTTCCTCAACTGTAAAATGGAGATAATAATAGCACCTACCTCCCAGGGTAGTTGTAAGGATCAAATGAGATATTTATAAAAAGCACTTAGCACAGTGCCTATCATATAGTAGGCACTATATAAATACTTGATTCTTTCCTTCCTTCTGTGCTCTTTTTACCCTATAGGTATAATGTGTCCTTCCCCCACTAAGTGATGAAATTATGCTCAAAAGATCATTTAAAGTTCTACATGCACAGGCTAGTTTATCATTGAGTATGGTTTAAATTGGGCTCTTTTTCAGGTATGGTTGGATTGGATGGTGTCCGAAGTCCTTTCCAAAACTGACGTTCTGTGTAATTCTTTATATCAACTTCTCCCTCCCACTTTTAACCCTCCTATCTCTTCTTACAGGAAAATAAGATATAAACAGACTCTTTAACCCTTCTTAATTGTTTGTTGGATATATATTAAATGTCTAACATATGCAAGACTGTGCTAGGAGCTACCAGGGAATGCCAAAGTGATTATGATTGAGTTCTTGCCTTTGAAGATCTGAGTTAACCAACAACATAAAGCAATATTGCCAAATGAAAGCTTTAGGAGTTTAGAGGGTAGTGAGATCATGGTGGACTGGAAAAGTAAAGGGAGGCTTCTCAGAGAAGGTGGAGTTTGAGCTGGGCTTGAGGTATAAGTAGAGAAGGATGGAGGGTAGGATAGGTAGGGATAAAACATTGAACTTATAGTTAGGAAATTAGGTCAAATTCTGCCTCGCACACTTGCTAGCTTTGTGTTCCCGGGTGAATCATTTAATCTCTCTCAGCCTCAGCTGTAAAATAATGTATTAGTAGCATGTATCTCACCTTATAAAGCACTATGTAAATGTTAGCTATTGTTATTAATAGCACCAAAAAGGCATAGACAGGGTAATGTTCAATGCAGTGAGTAGATTGGTTTGGCTATGTTGAAGGGCATAAGTAGAGAGAAGTGCATGACAACACAGGTAAGATTAGGGAAGGTTTCTCTGCTTACTTCCTTTAGTTCCATCCATATATCTCATAACTGACTTGACAGTTCTATCAATTTCAGACTTTTCTTTCCTCCCTCAGGCATTTGGACAAATAGTCAGGCAAATAGTCCCGTGGTCTCTGTTAATACGGCTATGTGGCAGAGACATTGATCCCTGAGAAGGAGGCAAATACAGCAAAGGGCCTTTCAGGTGCCCACCCCTTCCTACTTCTGGACTTCTGACCTGAAGCAACAGATGTGCACAGGTCACCTTACTTCAGTCCAGATTTAACATAGTTAGCTGGGATCTACATAGAGACATTAATGTCAATATTTTGGATGTAAACCACTTTAACCACAATTCATCTATGAGGTAGTAATAAAAACACTTTCTTGCCAAATGATTAGTTTGGTAGATAAGCTCCTCAGTACACTGAGATGATTGATTCCATGGCCTCTGTGGAAGCTGTGAAAACAGGGATAACACCCCCATGCTCTTCCTATTATAGCTAATAAATAGCATTTATATAGCATTTTAATGTTTCCAAAGCACCATACAAATATTATTCCATTTTATCCTCACAACTATCCCAGGAGATGGATGTTATTATCCTCATTTTATAATTGAGGAAGCAGAGGCATACAGAGCTTGTGACTTGCCCAGGGTTATACAGATAGTAAGTGTCTGAGGCTGGGTTTGAATTCAGGACTTCCTGACTCCAGGTCCAGCACTCTAAACTTGCATGGTATAAAATTCCAGCTTAGAAACTATGTAGGCACTTAAGTATGGCTTTAGCTATGGACTGGGTCTGTTTCCTAAGGACTAACATAGCAGGAAACTAAGAAAATTTCCATGCAAGTTGTTAATTTTGATTTTAGCTGCTTCCTGATTAAGGATGATGATAACAATCATCAGAGATTCTCAGACCTAGAAGGAACCTCAGAAGTTATCTGACTGATCTATTCTTGAACTGGAATTTTCCTCCTAAAACATATGGAATGTCAGTCATCCCCTCTCTCTTTGGAACCTGCTAATGAGTGAGAAAGAAGGCAGGCAGGAAGGAAGGTTGGGAGGGAGAAAGGGAGGAAAGAAACAAGTAAGCAAGGAAAGAAAGAATGAAGGAAAGAAGGAAAAAAAGCATTTATTAAGTGTTATTTATTAAGTGACAATAGCATAGTGTCAGGCATGATGGTAAGAGCTTTACAAATATTATTTCATTTGATCCTCACAATCCCTGGAAAGTAGGTGCTATTATTATCGCCATTTTACAACTGAGGAAACAGAGGCAGACAGAGGTTAAGAGACTTGCCTAGGGTCACATAGCTAACAGGTATCTGAGGCTAGATTTGAAGTCAGGTCTTCCTGACTCAAGGCTCAGAATTCTATCTGGACCATCTAGTTCTCTTTCAATCTACTACCTAAAGAGGCAACCTATTCTACTTTGGATAGCTCTAACTGTTGTTTTTGTTTAAACTATGTTTTCAAATGGTAATTTTATTGATATTTTTAGTTTTACCATCTCCTTCATTTCTAAATACACCTATCCCCCCTTCCCTATCTAATGAGCCATCTGTTGTAACAAAGGAAGTTTGACCATATGTGTGATGTTCCATACTCATAGTCTATGACCTCTGTCAAGAAGGGAGGAAATTGCATTGCCTCATCTCTTTTTTTGAGGCTAATGTGTTCATTACTCTTATACAATGTTCACTTTCCCTTCTTATTATAGTTATTTTGATTTATTCATACAAAAGTCTTTAACTTTTATGTAATTGAAATCATCTATTTAATCCTTTGGGATTTTCTCAGTTCATGTAAGTCTTTCTAGGTTTTTCTCAAATCATCCTGCTCATTATTTCTTATAACAAAACAATATTCCCTTACAATCATATGCCACAACTTGTTCAGCCATTCCTCAGTTGATGGACATCCTCTCAATTTCCAATTCTTTGCGACCACAAAAAAACCTGCTATAAATATTTTTATACAAATAGGTTTTTACCTTTTTCTTTGGTTTCTTTGAGATACAGGCCTAATAGTGGTATTGCTAAGTCAAAGGGTAAGCACAGTTTTATCACCCTTTGGGCACAATTCCAAATTGCTCTCCAGAATGACTGGATCAGTTTACATTTCCACCAAAAGTGCATTGTGTCTCAATTTTCCCACATCCTCTCTAACATTTATCATTTTCCTTTTCTGTCATATTAGCCAGGCTGATAGGTGTGAGATGGTATCTCAAAATAGTTTTTAATTTGCATTTCTCTAATCAAAAATGATTTAAAACATTTTTCATATGACTATAGGTAATTTTAATTTCTTTCCCTGAAAACTGATGTTCATATCCTTTGAAAATTTAATCAATTGGGGAATGACTTATATTCTTATAAAACTGATTTGGTTCTTGATATATTTGAGAAATTAAGCCTTTATTAGAGATACTTGTAAATTTTTTCCCCCAGTTTTCTGCTTTCATTCTATCTTGGCTGTATTGGTTTTGTTTATGCAAAACTTTTTAAATTTAATATAATAAAAAATATTTGTTTTACATCTTTTAATGCTCTCTATCTCTTGTTTGGTCATAAATTCTTCCTTTCTCCATAGATCTGACATAGCATAGATTCCATGCTCCCTTAATTTGACCAAAGCATCAACTTTTCTGTCTAAATCATGTACCTATCTTGACTTTATCTTGGTATATGGTATAAAATATTGGTCTATATCCATATTCTGACATACTGTTTTACAGTTTTCTCAGAAGTTTTTGTGAAATAATGAGTTCTTGTCCCCAAAACTTGGATCTTTAGGTTTATCAAACACTAGATAACTGTATATTGTGTACCAAATCTATTCCACTGTTTCATACTCTATTTCTTAGCCAGTACCAGATTGCTTTGTTGATTACTGCTTTGTGACACACTGTGACCAGATCTGTTATGGTTAGGTCACTTTCCTTCACGTGTTTTGTTGTTGTTGGTGGTGGTGTTAATTGCTTTGATACTCTTGATCATTTGTTCTTCCAGATGAATTTATTATTATTTTTTCTAGCTCTAAAAAATACGTTTTTGGTAGTTTGATTGGTAGAACACTGAATAAGTAAATTAATTTAGGTAGAACTGTCATTTTTATCATATTAGCTCAGCCTAACCATGAACAATTCATATTTTTCTAATTGTTTAGATCTGACTATTTGTATAAAAAGTGTTTTGTAATTGTGTTCAAGTAGTTCCTGGGTTTGTCTTGGCAGGTAGACTCCTGAATATCTTATGTTGTCTACCATTATTTAAAATATAATTTCTCTTTCTATCTTTTGTTGATGGACTTTGTTAGTAATATATGGAAATGCTGATGATTTATGTGGCCTTATTTTAACTGCAATTTTGCTAAAGTTGTTAGTTATTTCAATTAGCTTTTTATTTGATTTTCTAGGATTCTCCAAAAATATCATCCTGTCACCTGAAAAGAATGATAGTTTTGTTTCCTCATTGCCTATTCTAATCCTTCAAATAGCTATTTCTTCTCTTATTGTTATAGCTGTAGCTAACATTTTTAGTACAGTATGTAATATATGTAATATATGTAATAATACATAATATGTAATACAGTGTGTAATAATATATGTAGTACAGTATGTAATATATGTAAAATATGTAATAATAATGGTGATAATGGGCTTCTTTGCTTCACCCCTGATCTTATTGAGAAGATTTCTAGCTTATCCTCATTACAAATAATGCTTGCTTTTGGTTTTACACAGATACTACTTATCAATTTAAAGAAAGCTCCTTTTATTCCTATGCTCTCTAGCATAGAAATGGATGCTGTATTTTGTCAAAAGTTTTTTCTGCATCTTATCTGTTGATAAAATCATATGTTTTCTGTTGGTTTCCTTATTGATATGGTCAATTATACTGATGGTTTTCCTAATATTGAACCAGCCCTGCATTCCTGGTGTAAATTCCACCTGATTATGTTGTATGATGCTTGTGATATATTGCTATAATCTCCTTGGTAGTACTTAATTTAAAAAATTGCATCAATATTCATTAGGGAAATTGGTCTATAGTTTTCTTTCTCTTTTTTTCACTCTTCCTAGTTTAGATATCAGCACTATATTTGTGTCATAAAAGGAATTTGGTAGGACTCTTTCTTTTCCTATTTCCCCCAATACTTTGTATAATATTGGAATTAATTGTTCTTTAAATGTTTGGTGGAATCCACTTTGTGAATCCATCAAGCTGTGGGATTTTTTCTTTTTTTTTTAATAATTGCTGGTATTTATAGAATGCTTTAAAGTTTGCAAGATGCTTTATGCACATTATCTTTTTTTAAAATAAGATCTATTTTTGTTTTTGCATTGTCTGAGATCAGGATTGCTACCTCTGCTTTTTTGTTTTTTTTACTTCAACTGAAGCATAATATATTCTGCTCCAGCTTTTTACCTTTACCCTGTGTGTCGCTCTATTTCACATGTGTTTCCTGTAAGCAACATATTGTAGGATTGTGTTTTTAATCAATTCTGCTGTCTGCTTCCATTTTATGGGACAGTTCATCCCATTCACATTCACAATTATGATTACTATTTGTGTCTTTCTCTCCATCCTTTTCCCCACCCCGCATTTATGCTTTTCTTTCTCCTTTCTCCTTTTCTCTCCTCACTAATGTCTTGCTTTTGACCACCGCCTCCTTCAGTTCTACCTCCCTTCTATTAAACCCTTCCCTTTTCTTTCCCCTTTTCCCTCCTACTGCCTATAAGGCAAGTTAGATTTCTATACCTAACTGATTATGTTATTCCCTTCTGGAGACAAATCTGATGAGAGTAAGGTTCAAACAATGCTCATCTCTCCCACTTCTTTCCCTCTGCTGTAATAGGTTTTTGTGCCTTTTCTTATAATATAATTTACCCTTCTCTGCCTCCTCCTTTCCTTTTCTCTCAGTATATTTTCTTAGTTAGATCAGATTAATCCACTTACTTCAATCCATTTAACCCACTTGATTAGATTTTTTTTAACACTGCATCAAAGTCAACTTATATCCACCCCCTTTATGTATACCCCTTTAACGTGGTGTAATAACAATACAGTTCTCTGCACATTATCTTTTGATCTTCCTAATAAGCCTTCGAGGTAGGTATGACTGGCAGGTATTATTATCCCTATTTTACACATAAGGAAACTGAGGATGACAGGGGTTAAGTAACTTGCTCATCATCACAGAGCTACTAGGTGTCAGATTCAAATTCAAAGTTCTCTTTTCTCCGAGTCTAGTCAATCAGTCAGTCAACAAGAACTTATTAAGCACTCAACTATGTGCCAAGTGTATGTTAAACCCTGGGAATATAAAAAAAGACCGAGACCCCATCCCTGTCTTAAGGAATATGCATTTACAACATGTAAATAATTAAATCTGGGACTTTTCCCACTACACCAGACTACTACACAGAAAGGCAAAGGCTTTTCTTTATAGTAGCTAGAAGAGATACTTAAATTCTTCATAGCAGCCCAAGTGCCTCCAATTTCTGCTATTTCTGAGACAACATGAAATAGGGGATTTTTTATTAGGGAATTCATTGATAGCTTGTTTAATTTCTTTTTCTAAGATGGGGTTAAGTTTTCTATTTCCTCTTCTGTTAATATGACCAATTACATTTTTGTAAATATTCAGCCATTTTGCTTAGGTTGTCAGATTTATCAGCATGTATTTGGGAAAAATAGCTCCCAATAATTGTTTTAATTCCTTTTTCATTGGTGGTGAATTTACTCTTTTGATTTTTCAAACTAGTAATTTATTTCTTTTTTCTTTTTTAAAACAAATTAACCAATGTTTTATCTATTTTATTGTTTTTCCCCATAAAATAGCTACTAGTTTTATTCATTAATTTAACGGTTTTCTTTTAATTTTATTAATCTCTACTTTGATTTTCAGGATTTCAATTTGGTATTTAATTGAGGATTTTAAGTTCATTTTTCTAGGTTTTTTTTTTTAGTTGCATGCTCAATTCATTAATCTGCTCTTTCTCTTTTTTATTGATGTAAGCATTTGGAGATATAAATTTCCCCTAAGTTCTGATATGGCTACATTCCATACATTTTCATATGTTATCTCATTGTTGTCATTCTTTTTAATGAAATTATTGATTATTTCTGTGGTTTGTTCTTTGACCCATTCATTCTTTAGGATTAAATTATCTAGTTTCCAATGAATTTTTAATCTATCTTTCCATGGCCTTTTATTGAATGTAATTTGTTATCACATTATGATCTGAAAAGGATGCATTTAATATTCCTTCTTTTCTGCATTTAGTTGTGAGGTTTTTGTGCTTTAATACATGGTCAATTTTTATATAGGTGCCATGTACAACTGAGAAAAAGGTAAATTCTTTTTTATCCCCTTTCAATTTTCCAGCAGTCTAGTATATCTAACTTTTCTACAATTCTATTCACCTGCTTATCTTCTTCTTCTTGTTGTTCTTCTTGTTCTCATTCTCATTCTTGTTCTTCTTGTTTTTGCTCTTCTTGTTCTAGTTCTTCTTCTTGTTTTTGCTCTTGCTCTTCTTCTTTGTTATGAGAGGGAAAAATTAAGGTCTGCCACTAGTATAGTTTTCTTGTCTATTTTCTCCTGTAACCCTTTTAACTTCTTTAACAAATTAGATGCTATATTATTTGGTTCACAAGTTTAGTATTGATATTACCTCGTTGCCTATGATGCCTTTTGAAAATCAAGATGTAGTTTCTTTTTTTATTTCTTTTAATTAGGTTTACTTTGGTTTTAGTTTGTCTGAGATCATGATTGTTATCTCTCCTTTTTTTTTTTACTTTAGCTGAAGCATAATAGATTCTGTTCCAATCCCTTTCCTTTACTCTGTGTGTGTCTCTCTGCTTCAAATATGTTTCTTGTAAGCAACAGATTGGAAGAATCTGTTTTTTTTAACCCACTCTGCCTATCTGTTTCCATTTTATGGGTGAGTTCATTCCATTCACATTTATGATTACTTAATGTGTATTTCCTTCCATCCTATTTTCCCCATATTTATACTTCTCTTTCTTTGCCCTTTCACCCTGTCCCTCCTCACAAATGTTTTACTTCTGATTGCTGCATTCTTCCATCTGCCCTCTCTTCTATCAGTCCTGTACTTCTTTTATAACCCTCTCTTCCTTATAGGGTAATAATGATTTCTATACTCAACTGAGTGTGTTTGTCATTCCCTCGTTGGGCCAATTCCATTGAGGATATAGTTCAAGTCTTATCCACCCCCCATTTCCCTCCTATTGTAATAGCTCTTTTGTGCCTTTTTAATATGAGATAATTTACCACATTCTTTCTTTCCCTTCCTCCTTCTCCCAGTGCATCCCTCTTTCTCACTCCTTAATTTTGATTATTTTGGATATTATTCCATTACAGTTAACTCACACCCATGTCCTCTGTCTATATATACTCCTAATGGCCTTAATATAGATAAATTTCTTAAGAGTTATGAATATCATATTCCCATGTAAGAATGTAAACAGTTTAACCTTATTAAATCCCGTATGTTTTCTCTTTCCCATTTACTTTTTAATTCTCCTCTTCAGTTCTGTTTTAAAAAATTAAATTTTCAGTTCAGCTCTGATTTTTTTCATCAGGAATGCTTGAAAATCCTCTATATCAATGTATGTCCATTTCCCCCCCTGAAGGATTATATTCAGTTTCACTAGGTAGGTGATTCTTGGTTGTAATCCTAGCTCTTTAGCCCTCTGGATTATCATATTCCAAACTCTTTGATCCTTCAAGGCAGAAGTTGATAAATCTTATTTAATGCTGACTGTAACTCCACAATATTTTAATTGTTTCTTTCTGGATGCTTGCAGCACTTTTCCTTGACCAGGGAGCTCTTGAATTTCACTATAATATTCCTGGGAGTTTTCATTTTGAGACCTCTTTCAGAAGGTGATTGGTAGATTCTTTCAATTTCTATTTTACCCTATGGTTCTAAGATATCAGGGCAAGTTTTCCTTGATATTTTCTTGAATGATGATGTCTAGGCTCTTTCTTTGACTATGGTTTTCAGGTACTCTAATAATTCTTAAATTCTTTCCTTGGTCTATTTTCCAGGCCAGTTGTTTTCCCAATGATATATTTCACATTTTCTTCTCTCTTTTCATTCTTTTATTTTTGTTTTATAGTTTCATGATGTCTTTATGGAGCTTCCACTTGCCCAATTCTAATTTTTAAGATATTATTTTCTTCAGTGACCTTTTGTACTTCTTTTTTTCCATTTGACCAATTATACTTTTTAAGGAGTTATTTTCTTCAGTGAATTTTTTTCCATTTTCCCCCATTTTTTTGTGCTTCCTTTACTAAGCTGTTGACTTTTCCCCCATGATTCTCTTGCATCATTCTCATTTCTTTTTCTAATTTTTCTTCTACCTCTCTTATTTTATTTTTAAAATATTTTATTGAGACCTTTCAGGAGTTCTTTTGGGACCAGACACCATCTGTCATTTTCTTTGAGGTTTCACACGTAGCTATTTTGAAATTGTTGTCTTCTACTGAGTTTGTGTTTTGGTTTTCTATGTCATCATAGTAACTTTCTATGGTTGGGTTCTTCTTCTTCTTCTCCTCTTCCTCCTTCCCCCTCCTTCTCCTTCTCCTCTAATTTTCCTAGCCAAGTTTCATTTTTTTTTGTTTGTTTTGCACAGCTGTTTTCAAATCAATTCTTGGGACCTGTAAATTTTTAGTTCTTCCAGTGTGGTATGATTTTTTTAAAAATGGTGTGGTCATTGCTTTCCTGGCCTGTGTTCTGCTCTGTGAGTGAACACAAATAATCTTTTCCATTATGTACCTGTGACAAGAATACCTAATCCCCTGACTTCATAGGCTCTAGTGTGTTAGTGATTATCCTCATCCTGGGACTATTATGACCTGGGTCTATAACCTTAATCCCTGTTTGGGCAATACAACAGAGTCCTGCACTCAGTGCCAGAAAAGTGTCTCCTGTAATCTCCTGCTGATGAGTTGTTCAGCCCCCTTACCATGTGTGGGCTGAGAACTCTGGAAATCACCACTTCTTATTCAGTTGTCCCTGTGGCCTATACTGACTTTTTGGCAGAATTTCCTGCTAATTTGCACAGGAAATGAGACCTCACTGCTAGGCCTCTATGCTGGCTTGCAGGTGTGCAAGGCCTTTCTGTTGGCTCATGTGAGGGTGTGGGGCTTTGCTTCTGGCTTGTGGCATAGAGGCACTGGCTCAAGTCAGGATGGGCAGCCTTGCTGCCCACTCACACTGGGGTGCTGGGACTTGCTGTTTCCTTGTTGGGTTGTTGCCTAATGCTGGCTTGACCAAGCTGCCTGTACTTTACTCTCATCTCAGTGAGATAGACCTTTCCTGTTGACTTTCGAAGTCATGATGGTGGGAAAGGGTATATTGGAGCACTCAGTAGGATAGTTTGGCTAGAAATAATATAATATGCCAGATCTCAACTCAATAAAGAATAAACTGGTTTCCAAGCTGATTAAGTATTAATTTTCTTCATCACTCTTTTTTCTAACCTATAGACCATTTCTTAGAATAATATTTTATAAATAATTGAAGGAATGCTAAATTTCAGTTAGAGGTTATTGAAAATAAAGATTTTCCCCCGTCCAAGTTCACATTGAAATAAATCTAAAGGTCCCTTAGGCCTAGGTCCATGGACCCCACTTTAAGAACCCTGCCCTATAATTGACCCTGGTCAGTTCTGGATGTCTCACAGATGTATGAGAGACATTGGCAAACTGAAAAGGAGATCAACCAAGATGGGTGAGAGATTTGGCACTGTGATGTTCAAAGATTATTTGAAAGAATGGGGTATATGTAATCCATGTACTTATTTATGCTGTGCTAGAAAAGAGAAGACTTTAGGGGCATATTATTGTTGTCCTCAAGTACTTGGAGCATTGCCATGGGTAAAGGTTGGAGTTGTTTTACTTGGTCCCATAGGACCAGTGGTTGGAAGTTGTGAGGCAGAATTCTGCTCAATAAAAAGAGCTTCTAAAAACAGAGATATATTGTTCTAAGAGATCTGAGACCTTTATCACTGGAGCTCTTCAATGAGAACTTGGATCATAACATGTTAAAACTTATAGAGAAGATTTTAGACAGGAAGCCACTCAACCTAATTTTAGTACCCTATATTTTAGAGAAAACACTGAAAAGAAAAAATACATCTTAATGAGAAAGAGAAGGATAATGACAGGACTTTAGATGAGGTGACCTCTGTGATCTTTTCCAACTCTTGGGTATTTTGTCAATTACATTGACTCACGTTGGTCGGCTACTTATTTTGAAAGCAAGGGCTGAGGCAGGGGTTCATTATAGCATAAGAGAGAAATGTGGTTTCCACACATTGACAGTCAACAAGAAAGCAAATTGTGAGTTTCTCTTGAACGGTGAATGGGCCAGGGAGAAAGAAATAGAGTTGAGATCTGGCACATTATGTTATTCTGCCAAAAGGATCAGAATCTTGGCTGTGTTTCCTATTGAGAAGAGCCATTTACCTCCTGCAGCATCAGAAAATGAACTCCCCTTCCTTTCAAAATACAAGAGTGTTTGGTTTTAATGGAGAACTTAGAGGCAGGGTCTTTAAACACACAAATCACTTCAAATGAATTTGGCAAATGCACACACACACATACAAAACAAACACATAAATAAATGAGAAACAAACAAAAATATTCAAACTTCAAAACTTGAATTTGGTAAAAACAAACATTTAAGATTGGTAAGCTTTTATATTTCTATTTGGTTTTGTCCTCAACAGGTGTCAACAGACTGTGATAGAAAATTTCACTTCCTGAATGGTTGTCTTGAAATGATTCATTGATTTTTTCATTTGATAAATATTTATTAAATGGGTGCTTTTAAACAGTCAACAAGCATTCAGTAATTGCTTATTATATGCCAAGCACTGTGACTTGGGGGGTGTAGGGGGAGAGGATGCAAAGTTAAGCACCACTTGTTCTTGTCTTCATTGAGACTTTTCAATCTCATATTGTGATGTAATCTTAGATACAAGTAGAACATAGTAGTTGAATTAATCAATAGCCAGTCTTACCCCACTCCCAGTTTTGAAAGCCCTTTGTGTGCGCATTTTTTCATTAGATGTGTGAGATACAAAGGGAAGAGGAGACACAGCCCCTGCTCTTAGAGGGACTGAACCTAATGGGGGAATCATGGAATCTGGGAGGTGGAAGTGTCTTTGGAACATCTAGTCCAACCTCTTACCTTTGTTGTTGTTCAATTATTTAAGTCATGTCCAATTCTTTATGACCCCATTTAGGGTTTTCTTGACAAAGATACTGGAGTGGTTTGCCATTTCCTTCTCCATCTCATTTTACAGATGAGGAAACTAAGGCAAACAAGATTAGGTGACTTGCCCAAGGTCACATGGTTGGTAAGTGTCAGAGGCCAGATTTAAACTCAGGAAGATGAGTCAAGCCCAGCACTCTATCCACTGTGCCACCTAGCTGCCCTACACTCTTACTTAGTGGAAGAATTATTTTTGTCACATTCCAGAGAGTTCACCACTCAACCTAATTTTTGTATACCATATTTTAGGAAAAATACTGACAAGCAGAAATACATCCTGATGAGGAAGAGAAGGATAGTGAGGGAATTGTAGATCATTTCATGCAAGAGTGGGTATAAGAATTGGGTATATTTATTCTAGACTAGACTTAAAGAAAGATTTGGGTGGAGATCAGGGGAAAGATGATACGTGCCTTCAGTTATATGAAGGATTATCATGTGGAAGGGAAGCTAGACTTGTTCCAGAGATCAAAACTTGACATAATGTGTAGTAGTGGAGACACAGATTTGCACTCAATGTAAGGGAAAACTCCATAAAAATTAAAGCTGTTAAAAAATTAAATGGACCATCATCTCAGGAGGCAGTAGGTTCTCTATCTGAAAAGATCTTCAAGGGAAAGTCAAATGGACATTTTTCAGAGAGAATGGAGAAAGGACTACTGTTTAGGTGTGAGTTGGATTAAACGATCTCTGAGAACCCTTCCCACTTAGAATCTATGACTTTGGCTACCGCCTTTGGTTACAGAAAGTTCATTGTCTCATTGTAGTTTCATTGCTTGGAAGATAGGAATTGCTGCACTACTGCAATCATATTCACACATAACATTATGTATAACCTGGATAAGAGAAGAACAGGAGGGGCCTTCAAGTATTTAAGGAAATTTGCCTCATTGCAACTTTTGTCTGTTGATTCAAACTCCATCCTATTAATTTCATCTCTTTGGCTTCAGCCCATCAAGATCTTTCCAAATCCTGGTGGGATCATCCCATTCACTTTGTGACAGACAGGCCACAAACAGAGATAAGGAGACAGAGATAAGGGCCACCGAATATTTCTGCACAATTAGGATACCTGTACAATTAGAGAGGAATGCAAATGCTGGCAGTCCAAAATGATGTTTCTTCACTGAATCTGAGAGTTCTAACTCAAACATCATCTAGTCTCATGCTGAAAGAACTATATCGAAAGTATCTGAGGCCAGTTACCTCTGTGTGAAGAGCTCCAGGGAAAGGGAATTCACTACCTTTCTAAGGTAGTCCATTTCATTTTGTACAGACTGAATTGCTGAGACTTTTTTTACCTTAGGAAGAACCAAAATCTACCTCTTTTCAATTTCTCTACATTGGTCCTAGTACTGCCCTGGGTCAAGCATTCCTCTTCCACATAATAACTTTTGAAATATTTTAAGACATTGATCATTTCCCCTCTAAATCTTTTCTTCTTCCATCTAAACATGGACTTATGAATTCATATGGTGGTAGCTGGCATTGCAGTCATTCCAAGCATTTCCCTTCAAAGAAAGAAACCATTCAGGGATGATTTAGAAAAAAAGTGTCAGTAAAATGTCCATCTTCTCTATCCTCTCAGCTTCTGGGTTCGATTTCTGTCTGCCTCTCTGTCTTCTTTCTTTCTTCTCCTCTTTCCTGCTTAGCCCCAGAAAACTGATTAACTTAAATTCAAGCTTTTCTTGGGCTAGGATGGGGACTTTATAAGTACAAGAGCAAAATAATTTAAATAAAAGTTTTCCTTCATAGAATTCAAGCTATATGGAAATTTAATGTAAACATGAAATAAGAATGATGTATGGATGGAATGTAAAAGAAAGAGTTAATTGAGCACAGAAAACAATAATTAAAAATGGGAACTGGGAGATAAGATTTTAGTCCATTAGTAAAGTTCAGATCATACATCCAAGGGAAGAACTGCAATTTCATGCTAGGGCATACTAGGCTCGTGAGGTGTGAACTGGGGAAGGCCACAGAGTAACTTGATAATAGAGTGAGGGAAAATCACAGAGGCTTTCCAGAGAAGGGGTGTTTGCTTAGCACTGTCAGCTCAAAGCCTTCCTCATTCATTCTCTTCATTACAGGATACTAGATCTCCATGGAACAGCATAACCATACAACAGTTACTGAGTTTGTTCTCCTTGGTTTCCCCAATGTGGGTGACATCCAGGTTTGGCTCTTTGCCTTGTTGTTGCTGGCCTACCTCTTCACTATTTTTGGCAACTTGCTGATTTTCCTGGTCATCCGACTTGACTCTGCCCTCCACACACCCATGTATCACTTTGTCAGTGTCCTTTCCTTCTTGGAGCTATGGTATACAGCCACCACAATCCCCAAGATGCTGGCCAACTTGCTTAGTGAGACAAAGACCATTTCCTTTGTAGGTTGCCTATTGCAGACCTACTTCTTCCATTCCCTAGGGGCCTCTGAATGCTACCTCCTTACAGCCATGGCCTATGACAGGTACCTGGCTATCTGCAGGCCCCTTCACTACCCAGCAATCATGACCCCAACACTGTGTGCCAAGATGGCTGCAAGTTGTTGGACTTGTGGCTTCCTATGCCCCATCTCTGAAGTTATCCTGGTCTCTAAACTCCCATTCTGTGGCTACAATGAGATCCAGCACATCTTCTGTGACTTTCCACCCCTGCTGAGTCTGGCTTGCAAGGACACATCCACCAATGTTCTGGTGGACTTTACCATCAATACCTTCATTATCATTATCACCTTCCTTTTCATCATGGCATCCTATGGGCGGATCATTGGGGCTGTCCTAAAGATCAAGACAGCATCAGGGCAGAAAAAGGCCTTCTCTACCTGTGCCTCCCATCTCATAGTGGTTCTAATTTTTTTTGGCAGCATCATCTTTATGTATGTACGACTGAAGAAAAGCTACTCACTGACACTTGACCGGACCTTTGCTGTTGTCTACTCTGTGCTTACACCATTGGTCAATCCTATAATTTATAGCCTCCGCAACAAAGAGATCATGAAAGCCATTAAGACGACCATCCTCCGGCAGGGGACACTGGCCAGCACTATCCACCCCTAGTTTTCATTACTGATCTCATCTTGCCCTGGTCAATAGATCATGCCCTTCCCAGCTCCGCTCATCCAGGTCCCACCTGCCACTGGCCCCACCTATCTGTGACCACACTTGGTATTCTAGGCCTCAGGTTTCCCATATGTATCCCTTGACTCTAGAATGGAGCTCACCTGATATCTTAAGGATCCCTAGTCAGCTACTACATGAACTAGCCAAACCACCTGAAATTTTGTCTATGTGGCTAAATTCTAGACAATGTTTACATTCATTAGAAAAGTACATTCTCTTTCATGAAACTGATGAAGTAGAAATTTGTGTGGCCACACATGTGGCCCACTATTGGAAAACTTGGATTCCTCTGCCCTATGCTCACTCATTACCAGCATGGCCCATAACTAATTATTCCAGTTTCCATTCCTCTTTCCTTTGCCCTCCCACAGTACCCCTACTGTGGAAGATAATGTGGCTTCAACTTTAATGTAGTTCCTCTGACCTCTGCAACCCAATGCTGGTGATATATCTTCAATAAACTAGAAAAATAGAAGATTCTATCCCTTTGATTCACATATCACCACTGGGATTCTGAAATTTCTAGGTGTCCCAGTGACCATTTTCAATGGTCAAATAAATACAAAGATTTGAATATATTGTGGCAACTTTCCCTCTTTCTCTATATTATTTTTTCCATCCTGTCCATCATCCCTCATTGCCTCTCTCTATCTCTGTCTTTCTCTTTTTGTCTTTCTCTCTCTCCCCCTTCCCCTTCTTCTTCCTGTTTTTTTTTTGCCTCTACTACATGGAGTATATATTTTGTTACTATTTCCATCACTGTCTCTTGACTTTTTTTTACTCCTGTCTTTGTCTCTTTCACCATCTTTCTGTCCTCAACTTTGTTTCTGACTATAAATTTTTGCTTCTTTTTTTAAATTTTTGCCATGGAATGAGACGGGGGGAACCTATGCTCTTGAACATGTACAACCCCTTGAAACTGATGCACTGCAAGAAAATCTTTCAAGTTGATGCTTGTCACAGCTTAGCTCTTAGTTCTCTTGGTGAGTTGTGGAAGGGTCATATCGAGTCACAGGACCTCAGTTTTCTCTTCTGTGGCTGAGCACAAAATGCCACTCTGGCTTTTTCTTAAGTGCCACATGTGAAAAGGTGTTTTCCCCATCCTTTTCCCGTTATCTATTTCAAGCAGTTACTGAACGAGAGATACCATACAGCTTCATCTTTATAAACCTAAGAGGGGTGCCCATAGGGGAATACCCTTGCCATAACACAGTCACCCAGGAAGAATTATATTATTATGAACCAATGTTGTAGGTGTCACATGTGGTTGGAGAGTGCTTCACACATAGACTTCTGGGAAAGAGGCAGGGAGTCAGACAGAAGCTTGAAATAAAAAAAAATCACAAGCTGCATCTCTCCAGGCCAAAGCTGGTTGCTAACATGAATAACCAGACTAGGACAGGGCTGGCATAGTTTAACTGCTGCTCTAAATCTCTGGCCAACTAAAGAGCAGACTTGTATGGGAAATGTAATGTTTTTGATACCTTTTGGGGGCTCTCAATTATTTTTTATCTTTTGTATATTCAATTTAATCCAATAAATATTTATTAAGGATCTTTTGCACACAGAACATGGGGTTCTGGAGATATCCTACCTGTGTATCCTTGGGTAACTTCCTCAGTCTACCATGGGCTTCATGGTGTTTATCTCCCTCATCTCCACATGACCCCATGCACTTGCCTTTCACCCCCATACCCCCTCACCTGAATCTAGATTAAAAGGTTTTTGAGTTTGGAGCTACAAGTGGAGTTAGTCAGTGTCTCGTCCACACAGTCTGATCTCTGATGCCCAGGGCAAGGTACCAAAAGATATGCGAAGGTTAGATAAAGCACAGTCTCTATTCTCACAGAGCTTATGGTATATAAGTATATATATATATACATATATATATACACATAGTTTAGAGAAAGACCACATATGGTTGCAAATGTGTATTTATTCTCTTGTATTTAATGAATCCTTTAAGGAATAACACTTGGCTAGGACCTGAGAAAGGCACAGCTTCCAGGAATAAGGAGCTTAGAGTTCCCCTATACCCTGCACTGATCAGGTCACATATGAAGTATTGTGTCTAGTTCTGTCTACCAAAATTTGAGAAGGATGGAGATACACAGCACTCAGAGGAGATCAAATGATTAAATATCTTGAGTTCATGTTATATTAAGATTAGTTGAAGGACCTAGGGGTGTTTAGCCTAGAGCACAGAAGATTCAGAGGGTAGGGAGGACAGAAATGATAACTGTATTCAAGTATCCAAAGGTATTGTATGTGAAAGAGGAATTTCATTTGTAGTTTGATCACAGAGAGCAAGACAAAGGAAAAAATGGTGGAAATTGCAAAGTGACAGGCTTAATTGTCAGGAAAAAAAACATACTAATAAATAGAATTATCCCAAACCATAGTGTGCTTCCTAGAGAGATGATGGTTTCTATCTCCTAGGAAGTCTTCAGGGAGAGACTATAATAATAATGGCACTAACAGCTAACATACAGTGCCTACTATGTGCCAGACCCTGGGCTAAATGTTTTAAAATATTATTTCATTTAATCCTCATGATAATCCTGGGCAGTAGGTTATTCATATGTTACAAATGAGGAAACTGAGGCAAATAGAGGTTACATGACTTGCCCATGGTCACCTGGCTAGTACATGTGTGAGACCAGATTTGAACTCATATCTTCCTGACTCCAGATTGGCACTCAATCCACCACACCACTTACCTGCCTTATCTGGGAATATAATAGTGGAGATTCATTTTGTCCATGGGTTGGATTATATAGGAAGGATCTTGACAAAATGGAACATGAGGAGTGTGATCAGGACTATGATGGGACTGAAGACCAAAATACATGAGGACCAGTTGAAAGAATTCCATTTTGCTAAATGGTTCACCTGCTTGCTTTTGCAATCTTTCATTCTGTAGGTTATATCAAAGCTTTGGAGACAGATGGGAAATCATGGCTGAAAACTGCAAATAGGCCAGTGTTGCTAAAATGTAGAATGAGAGTCATGTTATAAAGAGCTTTAAATGACAAACAAATGAGTTTATATTGGATCCTGCAAGTAATAAGAAGTGACTGGATATCAATGAGCTTGAGGAGGAAGGATGACATGGTCAGCCTTACACTTTAGAAAAATTACCTTGGTAGCTGAGTGGGGGATGGATTGGAGTAATGAGAAAGCTAAAGTAGGAAGACCAAATAGAAGTCTATTGCAATAGTCTATGTGAGAGTAAATGAAGGCATGAAGTAAAGTGGTGGCTGTAAGGGTGAAAAAAAGAGAGATAAATGAAAAGATTTGTCAATGGATTGGATATGTGAGGTAAGTGAAAAGGAATAGTTGAGAATGATGCTGCAGTTGTCTTGAGAGATTGGGTAACTGGGATGAAGATGGTGCCCTTGCCAGTAATAGGGAAGTTAGGAAGAAGGGAAGTTTTCAAAGAAAGTAAATGAGTCAGGAAACATTTATTAAGTACCTACTATATGCCAGGGACTGTTCTAAGTCCTAGGGATATATTAGAAAGGCAAAAGATATTCCCTGCACTCAAGGAACAACTCACAGTCTAATGAAGGAGACAACACATAAACAACTACGTATAAACAAAATACATATAGCATAAAGTAGTTATTAATAAGAAAAGGGAAGGCACTAGAATGAAAGGGAAATGGGAAAAGCTTCCTGTAGAATGTAGGATTTTATCTGGGACCTAAAGAAATTCAGGGAAGTAAGGAGGTGGAGATGAGGAAGAAGATGCATGAGGGATAATGAGTCCTAACTCCCAGAGTTGGGAGATAGAGTACCTTCTTTAAGGAACAGAAAGGCCGATGACACTGGATAAAACAGTATGTGCTTGGGAGGGAGTATAAGGTGTAAGAAGACTGGAAATGTGTGTGTGTGTGTGTGTGTGTGTGTGTGTGTGTGTAGGGGGCAGGGGAGGTTTTACAAGACTTTGAACACCAAAGGATTTTGCATTTGATTTTGGAAGTGGTAGGAAACCAGTAGAGTTTATTGAATAAGGTGTGTCATAGTCAGACCTTCTCTTTAGGAAGTTCAATTTGACAGCTGAATGTAGGATGGATTGGAATACAGAGAGGCTAATGGAAAGAAAACCAATCAGCAGGCTATGGTAATAATTCAGACATAAGATGATGAGAGCCTGTGCCAGGGTAGTGGCAATGTTAGAGAAGGGTCTATATACTAGAGGTATTATGAAAGTGAACATGACAAGTTTGGGCAATAAATTAGGTATAGAGGGTGGTGGTGAGAGAAGGCACGGAGTTTTGAATCTGGGTGACCAGGAGGATGATGGTACTCTCAATAGTAATAGGGAAGTTAGGAAGAAGGGAGGATTTAGCAGGTAAGCTAATGAGTTAAGTTTTGGATATGTTGAGTTTAACCTATCAAACATCCAATTTGAGATGTCCAATAGGCAGTGAGAGAAGTAAAACTAGAAGTCATTAGAGAGGTGAGGGTGGGATAACTAAATTGGAGAGTTATCAGCAATGAAATGATAATTGACTTCATAGGAGCTGATAAGATCACCAAATGAAATAGTATATAGAGAGATAAGGACTCAAGATAGAGCCTGGTGGAATACTCACAGTTATGGGGTGAATGAAGATCCAACAAAGAAGCCTTAGAAGAAGGGCTCAGCAAGGAAAAAGGAGAAACAAAAAACAGTAGTGTCATGAAAGCACAGAGAGAAGACAGTATTAAGGAGAAGAAGGTGATCAACAGTGCCAAATGCTGCAGAGAAGTCAAGAAGGATGAGGTTAAGGAAAGGTCATTAAATTTGTCAATTAAATCATTGTTAGTAATTTTGGAGAGAAGTTTCACTTGAATGAGGTCAGTAGTCAGGCTGAAGAGAGTTAAAAACAGTAAGAAGAAAGGAAATGGAGGTACCTATTGAAGATTACATTCTCAAGGAGTTTTGCTGCAAAAGGGAAGATACATATGGGACAATAGATGGCAAGGATGGATGAATCAAATGAAGATTTTGTTGAGGATAAGGGAGAAATGGGCATTCTTTTAGACAATAAGGAAACAGTGAACAGATGGAGAGATTGAAGAGAAGTGAGAGAGTGGAGATGATAGTGGTGGGAATCTTTTGGAGAAGATAGGATGGAATGGAATCACCAGTGCATATGGAGGGGTTTACCTAGACAAAGAAAAGGGCCACCTCCTTAGAGAGAGAGGAGAGGGTGGGGGATGGAGATAATGGAATAGGGCATTTGGATAATAAAAGTTGAGGAGGAAGGGAGAAGAGGAAGCTCTTGGCTGATGGCCTCAATTTTTTTAGTAAAATGTGAAGCAAGGGTCTAACCTCAGAGGATTGGTAGAAGGAAAGGTATGGAATGTTTGAGGCAGAATTAAGAGCAGCTCTGGTGAGTGGAACAGTGAGTTATTTAGGGAGATATAAAAGGATTGCTTTGGAAGAGCTAGGGCTCATTAAGACTATATAACATAACTTTGTAGTGGATTCAGTCAGTATGATTTTCTGATTTTCCACAGCTCCATCTGGCAGTATTTAAATAGGAGTGAAGACAGTGGTATTCTGTTTCAGACATATTGAGTTTAAAATACTTATAGGACATCCAGTTAGATGTCCAAAAGGTAGTTGATGTGGATCTGAAGCTCAGGAGAGAGACAAAGGGTGGATATACAGACCTGGGAATCATCTGTGTAGATATGACAATTAAACCCATAGAAGCTGATAAGATCATCAAATGAGGTAATACAAGGTGGGAGTTCTTAATCTAGGGTCTGTGGAGTTTTGTTTTGTTTTTGGACAAAAAATTATATCTGTATTTCTGTATTTCAGTATAACTTACTCCCTTGCTAAGCCTATGTATTTTATTTTATTCATTTTGTCAGTGAGTCAATAAGAATCTATTCGGCACCTACTGGGTGCCAGGTACTGAGATAAGCACTGGGGAGACAAAGAAAGGCAAAAGACAGTCCCTGCTCTCGAGGGACAGCCTAGACAACATGCAAACAGCTACGTATGAAAAAGATACATTCATACTTATGTACATATTTATGTATGTATACATATACACTTAAGTTTATATATGTAGCATATGTTACATTTAATACAAGATAAATTGGAAATAATCAGTAGATAATCAGTAGGCACTAACATTAAGTGGGACTGGAAATGTTATTCTTAAGCAGGGTCCATAGTTTTCACCAGACTATCAAAAGATACATGACACATAAAAAAATTAAGAATCCCTTGTGTGGAGGGGTAAGAGAAGAGGTTCCAGGACAGAATCTTGGAGGACCATCCATGGTAAAGGTCTGGACTTTCATTTTCACTTGAAGAAAAAGAAACTTAGGATTTCCAGAGAGGTAAATTCCCCTTCTCTCTAGTGATCTATTCAGGGCTCTAGCCTAATAGTATGAATAGTATGGAATCACCTTGGAAAGAAGGAAGGGTAGGGAGGGGATAAGCATTTATATAGTACCTATTATGTGCTAGGCAGTGGCTTTTATACAAATATTATCTCCCCACATATTGATCTTCATAATGACTTTGGAAGGTAGGTGCTGTTATTATCTCCATTTTACAGTTGAAGAAACTGAGGCAGATAGAGGTTAAGTGACTCTCCAGGATAAGAAAGCTAGAAAGCATCTGAGGGCAAATTTAAACTCAAGTCTTCTAAATTCCAGGCCCAGGGCTCTATCCACTGTGCCATCTAGCTGAACTTGGTATTATTAGGAAGATAATTCCTCATAATCTAGGGAGACCCACCTTCTCCTCTCGCAACTTATATAGACCTTATAATACCACCCTAAGTACTTATATTTTATCCCAGAGGGATGCACTTGGTAATACTATCAAGGTGATGCCCTTCCGATCAGATCTACACTGTTCAAATAACTACTGTAGAAATGGAAGGCAAAGTTGACATTTTCTTTCCTGATATCATGGCTCAATCCTTGGCTTCTCCTCCAGTTTCTAGGTCACATACTTGGCCCTCCTCTCTTCAAGAACCTGATACTATATATATATTATTCACCCTTCTCTAGAAGACGGGGTCCTGTAAATCTCCAGGAATTTAATATTGTTCAGGAAATCCCTTCTCATCTGTCCAGTAGTCTGGGCTATGTGGGCCCACCCTTATCTGGGGCCATGTAGTTGAAAGATCCCAACATTGCTGCTTCTGGTCGCCTCTAGGTTTGCATGGGTAAAAGCACATGCAAATAATAGCCTTCTGACCTAGCCCATCTAAGACCAACATTAGATATTCATTGTGCAGATATATGGGCTTCCCCATTTCCCCCTGTACCCAAGACTGCCCTTATCTCTACTATGGTTCTCTCTCCAGCTGTTTTCCAGAGTCCTACAAACTAACACTCCTCTTGAAACCTCTAATAAAAAAGTAGAAGTGACCCCAATCTACCAGAGTCTGAGACAGTCAAATCATCCACAGGAGACAAAGATTTGAACTGTTCATCGTCAATGAAATATGAGTGATTGGCAAGTACCCAGGATACATACTCAGTCTTTTCAATGAAGTATTAATGGGGTAGTCCACAGATTCACTTCCCTTAACAGATCAAGTTGACTGGCTTCCCTCTGCATAGATTATGGAAGAAAGAATGAATGAAATTCAAATGAGAGGTCCAGGTGAAGTTCTATGGATACTTGAACAGGGATAATTCTGCCTTGTAGGTTGGAGAAGTAGGGATTGTATGTTCAAAAAGGAAGTGACTTAGTCAAACCTTGAAGAAGGAGAAGAACTCTACTTGTTAAGGAAGAAAGTGGAATAGATTGGCATTCCAGGAGTGGGTGGTGGAATGAAAAAAGTCAAAGAGAGCAAAAAGAAGATGAGAAGAGAATAGAAATGAGAGCAGAGCCCAATTTTGCTGGATTTCTTTATTTCTGGAAAAGCTGTCACATAATGTAGGTAATGAGGTAATCAGGGCTCACATGTATCTAGGAGTCTCTGATCATTCTAATGTTCCTTCCAGCTTCAAATCCACTCAGTCTTTCTCTGTCATCCATCCCTTGACCTCATTTCTTCCACAAAGACCTTTCTTATTGAGATAAAGCAGGGGCTGAGAGGTATCCCATGTAACTCAGACCCTGGGGAGAGTAAGTGACTTCTCCAAAGTTTCACAACACTAGTGTTTGAATACAGAACTTCCAAGCCAACCCTCCGCTTTAAAATTTATAAAGTCCTTTGTATACATGATTTTGTTTGAGCCTCACAACAACCCCATGAAATACGTACCTATTCCATTTATCTCACAAAGTTGTTATGTGGATCAAGATATAATTAATGTATGTAACAGATTTTATAAAACTTGAAATGCTATAAATGGGGCAGATCTTATTAATGATACAGGTGTTAATATCCCCATTTTCCAGGTGAAGAAACTGGAGCTCAGAAAGGTTAAGTAATTTGCCAGTCAGGATATATTGGGTACATTGGAGGAGGAATTTAAATCCAGATCTCTTTGGATTCCAAAGCCACCATCATTACACTGTGTTTAGCAAACAGGGTTCCCTCCTCCCAACCAACCCAAGATTGGGTTGTTAGTTAATTATTAATAAGGAGACCTTTGCTAGAAATTTACAGAGAACCTGGTGCTAATGAGCATTCCCCACTACACTTTTTCTGCTCCTCCTGGGGGAGAAATAACTAAAACTCCTGGAGTTATGCTTATAGGATCCCTGGGGGCTCACTTCCTCTTTAAGGGCTCTCTGTAGATAAGGTGGATTCTAAGGAGGGTTTATCCTCTGACTTCTACCACCCCTGTCCTTCCCTTCCCCCAACCCCAACAGTCTAGTGACCTTTTCAGTAGTGATCTTAAACACTTCAGGTTACAAAAGGACTGGAAATGATCCTGGAGCTGAGATGTGCTGAGTAAGAAAGGAAGTTATCAACTAAGTCTAGCCTCTGGCATCTGGGCTTCCACTTTTTGGTCTCTGAGAGCAGCTCCCTCCTTAAGTCTGGAGTAAGTAATTCACTTCCATTCACTTGTCCTTCCCTTTATTTTTACAAAGTTCTTATCAATCCTCCATTCTTGATCTGCACCATCTGGGCATTAGCAGGAAACTATAGAAAGGGAAGAAGCCCTACTATTCTAATGGGGCCACAGATAATCAGCCAGGGGTCCAGCCCCAGAGAAATACTATTTCAAAAAATTATACTTGTGTATGACAAATGATGGGTGACGTGTGGATTAGGGCAAAAAACTCTGGACTTAGTGTCATGAGGCCCGAGTTTAAGTTCTGGCTATGTCATTTGTTAGAGATGTACCCACGCGTCACCCACTCTATCAGTTTCTTCATCTGTGAATGAGAATAATACATGGTGGTTAAGCAGAAAATCTTAAAAAAAAAATCATCAGGAGGGCAGCTAGGTGGCGCAGTGGATAAAACACTGGCCCTGAAGTCAGGAGGACCTGAGTTCAAATCCGGCCTCAGACCAAACACTTGACATGTACTAGCTGTGTGATCTTGGGCAAGTCACTTAACCCCGATTGCCTCACTTAAAAAAAAAAACCATGAAGAGTCATATAACTGTTAATTATTATTATTATATAGAAAGCATAGTAGCCTGAAAGTTGGGAGACCTGGATTCTGTCCCTAGTTCTGGGACTTCCTGAGCTTGACCTAGTTACTTCCTGTCTCTGCAGCTCCAGTTTCCTCATCTAGATTAAAGGACTGGATTAGAGGTGGTCTCTAAGGCTCTTTCCAGTCCTACAAGTCTATGGTTTCATGACTAAATACTTATAGGATTTGTAGTAATAATAGTGCTCAGTAAACGTTTGTTGACATGGCTTGTTGACTTGATGAGATAAAAGGCAGTTAATACAGGAAGTCTTGTAGGAGAAGGGTATGAATCTGAGTTCAGAATGTGAGAGTGGAGAGAAAGTAGGATGGTTTCTTGGTTGGGATTAACAAACCCTTGTTGTCAATTGTTTAGTTATGTCCAACATTTCACAACCTCATCTGAGGTTTATTTGGCAAAGATACTGGAGTGGTTTGCCATTTCCTTCTCCAGCTCATTTTACTGACGAGGAAACTGAGGGAAATAGGGTTAAGTGATTTGCCCAGGGTCACAAGCTAGTAAATGTCTGAGTCCAAATTTGAATTCAGGTCCTTCTGACTCCAGGCATGGCACTCTATCCACTGTGCCACCTAACTGCCCTTAATAAACTATTTATTGATCTTGTATCAGAGAAGGCAGAGCTTAGTGAAGAAATATGAAAATAAGAAGTCACAAAGTATATTTAAAGAAACAGAGGGTAGACCAGTTTGCCTGGAGTGGAGTATCCTTATAGAAAATAAGGATAGTTTGGGGCTTGAATGCCAAGCCATAAGGTTTGGACACATTTAGAGAGAGAGAGAGAGAAATTTGGGCTTCATGTAAGGAAAAACTGTTTAACAATTTGAGCTGTAAAAAAAGTAGATTGATTTGCATCAAGAAGTAATAGGTTGGTTCCCTATCACTAGACATCATTATATATATTATATACATTATATATACATTATATAGGTGGTAGTTATATACTTTCTTATCAGGGATGCTGAAGAGGGAAATTCCTGTCTAGGAACAGATTGTACTACATGACCCTTAGGGCTTTCTTGAAGTCTGAGATGCTATGATTCTGGGATTCAGAAATATCATTGTGTGTGAACTGGGGACCCATGGAAGGTATTTGAGCACAGGAATGACTACAAAAGTACATTAGGAAGGATGTAGGAGCAGACTGTACACAATGAATTAGAAAAAGAAGGAACTAGAAATAGGGAGACTGGTTAGAATTATTTTTTCGGTAGTCAAAATTAAAAATCAAAGACTCTCTGAATTGCTTAAAATTAGAGAATTTAACAACTCTCTAATCCAATACACAACTAAAGAAGAATGTTCTCTACAACATCCCAATGAAGAGTCATGCACCCTTTGCTTAAAGATGTTCAGTGAAAAGGTTCTCACTAATTTTTAAGGTTACATGTTCCACATTTCAAAATTATAGGATATCAGGCTTTGCAGGGACATCAATGTCTAATCTAACCCTTATCTGGAAAATAATCCCCTCTACAGTATATGTGACAAGTGGTCATCTAGTCTCTATTTGAAGAGAGGATACTACCATGTCCCAAAACAACCCACTCACTTCACAATAGCTGTAATTATTAAGAAGTTGTTTTTTCCCTGGCGTTAAGCCTAAATTTTGACTCTTAGTAACTTTTGCCCTTTGCTCTAAGTTGTGGCCTCTGGAGTCTAGCAGAAATCTAATCCTCTCTATGTGACAGTACTTCAAACACTTGAAGATAGCTATCATATTCCCTCTCCCCTGGAGTCTTTTCTACAGGTTAAACATTCCTGGTTGCTTGAACCAATTTTCATATACGTGGACTTAAAACCCTTCACAATTCTTGTTGCTATTCTCTAGATACTGAGAGCAGCACCTCCTGAGGTCTGGGGTAAGCAGTTTGCTAGCCAGTCATTTACTTCCACTTTCTTGTCCTTCCCTGTTGCCATTTTCTAGATGCTCTTCAGTTTATCAATGTCTTTCCTAAACTGTGGCACCAAGAGCTCTACACAATGCTCCAGATGAGGTCTGATTAAGGCAGAGCACATCTCCTTTTTTGGGAAACTATGCTTTTCAATAGAGTCCAGTAGCCCTTAAAGCTCCAACACAATTTTCATACAGACTGCTTAACCATGCTTCCCTCACATTATACTTGTGAAGCTGTTATTTTAAATCGACTTGTGAAACTTTGCATCAATCCCTATTCAGTGTCATTTTATTAGACACAGCCTGATGTTCTAACCTATAAAGAACCTTTTAGGACCCAGGCTTAGTCATCTGCTGGGTTACTGAGTTCCTAAAAATCACTGAGGTCTGATTGTTAGGAAACTTTTCCTTGCACTGAGGCTAAATTTGTCTTTCTGCAATTTTGATCTATTTCCACTAATTCTCCCTTCTGGTGTCAAGCAACACAGAACTACTCTTTCTTCTACATTACAGGCTTCAGATACTCAAAGAGTGTTCTCATATTTCTCATCCACGTCTTTTTTTCGAGAAAGTTGCAAAGTGATAGAACACTGAGCCTGGGGTCAGATAGACCTGAGTTCAAATCAGACCCTTACTAGCTGTGTAATTGACTGGGCAAGTCACTTAACCTCCTCAGCTTCAAAATGGGGACAGTAATACTACCTAATGTCTAAGATTGTTGTGAAGATCAAATAAGATAATATTTGTAAAGCACTTAGCACAAGTACTATATAAATGCTAGTTACTATTATTATTATCCCATCCTCCTTTGAAATGGATTCAAAGTTCTTCCAAAAAAATGACTTTTTTTTGATTGATGGATTTTTTGATGGATTTTTTTTGATTGTTGGATTTTTTCTTCTAAATTTTAAAATATTTTCTTTGCTTTTCAGAATTCCTATTTTGATGTTTAAATGGGTTTTAAAATTTTGTTGTTTTTCTACGTTTTTTTAGTTGCATGCCCAACTCATTGATCTGTCCTTTCTCTTTTTTGTTTATGAAAATGTTTAGAGATAAAATTTCACCTCAAAACTCCTTTATCTGCATTTGTTATTTTTTACTGTCACTTTAAAATATATAGTTTACTTATTTTGTTAACTATTTTTCAGTTACACGTAAAATATTTTTAACAATCATTTTTTAAAATGTTGAGTCCCAAAATCTTTCCTTCCTTCTTCCCCCCGCCTCGAGAAGGCAATTTGATATATTATATCTATTGATATATGAAGTTGCACAGAAATATTTCCATATTAGCCATGTTGCAAAATAAAACACAGATAAAAAGTAAGAAAGAAAGTTCAAGAAGTATGCTTCAACCTTTATTCAGAATTTATCAGTTCTCTATCTGGAGATGGATAGCATCTTTCATCATGGGTCCTTTGGAATTCTCTTGATCATTCTCTTAGTCAGAGTAACTAAGTCTTTCACAGTTGATCATCCTTACAATATTGCTGTTACTGTGTACAATTCTCTCCTGGTCCCACTCACTTCATTTTGCATGAGTTCATATAAATCTTCCCAGGTTTTGTGAAACCATCTGGTCTGTCATTTCTTATAGCACAATAGTATTCCATCACAATCATATACTTGTTCAGCCATTTGCCAAATGATGGTCTTCTTGATTTCCAATTCTCTGCCACCATGAAAAGAGTTATAAATATTTTTGGACATATAGATCCTTTTCCCTTTTCTTTAATCTCTTTTGAATACAGACCTAATAGTGGTATTTCTGGGTCAAAGGGTATACATAGTTTTACAGTTCTTTAAATATAGGTCCAAATTGTTCTCCAGAATGGTTGGATCAGTTCACAATTTCACCAACAGTACATTAGTGTCCCATTTTTTTTTCTACATCACCTCCAGCATTTGTCATTTGGCTTAGTCTCTACCAAACTGCTTTCTAGTTTTCCTAGCAATTTTTGTCAAATGGTGAGTTGGTGAGTTCTTGTCCCAAAATCTTGGATCTTTGAGTTTATCAAACACTAGATTATTATTGCTTTCTCTCCCTCTTGACCAAAAGTTCTCCTTTGCTCTCATGAACTATGACCTGGAAGTGAGTATAGGCAATGCAGTTGCCAAAAATGTCTGGTCAAACATGCAGTGCTAGCACAGGGGGCCCCTATAATCTCTTTCTTACCAGTTGGCAGGTCCCCTTACAATCTCTCGCTTGAGAGCTTTCAAAGCCAAAACTGACTTCTGTCACCATGACTTGGTCCTACCACTAGTGTTTCATCCATGTAGGTTCTTTATTTCTTTATTCATTAATTCATAATTTATTTATTTATTTTAATTTGTGGAATAAAGCAGGCATTCCATAACATAATTCTATAAAAATGATTGCACATGAAATTGATAATCTGTTATATACAACTTGCTATTCCTTTAAAATATGTCATAGTTATCATGTAAATGTATTTTTCCTTGTCTCTTCCCAACCCAACCTAGTGATGGCTACCATTACACACAAATATGTATATATGTGTAAAATCATTCCATATATATTTCTATTTATCAGATTTTTCTCTGTATGTAGATGGTGTCTTCCTTCATATGTCCTTTGTAATTAATTTGGGTTTTTATAATAGTCAAAATGATCTGCACTCAAAGTTGTTCTTAAAACAATATTGCTGTTACTGTGTACAATGGTCTCTTGGTTCTACTCATTTCACTCTTCATTATTTCATTCAAGTCTCTCCATGTTTTTTCTAAGATCATCAAACTCATCATTTCTTATAGCACAGTAGTATATATTACAATCATATATTATAATTTGTTCAACCATCCCCAATTTACAGGTATCACTGCAATTTCCAGTTCTTTGCCATCACACAAAGAGCTTCTATAAATATTTTAGAACATATAGGTTCTTATCTTTTTTCCCTAATCATCTTGGAAATAGACCTAGTATGGCTAGGTTCTGGGTTGTGGGCCAGGCTCCACTTCCATGTCATAGGTCTCTCTGTTTAACCTCCTAAGTTGTCTGGGGTTGGAAGAATGTCTCACTTTGACCTTTTGTTGACTTTGACACTCCAGAATTTGATTTGAGGTGTTATTTTAAAGTTGTTTGGAAAGGAATGTTGATAGACCTCATCTGAATGCTTTCTCTTCTCTGCCATCTTGGCTTCACCCCCTGAGAGTCCTGTCTCTTTCTTTGACTAAATTATCATTTCTGTGATCTGTTCTTTGATTTACTAATTCTTCAGGATTTAGTTATTTAATCTCCAATTCATTTTAATCTTTTCTTCAAAGGTCTATTATTGAATACAATTTTATTTCATTTTGGTCGGTAAGGATATGTTTAGTATTTCTCTTCTTTTGCCCAGTCTGTGATCATAGGTTCTTATACTTTCATTCTTGACTTTTATCCCCCCTCCCCTCCCCCTTTAACAATCTACTCTCCAAAGTTGAAGTTTGTTTTGCTTATGGTTAATCTTCTTAACTCTATTCCCCTCTCCCCATTCCCACCTGCTTCTCTGTTAAGTTTAATACATTTCTACATAAAGTCTTTATTTAAGGGGCAGCTAGGTAGTGCAGTGGATAGAGCTCTGACCTTGGAGTCAGAAGGACCTGAGTTCAAATCCGACCTCAGACACTTGACACTTACTAGCTGTGTGACCCTGGGCAAGTCATTTGACCCCAACTGCCTCACCAAAAATAAATAAAGTCTCTATTTACCTGTGTGTGTCTGTTTAACCCTCTTCTGTCCCATTTAGATGCAAATAAAGTTCAAGTGCAGACTACTCTGACTCCTTCTTCTGGGTTTGTATAGCCTTTTTCTCATGTATCCCCAATTATGTGAGTTGCACCCTCTTCTATAATATATTTATTTTTCCTTCTGTTTTCTTTCTTCTTTTAAGATCATGAAAATAGGAAGAAAATATAATACTCCCAGAACCTCTGATGTAATTGCTCACTCTATGACTCTTAAAGACATTAGATTTCTGAAAGGATACATATTTCTTTTCTCTTTATTAGAACTTAAGCCCTTCATCACCATTTGATCCCATATAATTGTCAAATGTACTTGTCTTGCTATGTTTCTCTTGACTCCCATATATGTATTTCAAAGTTGAAACTCAGCTCTGGTCTTTTCATCAGGATTTGTAAAAGTCCTCTATTTTTTTAAAGATATACCCCCCCCCTCCAGCTTCCCTTCCTAAGATTATACTTATTTTTGCCAGGTAAGTTTTATTGGTTGTAACCCTTTTGCTTTGTAGAATAATTCATTTCAGGTTCTTTTCTTTTTTTATAGTATTTTCCAGTTATGTGATCTTGAGTGTGATTCCTCTGTACTTAAATTCTTTCTTTCTGGATGCTGTGGAAGCTCTGGATTTTGGCTATGACATTTCCAGAAGTTTTAATTTTGAGACTTCCTTTAGGAGGTTATCAGTTAAATCATTTTACTCTCTCTCTTCCCTCTGGTTCTAATAAGTTTGGGAAGTTTTCACTCATGATTTCTTGAAATATGGAATCTAGGTTCCTTTCTGGTCAAGGTTTCCAGGTAGTCCAGTGATTCTTAGATTATCATTCTTTGTCTTGCTTCTTAGGTGAGTTATTTTTGGTAGGAGACAGCTTATATTTTTGTCCATTTTTAAGTCTTCATTTTCTCAGCCTCTGTCCTTTCCCCTAAAGCTGGCATGACACAGAGTCAGAAAAGGATACTGCACTAGTATGATTTAAGAGGCAATGTAAGCACTTGCTAGAAAAAGAAAACAAAACAAAAACCTTTCCTCATTATTTTCTTTTTGTGCCTAGCTGGAAATTCTAAATTTTTGTGTCACTTTTCTGAGCTATATGATAAAAGCAAGAGTATTGTGTAGGAGAAGATACAGTGGAAAGAGCATGGGTTCTAGAGTCAGAAGAAATAAGGTCAAATCTCTCCTCTGATACTTCCTGTATGACCTTGGACAAAATGCTTATCCTCCCTGGATCTCAGTTTTCTCATCTGTAAAATGAAGGGTTTGGACTAGACGAATCTCTGTAGTTGAGTCTCTTCCAGAACTAGATTTGTGATATTCTGAACAGGCACAGTCAAAATACCTACATATTACTTAGGGGTAGACAGCCTTCACTCATTAATATAGAAACATGGATTAATTTGGAAGATTAGCTAGTTGTCACCATAGAGAACAGGGTCCTAATGGAATAGAATGGACAGAAAAGATAGGATTTGTTTTGACAAGACTATGGAGTTGGTAAGCATCAGGAAAGGTTTTAGACAATATTTAGGGAAGGTGTCTCTTTGAGCCTTGAATATTTGGGGCCAATATGAGGCTACTGGCTACCTTTAACTTCTGAAAGGGACAAGGATGTCAAAAGTATGCAATAATCAGCTTCTTTCCTTTCTGAAACTACTTTGATTCTATCAGATATTTTTGGTTTGGGATCTAGATCAGCACTTCCTAACCTGTGAGTTGCAACCCTGTATGGGGTCATGTAAATGAATGTGGCATTTGTGAAAAATTTGGTGACAGTTAAAGGTTTCTGAAAACTCAATGACCAAAAATTAATTCAAAATCAAAAGTGTAATGAATCTGAGGTGCTTCTGGCAGTGCTCTCCTGTATGGACTTCATTCACGACTTCATTGAAGCCTTGGTTCTGAGCACACAACATGCGCACTTTGCACTATGCATGTGATCATGCCACAAAACTCCAATAAAAACTGCCAGAAACATGTCAGTTTAGATTCGAGACTATTTTATGTTATGAATTGCGGTGTTTTTACTGTACATACAAAGTTTTCTGCTCTTACAGAAACATAATAGTTTAATTATGGAAAATAAAGACTTTATATTTTCCTAGCATCATTCCTCAGCATGCAAGTATCAAATTAGTATATCTTTGGATTGTATTGTGTTAAAATGTTTGATTTTAAAAATTGCTGTTATCTCCTTCTTTTACAGAAATATAAGTGTTTAATTGCAACAAGTAAAGACAAAAGCCCTTTAGTAATATTTCTCCATCATCACCACTGAATGTATATGTAAGTGTGAACATCAATTTTTAAAATCAAGCACAAATAAATGTAATTCCATAAACTAAAGCTAGTATTTATTTGAGAAATTATTAGCAATATTTATTTATATGTTAGGATAAAAGTATTTGTTGGATGGATGTTACTTGTATGGATAAGTGACAAAATTTAGACAGAAAAGGTAAAAATGCTGATGACAATGCATCAGTCTTCACTATCAGGTTGTAGTACACCTAAATTGACTATATATATGTGTGTGTATATATATCTATATATATAGATATATATATATAGATATATATATAGATATATATATAGACTCATGGGGCTCTGAAGTTTAAACAGATTATTGAAATTGAAATATGACATTATATTTTTGATGGAGCAGAAATCCAATTTTGCTAATTTTTTTCATAATGACTTATGGCTTTCAAAACTGTGTTATTCATTAGATATATATGAAAAACTCAGTGATTCAAACATGTTGCTTCAAGGAAAAATTGTAACATTTACGTTAAAAGATAAAGTTGAAAGTTTTACTAAAAAATGTTAACATATGGAAGAATAGAGTAGAAAATGGTTCTTTAGAAATGTTTACAGCTACAGATGATTTTATAATTGAAAATAACCTTCCCAAATATTTAATTGTAAGAGTTATAATTGATCATCTGAAGTGCCTGGAGACACAGTTTCAGAAATACTTCCCTTCAAATTTTGATTCTAAAAGCTAAGTTGAGTGCATCAACTATACTCAATTGAAATAAAAAAAAATGTTAGTCATCTGACATTAAAAGTTCAGGAAGAATTTGCCAAGTTATCAAGAGACACAGGTTTAAAACTAGAGTTTCCTAAAAAATCATTAAATGAATTTTGGCTTGTGATTAGGATAGAATTTCCAACCATTTTTGAAATGGCTCTAAACGTATTTCTGCCATTTTGTACTACATGTTTATGCAAAATGGCATTCTCAGCATTGACGATTATAAAATCAAAACATCAATCAACACTGAAAAAGATGGTCTACATCCTGCAGTATCAAATATTCCACCAAAATTTAATTCTTTACATAAAAATAAGCAAGCACATTCATTTTATTAGTATGCAAATTTGCTTTCATCTTTAATAAATGGTAAAATTATATGTATTTCAAAGAATTATTTTAAAATACATTTCTTTATTATTTTTTTATCAATAGATGTTTGATTTGTATGCCTATTTTACATATCTATATACCTAGAGTCAGATAAAAATTTCTCAGGCATGTGTGGGTCATGTGTGGAAAAAGTTTAAGAAGCACCGGTCTAGATTAGCCTGTTCTGGACTCCTTAAATTCTTAGCTGCTTCTGGAGTGCTTAGAAGTTAACTTTAGGGGCAGCTAGGTGGCGCAGTAGATAGAGCACCAGCCCTAGAGTCAGAAGGACCTGAGTTCAAATCTGGCCTTAGACCAAACACTTGACACACTTACTAGCTGTGTGATCCTGGGCAAGTCACTTAACCCCAATTACCTTAAAAAAAAAGTTAACTTTAAAGGACTCAGAGAGATGAAATCACTTCTGGTCACTACAGATTTGTTTTGCTATTTGAAGGCTTTAGGGGTGAATGAAATTTTACCATGCGAGACATCCCAGTATTTACTTGAGATGTCCCTACACTGTGGCCAAAATACATAGGTATTCGTCAACCAACCTCATTTTTATGAGTCATAGATTCAGAGAAAAAAGGGACCTGAGAAAATTGTCTAGTCCAACCCTTTCATTTTTATGCCTGAGGAAATTGATATCCAGAAAGGTTTAGTGACTTGAATAATGTCCCACAGACAGAAAGTAGCAGAGCTGGTTTCTCTTCAACTCCTGTCTGGTTAGATCTCAACCTAAAACCAGGGAAGATTTGGGAAGCCCACCCACCTGGTGTGGGCAGGAAGAAAAGCAAAGTCAGGTTCAGAAAACTCTTAGAGGATAGGAGGATAAAGATTCAATTCAATTTAATAAACATTTATTATAGTTTCCAACTACATACCAGACTAGGTTCTGGGGATACAAAGACAGAAATGAAAACTGTCTCTACACTCAAGAAGTTGTATTCTATTGGAAAGAATAACTAACACAATCAGAAAAAATTATATGAACTAGCAAAAGACGAAGGAAACTGGAGGGTTGTCCCTTCCACTCAGGTTGCTATATCTCACCTGTCTTTCTTTGTGCCTTCTTAGGATCATGATCAGAAAGAAATGGACACTGGAAATTGGAGCAAGGTGACAGAGTTTATCATCTTGGGCTTTCCACAGCTTCAGGGTGTCCAGACTTACCTCTTTTTCCTACTGCTTCTCATCTACCTTATCACCATCCTGGGAAACTTATTGATCTTTCTGGTGGTCAGATTGGATGTTAAGCTCCACACACCAATGTACCAATTTATTAGTGTCCTTTCTCTCCTTGAGCTTGGATACACAGCTACTACCATCCCTAAGATGCTTGCTAACCTTCTCAGCAAAAAGAAGACTATCTCATTTTCTGGCTGTCTCCTTCAGATCTACTTTTTTCACTCTTTTGGAGCTTCTGAGTGCTACCTTCTCACAGCCATGGCTTATGACAGATATCTGGCCATCTGCCAGCCCCTCCAATATCCTACCCTTATGACTCCAGCACTCTGTACCAAGATGGCTGCAGGTTGCTGGCTGGGTGGCTTGGCAGGGCCAATAATTGAAATCTCCTTGGTTTCTCAGCTCCCCTTCTGTGGCCCCAATTGCATTCAGCATATCTTTTGTGACTTTCCCCCCATATTAAGTCTGGCTTGCACAGACACCTCCATCAACATCCTGGTGGACTTTATAATCAACTCCTGCAAGATCTTAGTAACCTTCCTATTGATCCTCACCTCCTATGTTCAGATTATCCTAACTGTCCTCAGAATACCTTCAGCTGAGGGCAAGAAGAAAGCATTTTCCACTTGTGCCTCCCACCTTGCTGTGGTCCTCATCTTCTTTGGGGGTATCCTCTTCATGTATGTGAGACTGAAGAAGAGTTACTCACTTGATTATGATCGAGCACTGGCTGTTGTCTACTCCATACTCACACCCTTCCTTAACCCCTTCATCTATAGTCTACGCAATAAGGAGATCAAGGATGCTTTGAGGAGGCAGTTGCAGAGGGCAGGGATCCCACATGCTGATCCATAAGTGTCATGGTCTATAAGGGAAGTGGGAAAGGAGGGGTTTGGCTTGTTGGTGTGGAGTATATTGGGAAGGATCAATTTTCTGGGGCAAGAAATAATACTGTCAACTTTTATTTTCCAGTTTTGAGGATGGAACTTTGAGGCTGAACAAATTCCTTTCAACTCCTCTATCAATTTCCTCATTTCCTTCCCTGACTTCATCAATATGTAACACTAGGGGTTACTGTATATTGCAAGGCTTAGGAGGTCAGAATGGACATGAAACTGAAGTCACACATCCACTCCTTTTTATTCTTTTCTCCCTAAACCACCTCAGGTCTGCCAGTGGGTCAACAAAGTTAAACTAAACTTTAAATCTAAAAAAAGTTTTGAAGAATGAAAGCTCCCAAATTTCCCATTATAGGTATGCTTTCGGAAGCTTGTCACTAGTAAAAATATTAGATAAATGACATAACCTAAGCCCCTAGTTAAAGAGAGTTTCTCTAACAGTGGATTAGAGAATAAGGTTCCTAGCCTAGTGCTAAAAGAAAACATCTCAGATAATATCTTTGTGTGTGGCTAAAACTGTAAGAAATGTCCCATTGCACCTTCAAACCATGAAAGGGCACAAGGAAATACATATGAATGAGCCGAGATGTTTGTGAAAAGTGAAACTAGTTTACTAAAAAGATGTGCAGTTTCTAGCAGACTCAAGAGGGGAGCTCAGAAATAGGACATATTGTATCTAACCAAATTACTTCACATCTTCATAGTACATTTGTTTTTTCAGCACTCCAACCACATGGAGCAGTGGCAGCAAAAAAGAGCAGCCTTTATGTATTTCTGTTTGCCCCCACTGTTGTCACTTCTTCCCATAGGCCTAGAAGAGGAAACTGTTTCATCTACTGACCATGACACTGCTGATGTTAAAATTGCTCTCTGCCACATTTTGTACTCTCCACTGCCAGTGCTGATTGGGAAATAGCCAGTCCCATTCTCCTATCACTTGTCTTTTTCAAATTCCTTCCAAAAGCCTCTTTAAGTCTTATCACCACCCCAAAGTCATATGATATTTCCTTAGCTCAGGAAACAATTAAAAACTCAAAATTCCAGAAGTTTTTGAGTCTAAAGCATCCTTCCTACTGTTGGGGAGTCCTTTGAGGTGGCTGTTACAAGTGAATTCAATGAATTAAGCATCTACTAGGGGCAAGAGTCTAGGAATGCGAAGGTGGAAAACAATCCAGTCTCTATCCTAAAGGAACTGCATTTTAATGAGAAGAATATGATGTATACTTAAAAACTTGATATGAGGGGCTTGAGAAATATTTGAGAACAAAAAAAGATAAATTTCAACTGGGAGAGAAGACTTCATTTTCTCCAAATATAATTATTGCAATTGACACGTAGTTCTTTAAACTCATTTTATCTTTTTGGCCTCATAACAGTCCCATAAAATCTAAGAAAACTGAAACTATAAGAGGATAAAAATTTGTCCATGGATATAGAGCCAGTGAATTTTAGAGTTAGAATTTGAATCTAGACAAAGAACTATGGTTTCCATCAACTGGAAAATGGCTGAACAAATTATAGCACATGAATGTAATGTTATCATGCCATAAGAAATGATGAAATGGATAGATTCAGAGGAACGTTGAGAAACTTGTATGAAACTGATACAGAGTGAAGAGAGCAGAACAAAGAAAACAATTTTTATAATAACAATGTTGTAAAGACAAACCATGTTGAAAGTCTTAATGCTAATCAATGCAATGGCCATGCTATCCACTTTCTGACCAAGAGGAGATGGGTTTAAAATACAAGACAACATATATATTTTGGACATGGCCAACATGGAAAAAATTTATTTTGCTTGGCTACATATTCATTATAAGGTTTCGGTTTTCCTTTTTTATGGGTGTGTGTGTGTGTGTGTGTGAAAGAAAGAAAATAAATGCTTGTCAATTAAAAAAAATAAATTAGACTGTAAGCTTCTGGAAAGCAGGGACTACTTTTTATATTTCTTTTTATCCCTGGTGCTTAGCATATTGCTTAAGCACATAGTAAGCGCTGATACTGTTTGTTCACCAAATCTTCCTGACTGAGAGTCAGCTGCTTAATCTAGTCAGCTGTAGTATGCTACCTCTTAAAGATCTCAAAGAATTTTAATTCCTAGCTTCTTATTGGTCCTTCTCATTTCACAGATGAGACAATTAAGGCCCAGATAGGTTAAATGACTCACCTGGGATCACATAGATAGTAAATGACTCAAATCCATATTTTCTGACTCGGGTGTGGTTGTCTGTACATTATGTCAATATTCATTCAGATATCTAGATGATAATTTGTAATGGATGTGAAAGAGTAGGGATTTTTAACACTTTGTATGTCATGGACCCTTTTGGCCATCTATCAAAACTTATGAACTCCTCTCAAAATAATATTTTAAATGTATAAAATGAAATACATTGGATTACACAGGAAACCAAACATATGGAAGTATCGTTATCCACATTTAAATAAAAAAAAACAAGTTCATATACAGCAAGTTCAGAACTCCTGGTATAAAGTAAATTCATGCATGGAGAGGAGGTTTTAAATTGAACCTCTAAGGCACCTTCTAATTATAGGATTCCATTATTCTACTTAGTAGGAGAGTGAGGATTAGAACACAGAATTTCTTGATGCCAATTTTACCATATGCCATGCCATTCCTCAATGTCAGGAAAATATACATTTATTCAGTCATTTCAGTTGTGTCTGATTCTTTGTGAACCCATTTGGGGTTTTCTTGGCAAAGATATTGCAGTGGTTTGCCATTTCCTTTTCCAACTCATTTTATAGGTGAGCAAATTGAGGCAAACAAAGTTAAGTGACTTGGCTAGGGTCACATAGGTAGTATCTGAGGCTGGATTTGAACTCAAGAAGATGAGTCTTCTTGACTCTAGGCCTAGCATTCTGTGCACTATGGTACCACTTAGCTGCCCTTTATAAAGCTATACCCATTTCACCCATCTTAATTCATGGTCAGAAATACTCCTCTCACTACTTTGTCCTCAGTGTGTATCTCAGCTTCTAATAAAGACCCAACCATCAGCCACTGCTGTTTTGATGACTCTGCTACCATTGCCTATTCTTACCTTTCAAAGTTGATAAAGTTGTCACCTAGTGCATATAGTCAGGAAGAGAGAAACCCCTGTTCTCCCCTAAAGGGCAGTTCCCTCTCGTAAGTCCTTCACCCCTGGATTCAACCTCCCGTTGACTCACTGGCTGTGAATTATCTTGCTGTTTTTGCCCACAGTTCCATGGGGGAAGACTGGTTCTCTTCAACCACTGACAAGATATTTCTTGTGTGGCATTATTTGCTTTCATACAGTGACCTAAAGCCTTTATTATTCTTTCAAATTGATAAAGGATTTAATGATACCTAGCTTACTTTTGATTTCCTGAATTGAGAATTCTGGCACTTTTGTGATTAATTATAGTGAGGATGGACCCCTGTACATACATAGAATTGATAAAAATGTTAAATAGCCCAGGGTCAAATACTGATACCTGTAGTATTCCAACAGAGAGGCTCCTTATGTTGACAATGAACTATTAACAATTTCTCTTTAAGCCCAATTACCGAACTAGTTCTGAATGCATCTGATTGAATTATTATCTAATCCATATCTCCCCACGTTTTCCACAAAAAATAGTATGAAATACTTAATCATAAATTTGTTAAAATCTAGGTAAACTATATTTACAACATCCCCCTTATTGTCTTGTTTGCTAATCCTGTCAAAAAAGGAAATGAAGTTAGTCTGCCATGATCAATTTTTGATGAAACCATTCTAACTCATTGTAATCACTTTCCTTTCTAATCTCTTGCAACCATTTTTTTGATTATGTGTTCCAGAATTTTCTTGAAATCAAAATTAATCTCACTGTTTTACAGTTTGCAGACTCTGTTCTCTTCATGTTTTTTTTTTCAAAATTAAGTCAACACATGTTCTTCTCCAATCCTACATAACCACCCTCATTTTTCATGATCTTTCAGGTATCACTGATAGTATTCAACATCACAGTTTCTAGTCCTTTCAGGACCTCCAAAATGTAGTTTATCTGAGCTGTGCAATTAGAATTCATCAAATTCATCAAAAAGTAGCTAGATGATTTCTTATTAAGTCCTCAATTATTTTGGGTAACCACTCCTTGTTGATAATTTTTAATCTCTTGTCCAGTGTGAAGGCCATTTTTCTTGGGAGATTAAAAAAATAAGACTTGAAGAGCTCTAATTTCTCTCATTTGTCTATTTTCATGGTCAAATTCAGGGAGCTAGCTCAAACCTCGAGACACTTTTTAAATTTAGCAGAGCATTTATGCCTCAGAAATTTAAACATGCCATCTTGGGGTGGGGGGAGGGGTGAGATGGGGTGAAAATTTGGAACTCAAAATCTTGTAGAAGTAAATGCTGAAAACTAAAAAATAAATAAATAATTTTAAAAAAGAAAATAAAAAAACACTACAGATCAGGGCTTGATTTATTGTTATTGATTATCTAGGTTTAAGAAAATGATGAATCAAATGAGAATAATATGTTTTAAACTTAAATGTATATTGTGCATTCAATTATTAAATATTTACCAGCATACCCCTGGTCACATCTTCCCCAAGCAAAGGTTCTAATCCCTAAGATATTTCCTTGAGTCTTTCAATGATCCTGACTTTCTCATTTTTAATGAACCTGACCTTTACTGTTACATCATTCCCCCTGCCCTGGTTTTCCAGAATCCCTGCTTTCTCAGATCTGAAAATTGCTTCTGTCTCTGTTATTTCCAATCATAGTCCTCTGACACCTACTATAAACTCTGGAGACAGCATGACATGGGAGAGATTCCTGGACCTAGAGTCAGGAAACCTGAGTTTGAATATTGGCTCCATCACATACCAGTTGTGTGCTCCTGGGCATCTCACTTCATCTCTCTAAGCATCTATTTCCTCCCTTGTGAAGTGGGTATAATACACTATCTACTTCATAAGGTTGTCATGAGGAAAACAATTTGTAAACCTTCAAACACTATGTAAATTTAAGGTGTTATTAATATTAGTTCAAAACAATATACTAGATGTCACCTGGCTAGGGTGGAATGTACTGAAATTCACAGCTTCAATATTCTGTATATCATAATTCTATGTGTTCAGTATAAGTTTGGATTAGATATTTTTGATAGCCACATCACACAGCAGACTGAAATTGAGCTTTCTTTAAGTCTTTTTCACATAAAATGTTTTCTAACTATATCTTCCCCATCTTACAATTACGATGTTGCTTTTTGTTGAACTTTATAAAAGTTAAGTTCAAGACTTCAAATTTATGACTATTATATCTATTCTTGCTTGGCCTTGCTAATCATTACAGACTACAGGTGTTTTTGGACCCATGTTCTGTCATGCAATGAATTATTCTTTCCTACCTAGCTTCAGATTTTTTGCAAATCTGATAAGCATGTCATCTAAGCCTTTGGTCAAGTCATGAATAATAATATTGAACAGAATAGTTCTCAAGACTACTTTTGAAGTTTTCTTATCATATTTACTCATGAAGAATGGATTAATATGCTGGCAATTTAATGAATTAGTGAATTTATTGGTGTGGGCACTCCCTCCAAAAATTTCAACAATTTAGCTGACATGTTTTTCAATTTCTCAGTTTTCTTCTATGTGGAGTCTTGTTCCTGTCTTTCCAGAAATTCTCTGTAGGCTAAACCACTACTAAGCCTACCCCTCAAAAGATAAAAAAAATGAAAAAGGACCTATATGTACAAGATATTTATAGCAACACTTCTTATGATAGCAAAGAATTGGAAATTAAAGGAGTGACCTTCCATTGGGAATGGATACACAAAGTATGGCATGGGAATATAATAGAATGTTACTGTGTTGTAAGAAATGATGAAAGAGACAGTTTTAGAGAAATCCAGGAAGGGTAGTATGAATTGATGCAGAATAAAGTGAGCAGAACTGGGAGAATAATATCTATAATAACAACAGTATAAAGAGAAACAACTTCGAAATACCTAAGAACTTTGATCAATATATTAACTAACTCTAATTTCTTTTTTTAAATAGTATTTTATTTTTCCAATTATACATAAAGACAATATTTAACATTCATTTTTACAAAAGTATTGAGTTCCAAATTTTTCTCCCTCCCTGCCATCCCTCTAAAGTATATGAAGGGGGGGAGGTGCAGCTAGATGAAGCAGTGGATAAAGCACCAGCCTGGAGTCAGGAGGACCTGAGTTCAAATCCACTCTCAGACATTTACTGGCTATGTGACTCTAGGTGAATCACTTAACCCTTATTGCCTCTCAAAAATAAACACACAAACAAAAAATAACATGTATGAAGGTTGGCCTCATGGCATCTACAGGAGAGGAAATGACAAATGAAATAATCTACTGGGAGAAGATGATGCTGGCTGATAACTGGGAATCAGTTTGGAATTCTAGACCAGCACTTCTTAAACTGTGGGTCACAACCCAGTATGTGGTCACATAACTGAATGTGGGGGTTGTGAAAAATTTGGCAACAGTAAAAGGTTTCTGAAAGCTCAACAACCAAAAACTAATTCAAAATCAAAAGTGTAATGAATCCAAGGTGTTACTGGCACCACTTACCCGTGTTGCCTTGTGTGACTTTACTGCAGCCTTGGTTGTGAACACACAACACATGTGCTTTGATCTGTGCATGCTGTCATGCCACAAAATGCCAATAAAAACTGCCAGAAACACCTCAGCTCAGATTCAAGACTATTTTATGTTATGAATTGCAGTGTTTTTAATGTACATACAAAGTTTTCTGCTCTTACAGAAACATAACAGTTTAATTATGGAAAATAAAGACTTTATATTTTCCTAGCATCATTCCTCAGCATGCAAGTATCAAATTAGTATATCTTTGGATTGTATTGTGTTAGAATGTTTGATTTTAAAAATTGCTGTTATCTCCTTCTTTTACAGAAACATAAGTATTTAATTGCAACAAGTAAAGACAAAAGCCCTTTAATAATATTTCTCCACCATCACTGCCAACTGTGTATGTTAAGTGTGAACATAATTTTTTTAAAAAATTAAGCCCAAACAAATGTAATTTCACAAACTAAAGCTAGTATTTATTTGAGAAACTATTAGCAATATTTATTTATATTTTAGGACAGATATTTTTCAGTTATGGATAAGTGGCAAAACTGAGAAGAGGTAAAAATGCTTATGACAATGTGGCAAAGTCTTCACTACCAGGTTGTAGTACACCCAATTGACAAGAAAAAGAAAATATGTTGAATGATGTGACTTTCAAGAGGGCAAAGTTTAAATAGATTATTGAAATTGAAAGATGAAGTTATATTTTTGACAGCAGAAATCCAATTTTGTTAATTTTTTATACTGACTTATGGTTTTCAAAACTGTGTTATTTGTCAGATATATCTGAAAAACTCAATGATTTAAACATGACACTTCAAGAAAAAATGTAACATATGTATGTTAAAAGATAAAATTGAAAATTTTACTAAAAAAGTTAACATATGGAGGAACAGGGTGGAAAAGGATTCTTTAGAAATGTTTACAGCTACAGATGATTTTATAATTGAAAATAACCTTCCCAAAGATTTAATTATAAGAGTTATAATTGATCATCTGAAGTGCCTGGAGACACAATTTCAGAAATACTTCACTTCAAATTTTGATTCTAAAAAACTGAGTTAGGTTCATGAACCATATTCAATTGAAATAGAAAATGTCAGTCATCTGTCACTAAAAATTCAAGAAGAATTTGCCTAGTTATCAAGCAACACAGATTTAAAACTTGAGTTTCCTAAAAAATCATTAAATGAATTTTGTCTTGAGAAGGACATATTTTCCAACCATTTCTGAAATGACCCTAAATATATTTCTGCCATTTTCTACTGTTCTACTATGTGTTTATGCAAAGCATAGTTCTCAGCATTGACTATTATAAAATCAAAATATCAATCAACTCTGAAAAATGTTGAAGATGTTCTATATCCTGCAGTATCAAATATTCCACCAAGATTTATTTTTTTACGTAAAAATAAACAAGCACATCCATCTCATTAGTATGCAAATTTGTTTTCATCTTTAATAAATGGTAAAATTATATGTATACCAAAAATTGTTTTAAAATACATTTATTTATGATTTATTATCAGTAAATATTTGATTTGTATACCTATTTTATATACCTATATATCCAGGGTCTCATAAAAATTTCTCAGGTCAAATGGGGTCACAAATGGAAAAAGTTTAAGAAGCACTGCTCTGGACCATGTACTGTGGTTCTTGTGTACAGTAATCATTTACACTCTTATATTTCTTGAGGCAAAGCTGCGTAGTAGATAGAGATCTAGGCTTGAAGACAAGATGATCTGAGTTTAAGGCCTGCCTCTGACACATACTGGCCGTGGAAGCCTGAGCAAATCCCTTAACCCCTCAACACCCCAAACTACTCTCTGACACTTTAAAGTTACAGAGAAGGGGTTGACCTGCCTTGGTAGAAGGAATTTCCTTAACTGAGTGTTCACTATAGCAATGAAATCACAGGTCCCTACCCTAGTCCCCCATAATCTTGGTACCTTCTCTGAGACTACAAGCAACTTATCCCATCTTACCTTGTTTGTATATAGTTCTATGTTGTCTCCTCCATTAGACTGTGAGCTCCTTGAGGGCAGGGACTGTTTTTTTGCCTTTCTTTGTATGCCCAGCCCTTTGCACAGTGCCTAGCACATAGTAGGCACTTAATAAATGCTTGCTGACTTGTCTTGTTGATTATCCTTATTCTATCGGATTTGTTAAGAGAGGGGGAGTATTACGGAGACCAAGTGATTAAACTGAGTGTTGGCTGGAGTGATTAGGGTAAGCAGAGGCTGGTTGAGGCCCCTCCATGATGTTTACAGTAACTTCATTAACTTTAAGAATGTAATACTCCAAGTAGATTATATTAAGGATTCAGAAAAGAAATGACAGATGGAAAAGTTAGGTAGTCCTTGGTCCTTGGGGCTGATATGTGAAATTAGTCAGATGCTACAGGAAGAAGATGGATATAAAAAAACCACAATGCAGAATCAGCAGAGGATAGGTCAAGATGGCCAGAGGGTAAATTGAGGCAGTGATAGGTCATCACAGAGGGGCAGCTAGGTGACACAGTGGATACAGCACTGACCCTGAAGTCAGGAGGACCTGAGTTCAAATCCGGCCTCAGACTAAACACCTAGGTGTGTGACCCTGGGCAAGTCACTTAACCCAAATTGCCTAAAAACAAACAAACAAAATAGATAGGTCATCAGAGTATCGTTGTTACTAGGACCATCTTCTTTCCAAGTTTGGACTTGGATGGGACCAGTGCATTCCCAGAAAGGACATACAACTCCAACATTTGAAACTTAAATGTCAGAGTCGTATGTCCTTTCTTGGTTGTTTTATGACATTTTGAGTTGTTTTAGTGACAAAATTGGGGAGGAACCACACCTTCTGGTTTTGGTTTCGGTGTGAGTGGATGGTGCTCATGGAATGTGTGGTACAACCAGAAAGGAAGCTGAACTCAAGTCATGAATACAGAGTGACTTTGGCCCCAAGAGCTCCAATCTAAGTCATCAGAATGTTGGCCACCAAAGGGTTATTATTTTTGTTCCAGCTATGCAGAATTCATATAGTAACTGGATAATTCTTTTACATTACTTCATGATCCCATCCATGATAGATGGTGGAAAAGGAGAGAAATCTTCCTGATTGGCACCTGGTTTCAATGAAGGCTACAGTTTCTAGGGAGGTTCTGAAAACAGTAGAAACCAGAGAACATAGAATGTTAAAGCTGAGCCATAACACATAGAATGGACCTTAACACAGAATATTTGAATTGGAAAGAATCTCGGAGAGGCCAAAGGTTCTTAACTTGGGCTCTGTGAACTTGTTTTTGCAGTCTTTTCTAAAAATAATAATTTGCTATTGGTATTTCAATATAATTGGCTTCTTTTGTAATCCTACATATTTTTTGCGTTTAAAAACATCCTTTTGAGAAAGGGTCCACATGCTTTATCACACTGTCCAAGGGGTCCAGGGCACAAACAAGATTAAGAACTCCTGTTCTAGGCCAACATTCTTATTTGACAGAAAAGGAAACTGAAGCCAGGAGAGGCTAAATGACTACTGTAAGGTCATATAGGAAGTTAAAGGTAGAGCCAGGAATAGAAGAACACAGGTCTCCTGACTCCCAGGTTGGTGCTCCCTCCACTATCACCATGTGGTATGTTCAAGACACTTCAGATATAAATGGTAAAGAGTTCCATAGACTGAACAGGAGATGCAGAAGCAACCAGTGCTTTGAACCTAGTCAGCACTGGGGTTGATTCATATCAATATTGCTCTTAGGATGATGGTACTGGACAATATTGAAAGTGAATCTTCTCAATTGGACAATTCCATCATCAAGGTTCACTTGCACTTCTGCAGTTCCTCTAGTCCAAACGATCTAGGCAGTAGTTCATGGATGATCCTGACACCATACAAACATCTGCTTTTGTCATGTAAACATACCAATATTTGGCAAACTCTCTCATTACTTGTCTACAGGTTCCACATGGTGTGATAAAGTCATTTTCCAAATTACTGGTAATAGCGGTGGCCCAGAACTCTTTGTGTCCTTCTGAGATGGCCTTCTGAATGGCAGTATGTTCCGCCCATATGCCTAGTGGTAGGCAACATTTTTTATGTTGCGTCCTGAAAAAAAAATTCTTCCCTTCCAAGGTCAGGCATGCTGCCCTCACTAGGAAGTTATTGTAGGGACAGTAGGTAAACTCCTCGCCTTTTTGGCTCCTGCAAATGAACTGCTCAATCTGAGCTGCATCTACAGGCCCCCATATACTTGGACATGAGGCCGGACCAACAGGTACTTGAGTCATGGCCTTGACCCTGAGGAGCTCTTCTCTTAGTTCATCAGTAAGCAGGGAGCAAGCAAGCAGTAGCAGCTGCCTGGCTGGGGATAAGAGCTAGGCACCAAAAGGGTGTTGGCTTGACAAACTCTAATTTCAATGGATCTGTTAATGAAGTCTGATAATCATCTCTAGACATAGGTGATGGACTTAATGTGCAAAATAGAACATACTTTTTTGGATATAACCAATGAAGGAATTGGTTTTATATGTGTGTGTGTGTATGTGTGTGTGTGTGTGTGTGTGTGTATATGTAATCTGAAATGAATATGAGTTCCAGTCTGGCCTCAGACACCTACTAACTGTGTCACCCTGGGAAAGTCACTTAACCCTGTTTGCCTCAATTTCCTCATATGTAAAATGAGATAAAGAAAGAAATGTACAACCACTTAAGTATCTTTGCCAAGAAAATCCCAAATGGAGTCACAAGGATTTGGACACAATTGAAACAACTGAATGACAACATCATGTATCATATGTAATGCAAACAACTAAAGAGAAATCAGAAAAAAACACAGTCAAGCACTACAGATTTTGAAGAGACCAATTGAGCTTATATACACTTAAAAAGGAAAGCAGGGGGCAGCTAGGTGGTGCAGTGGATAGAACTCCGGCCTTGCAGGAGGACTGGAGTTCAAATCCAGCCTCAGACACTTGACACTTAACTAGCTTTGTGACCCTGGGCAAGTCACCTAACCCCGATTGCCTCACCAAAAAGCAAAAAAAAAATTTAAAAAAAGGAAAGCAAACTATACACAACAGAGATCAGTAGTTTCATATACAATCCTTTCTGTCCTATTCTGAGTATTTGTGACCCAGATTTATCTGGGCACTCAGTTCAGCTAACATGAAGTTGCTCTTAAAGACCTTTGGAGATTGTCTAATTTGTCTAACATGGAAACCTTTGTACCCCCTACCACATTGTGAGCCAACCTTCTTTGGTTGATGGACCACATCTTTAAAACTAGTGAGACAGGTCATTTCTCTCTTTCTGGTGCTCTTTCCTATTATGCATTCACTCAGAGTACAGACACCATGAACTGAGCTGGTGAGAGGGGAAGGACTTCTTTCCCTTACCCTCTCTCTTTTACCTTAGCTCTGAGAAAGGGCCTGGGGGTATTTGTTTCTGTTCTGTGTCATTCATTCTCCTAAGTATCAGGTGCCAAAGGTGATCCCCACAGGATTTGGAAGTTTTGAGCCTTGACTATCCTGGAGTCAGGATTGCGCATGAGCTGGTACAGCCAAGCAACCAGACCAGCATGGAAACTCTGAGATTACCTGGGACTCAAGCTCAAGGTAGGTTTGGACTTGGAACTAGGACTGTGTTCTATAGGAACCAAATCAAGTTATAAACTTCTCTGTTTCCATTCCCCAGAGACTGAAGTGATACAAAGGGGGCAAGCAGACAATGCCTCCCACATGCTGGGGGAGTGAATTTATTTAAATATATTTATGATTATACTTTCTGAAGTAAATATTTCTTTGTCAAAACTAATTTGACTATGAGTGGCCAATGGAACTGGGTTTAAAGGATTATCAGTTATACTTGAAAGCACACAATTGGTAGGATCTGGAATCATTGGCAGAGATTCTAGACATACCTTAAGCCCCAACATGGAAGAACCCTTGGAGGAGAGGGGAAAATATAATCTACTTGGTCTTTAAGCAGTGGGGTAGGGGGAGGGGCAGGGCATGGTAGTCTATGTTACATACAAAATATTCTTTTCATTTGGAATTTTGTTAAGTCCAGTATGAAGAAAAGAAAAAATTCTCCATAGAAGATCCAGCCAAAGCACCAGAAGACTTTGTCTCCTTCCTTTAATATCTGGAAAGTTACAGTGTACAACACTGAGTGGCCCATTTGCCCTTTCTCCTTCTCACCAAATGATTTGTCCACATCCTTTTTCAGTTCATAAATACTCTTGATGATATTTTTATGTCATCTTAAACATAAGTCTTCAGCAGTAATATGAAGCAGCTATACATAACAGAGCTGGATCCATTTCATAGTTCAGAATCTGCCTCCTGGATTTTGATTCCAGCTTTAATGGGAGAGGTTGCTGAGGGGATAGAGAATGGGAACTTGATTGGGTTTCCCTTCTAGGGATTGCCTGAGTTCCATGAAGGTGACCTCCAGTTCTTCATTTCTTTGCTCTTCAATGCTGTTCATTGTCCAAGGGAACCTTATAGCTTGTTATTGTTGCCATGGTTGATATCGATATCTTCTTTCTCCATGCCAAAGATGTTCTCCAACACAAATGGTATTCAGAAGATCATCTCCATCAGTACTATAGATAGATGTATTTCTTCTACTGATTTGGGGAGTGGTATCAGAAGGCTGCCACTCAATTTCAATAGCTATTAACAGCAACATTGCTGGTTGTAGTCCCCTCTGCTGTTTGATCATTGTAACCCCCAAATTGTGGACCCAACTGACCTCTACCTCCTTTGGATTCCTTGTGCTGGTACCTGCAACCAGATAGTTCTCATCCTTCTGCGGCTCTATTATCTCTTCTGTGACTTTGCCCTTGGGCAGAGCTTGGTTTTCACAGACACTTCCATGGAACCAGGAACCATGAAATTAAAGAGACCATCAAGAAAGTCTCTGGCCCCAGAAGATATTTACCATGTCAAAGAGTTAATTTTAGGTCATGGTATCTGTTCCCTCTAACAAAGAGTCCTTTTACCATGTATTGATACCTTCACTAATTAGACTCTGAAATCATCATGTATTTTCTTGTGCCTGACAACTGATTTTTTCTCCTCTAGGCTGAATCTCCCCTACATGACCTAGAAAAATCCTTTAAGAGTTTACTCAGGTAGGGAGATGGAGGATATTCACCATGATGATTTAGGAATAGAAGAAGCGTATCTTTACAATTCTAGATATAGCACTGTTATGTCCCTTGAAGGCACACACGGAGGATGGACTTAAGTAATAATCACATTTATTGCATTTACTTTCAAGTAATTTCCTTCTTATTCCTTCAGTGTTGTCCTCAACTCCTTTCTCTCACTCACTCCACATATTGTCTGTTGCCAAAATTTATGATTTTGCCTTCAAACCATCCCTTTTATTCCCCCCTTCTCTCTACTCAGTCACTACCCTTATTCAGGCACTTATCTCCTCTTGCCTACATGACTGTAGTAGCCTTCTACTGCTTCAAATCTCTTCTCTCTTACCTATCCTGAACTGAAATGTCAAAGTTATTTTCTAAAATGTAGGTCTGATCATATTACCTCCCTTCTCAGTGAGCTTCAGAGGCTCCCAGTTTCTTCCAGGATCAAATACAAATGCCTTTATTTAGCATTTAAAGCTTTCCATTTCCTTGCCCCTTCTCACCTTGAACTTTATTCCACTGCTTGCATTCTAGAATCCAGTTACATTGGCCTACTAGCAGTTTCTTGAATGTGACAGTCCATCCCCAAGTTCCTTGCCTTTGAATTGGCTTTCTCCTATGAACCAGAAAGCTTTGCCCCCTTCATTTGCTTCCAGATTCCCTAGCTTTTTCCCACACTCAGTTCAAATCTCACTTTCCGCAGGATGCCTTTCCTAGCATCCCCTGATGCAAAAGCCTTCCCCTTTCAAATTACTTTCATCTATATTCTAGGCATCTATTATTTACACATTGTCTCACCCTTTAGAATATATGCTCTTTGAGGGCTGGGACTGTTTTGGGCTTTTCTTTGGGTCCCCAGGGCTTAGCACTCTGCCTAGGTGCTTGATACATGTTTGCTGACTGATTGCTCTTTCAATGTATGAACAAAAAAGTCTCTGTGTTGTTGCTAAGTAGGGTCAGGGTTATTTTACTTGTGTTCATTTTTACAGTTTATAGATTTCCTCCTTGGCACTGTGCCTATAGTCTGAGAAGCTCTTCCCAAGTGTTTAGATGGTACTCACTTATTTCTGTGTGGACCAATTAGTTTGTATACTCAAAATATGTATAATATATATATATATATATGTATATATATATATAGGCGAGGCAAAAGTTATAAACCACTTTTCAATCAATTACACTTTTTCTTCAAAAACAAACAAATATGTACATATGTATATACATTCCTACATATATAATAATTCCCAAAAATGAGCCTTTTAATACATTTTAAAAGGAAGACCCATGGTAAGAGGATTTAAAGTTCAAATACATATGTGATAATAATAACAACTTATATTTGTATAGTACTCTAAGGTTTGCAAAGTACTTTTCCAATCTTATGAGGCCAGAAGCGGAAGGAATATAAGGGTCAAATAGCTGAAATAACTTCCTCAAAATTACTTAACTGTCAGTGGCAGCTGGAACTTCTAACTCAAAGTCCAGTACTCTTTTCAATACAGGCTAAATACATTTTAAAGTAATATTCAGTGATCAAAAACTGGAATTTTCTTCTAGGGCTAGACTTAGAACTCAAACAACTCATTTTGTATTTTTTTTTAAAATGCTTGGTTGTGGTGAATGTTGGTGTGGGAGATGAGGTGACATCAAACACCCTTTTAAATGTTTTCCATTTTTACAATGCTTAACCTAACATGGTGAATAGGATTGACACCAACTCTATAGCACCTTTCACCTCTCACACAGTGTTTGCAGGCATACTCATTCTCTGGACTGGCTATTTATCACTTTGCTCTTGAGGTTCCACTGGTGCTCTTCCATTCACACAGACCGGTCACTCACAATTATTCTGGAGTCTCAACATGATGATTTACTTATCAATAAGTCAAAAAAGAAAGGATAAAATTAGGCAGTAAGCATTCATCGAGCACTTACTATATGCTAGGCATTGTGGTAAGTTCTGGGGACATGAAAACAGGAAAAATATTGTCCCTGCTTTTAAGGGCCTCACATTATAATGGAGGAGGTAATAGGTAAATAACTGTACATATAAGATATGTAAGAATAGATGTAAAGGAAAAGGGGTAGATATAGGGAAAGTCTCTTGCAGAAGATGAAATTTCAAATGAATCTAGGGAGAAGGCAAGGAAGTTAAGGATGAAAGTAAAGAGAGAGAGAATAGGAGTTAGCAATAAAAGTCATGGTGACAGGATATAGAATGTCATATGTAAGGAATGTTGAGTAAGCTAGTGTAAATGTATTGCAGAGTACAAGGAGTGAGCTAAAGTGTGAGAAAACTGGAAAGGCAGAAAGGTACTCATTTATGAAAACAAATGGAAGAATAACAAATACCTCACAATTCACACATAAATCTGTTTGACACTTTTCCACCAATGCATTCAATATCTGTGGGGGACACTGGTCATGCACAGAAACCAGGAAGAAGGATGTATCCTTAAGAAAAATACATGCACTAAGGAAAACTCACAACTCTTGACTGCCTTTTATGGAGGCTCCATGCTTTTGCTTTTCAACATACTCTTCTTTATCTGAACATTGAAACTTTATTTTTTAAAATTAATTAATTTATTTTTAGTTTTCAATATTCACTACCACAAGATTTTGAGTTCTAAATTTTCCAGGCTCCATGCTTTTTGTAAGTATATGAGCTTTCATCACAATTCCCACTTGGAATATATATTTTTCCATATACCAAGTTATTCCTTCTTTGGAAGAATTGAGCTATCCATGTTGATCTTTCAAAAGAATAGCTCACAAGAAGCCACTTGTTCATTGTCTGTAACCCTGTCTTCATCCCCATACCACAGCCACAACCTAACAACTATTTGTGATAATTGTGAACACAAAAAATCCATTGTCTCTCTGCTTCCTCTGTGGTGTTTCCCTGATTCTTTCTCCCCTAATCTGGAACTTCCAGTGAGCAAGCCTGCTTCATCATGAATTTTAATATCGTCACTGATATGTCTGTGCCAGAGACTAACTTGGTTCCATGAGGGAAAACATCAAGAATGTGTGTGTGTGAAAGAGATGGACCATTTTGGCTATCTAGCGAAGTCTAAGGACCCTTTCTCAGCATCTTTTTAAGTGCATAAAAATACCACATAGAATTACAAAGGCAACCAATTATATTTTTAAAAATTTATTATTTCATATTCTTTGCTTTTTAAATTTTGAGTTTCAAAATCTCTCCTTCCCTCCCACCCCTCACCCACTCACTGAAAAGGTGAAGCAAAATGATATCAATTTTACATGTGAAATCATCCAAAATATATTTCCATATTAAACATGTCACTAAAAAAGGAAAAAAAAAGTATGTGAGAAAATTAAACTTCAATTTGTACTCAGAGTTCATTAGTTCTCTCTTTAGAGGTAGATAGAGTTTTTTCATCGTGAATCCTTTGAAATTGTTTTGTATCATTGTATTGATAAAAGTAGGTGAGTCTTACAGTTGATTATCATTACTGTTACTGTGCACAATGATTTCCCAGTTTTTCTCACTTCAGTTTGTATCAGTTCATATAGATCTTACCATGTTATTGCTGTTTTTCTGAAACCATATACCATTTCTTTTTTTAATGTTTTTCATATACCATTCCTCTTTTTATTCATTTATTTTTATTTATCCATGATCACTTCCATAAGAGTTTGAGTTTTAAATTTTTCTCACCCTCCCTTCCCACTTCCCACCTCCCTCCCCAAGGTGGTGCGCAATGTGATATAGGCTATACATATACATTCCTATTAAACATATTTTCACTTTAGTGATGTTGTAAAGAAGAATTAGAATCAATAGGAGGAGCCACCAGAAAGAGGAAACAAAACACAACAGAATAAAAAAAAATAGCAAATAGTATGCTTAGATCTGCATTCAAACCCCATAGTTCTTTCTTTGGATGTGGATAGCACTTTCCATCATGAGGCTTTTGGAGATGTCTTAGATCCTTGTATTGCTAAGAAGGGTTAAGTCTATCAATATTAGTCATTGCACAACATGGCTGTTACTGGGTACAATGTTCTCCTGGTTCTGTTCACTTCACTCAGCATCAGTCCATACAAGTCTTTCCAGGTTTTTCTGAAGTCTGCCTGTTCATCATTTCTTATAGCCCAATAGTATTTTATTACATTCAAATATCACATTCATTTATGATTACTATCTGTGTTTTTCTCTCCATCCTTTTCCCCCTCTGTTTATACTTTTCTTTCTCCTTTCTCCTTTTCCCTCCTCACTAATATTTTGCTTTTGACCGCTTCCTCCCTCAATCCCACCTCCTTTCTATTAGCCCCCGACCTTTTCTTTCCCTTATCCCTTACTACTTCTTCCCTCTCTTTTATCCCTCCTCCCTTTTCTTTCCCCTTCTCCCTCATACTGCCTATAGGGCATGTTAGATTTCTATATCTAACTGATTATATTATTCCCTTCTTGAGCCAAATCTGATGAGAGTAAGGTTCAAACAATGCTCATGTCCCTCCCTTCTTTCCCTCTTCTGTAATAGGTTTTTGTACCTTTTCCTGTGTTGTAATTTACCCTTGCCTCCTCCTTTCCTTTTCTCTCAGTACATTTTCTTAGTTAGATCAGATTAATCCACTTACTTAGATCCATTTAACCCACTTGATAAGATTTTTTTTCATCATTACATCAAACTCAATTTATACCCACTCCCTTTATGTATACCCCTTTAACATGATTAATAACAATACAGTTCTCAAGAGTTACAAGTGTCATCTTCCCTTGTAGGGATGTAAGCAGTTTGTCCTTATTAATAACATATTGTTTCTTTCTGTCCCATTTATCTTTTTATGTCTCTTTTGACTCTTATATTTGAAGATCAAATTTTCTGTTGAGCTCTGATATTTTTATCAGGAAGGTACGGAAATCCCCTATTTCGTTGAACATCCATCTCCTCCCCTGAAAGATCATGCTCATTTTCGCTGGGCAATTGATCCTTGGTTGTAATCTAAGCTCCTTTGCTTTATGGAATATTGTATTCCAGGCCTTATAGTCTTTTAATGTAGAAGCTTCAAGGTCCTGTGTAATACTGACTGTGGTTCCATGTTATTTAAATTGTTTCTTTCTTGCTGCTTGCATTATTTTCTCTTTGAGCTGGTAATTTTGGAATTTGGCTGCTATATTCCTTGGTGTTTTCAATTTGGGATCTCTTTCAGGAGGTGATGGGTGGATTCTTTCTATGGCTATTTTACCCTCTGGTGCTAGGACCTCAGGGCAGTTTTCCTTTTTGATTTCCTGAAAGATACTGTCCAGGCTCTTTTATCATGATTTTCAGGTAGACCAATAGTTTTTAAATTGTCTCTCCTGGATTGATTTTCCAAGTCAGTTGTTTTACCAATGAGGTATTTTACATTTTCATCTATTTTTTCATTCTTTTGTTTTTGTTTGACTGATTCTCGCTCTCTCATAGAGTCATTAGCTTCCATTTGCCCAATTCTAATTTTTAACAAATTGTTTTCTTTATTAGATTTTGTACCTCCTTCCCCATTTGGCCAGTTGTATTTTTAAGGGACTTGTTTTCTTCAGTGTACTTTTTTTCCAGTTGGCCAATTGTGTTTTTTAGGGACTTGTTTTCTTCAGTGTACTTTTTTTTTCCAGTTCGTCAATTGTATTTTTTAAGCACTTGCTTTCTTCAGTGTACTTTTTTCCCAGTTGGTCAATTGTATTTTTTAAGTACTTATTTTCTACAGTTAATTTTTGTCCTTCCTTTTCCAAGCTATTGACTCTCTCTTGCATACTTCTCATTTCTTTTCCTATTTTTTCTTCTACCTCTCTCATTTGACTTTTAAAATCCTTCTTCAGCTCTTCTAAGAAGGCTTTTTGGGTTTCAGATCAGTTCATATTCCCTTTTGAGGCTCCAGATGTGGGTTTGTTGACAATGGTTTCCTCTTCAGAATTTCTGCCTTGATCTTCACTCTTCCCATAATAAGAATCTATGGTACATTTCTTTTTGCTCATGATGTTTACTTATTTCCTGGCCTTTAAAGAGATTGAGCTCTCCTGCTGGGGAGCAGGGGACACTGACCCAAGCTTCTTGTGTTGGGAGCCTAGGGTCTAGTCACTGGCTTTGTGGGCTGGGACCTCCAATGCTGGCAGTTGGACACTATAAGGTTCTGGCAGCTTACCTGGTGTTGAGCTGGAATTAGCAACACTGGAATTCTAGGGGTAGGATTGGGTAGTGTGACTCCTGGAGATTTCTTGTTCACCTGGGACTTTCCTTCCTTTTGCTTTCTTCAGCTCCTTTCAAGTGGATGTAGTAGGGTGTTTATCTGCCTAGGGACCCTTGGAGTACTGCTTCCCTTAGTTTTGCTGAGGCACTGGAAGACCTGGTTGCTGTAGAATGCCCAGGCACCTGGTGGTTTTCCAAGTTGGTTTCCACCGGTTCCCCTGCCCTCAGTGAGGCACTTGGGGGTCCAGTTGTTGGAGTTTGCCTACTCCACCACCTGGGTTTCAGGATCTCCTCCTGGAATGCTGAGGTGGGGCGTCCCACTAGCTTGCTGGGATGCCTCCCCTTCTGTACTACTCACCTTCCCCCAAGGTAAGAGGGGCCTTTCCCATTAATTCCTCAAGCTACCTGGGCTACTGTACTGCTGCACTCCATCTTTCTTCTGGTTCAGCTGTTCCAGAGTTTTTCCTGGGGTGATATTTTCTTGGCTTTCAGAGGTTAATAAAGGAGGGTAAGAGCAGCTCACCTCTTATTCTGCCATCTTGGCTCCCAGAAGTGCATCAGTTGTTTTTCTGATAAGACATTTTTGGGGCAGCTAGATGGCGCAGTGGATAGAGTACTGGTCCTGGAGTCAGGAGGACATGAATTCAAATCTGGCCTCAGACACATAATATTTCCTAGCTGTGTGACTCTGGGCAAGTCACTTAACTCCAATTGCCTCAAAAAAAAAGACATTTCCCATTTTTCTTTTCTTTTTTTTTTCATTCTTTGGGCTTTGTTTTATTTCCTTTATTCTTCATAGAGTCATTAGTTTCCAATTGCCCAATTCTAATTTTTAAGGAATTATTTTCTTCAGTGAGCTTTTGTACCTTTTTTCTCATTTGTCTAATTCTGCTTTTTAAGGAGTTTCTTCAGTGAATTTCTGTGCCTCTTTTTAGTTAGGCCAATTTAGTTTTTTAAGGCATTATTTTCTTCAGTATTTTTCTTCATGCTTCTTTTATCTTTAGGCCAATTCTGGTTTTTTTTTTTAAGCTGTTGTTTTCTTCCACATTTTTTATGCCTCTTTTACCAAACTGTTGATTCTCTTTTCATAATTTTCTTGTATCACTCTCATTTCTTTCCCCAAGTTTCCCTCTACCATTCTTATCTCTTTCTTTAACTCTTCCAGGAATTCTTACTATGCTTCGGTCTAATTAGTATTTTCTTTGAAATTTTGTTGGAAGCTATTTTCACATTGTTGTCTTCTTCTGAGGTTCTGTCTTGTTCTTCCCTGGAACCACAGTAGCTTTTTTATGATCAAGTTATTTTTTGTTGTTGTTTACTCATTTTCTAACCAATTTCTTGACTTTAAACTTTATGTTAAAGGTGGTCTTTGCTCACCTGGGGGTGGGGAGGCACTATCCTAAGATTGAGACTTTTTTGTGCTGCTGCCTTTAGAGCTGATTATGGGGGTCTGCAAGTTTTTGATGATTCCAAGGTGGTATGATCCAGGGGAGACATGTGATCACCATTCTCCTCTGTACTCTTGTCTTTACCCAGGAAGAATCTCTGCTCCTCTTTAGCTTAATCAATACTTAGGCTAGTAATCTTGGCTCCGGAACTGTGGCCAGGTTCCTGGCTCTCCTCTAGCCACAAGCATTAGCACTCCTTTCTGCCTTGGAACTGCTGCCCCAGAATTTGATTTAAGGAGTTATTTAGTGTTGTGGAAACAACAAACATGAACTTGGACAAACTTTGGGAGATAGTGAAGGATAGAAGGACCCAACATGTTATGTGCCATGGGATCACAAAAAGTTAAACATGATTGAACAACTAAACAACAACAACATAATTAGTTTCCAGGCAGATACAAGCTGGTAGAGTACAGGCCTCAACTAAACCCAGCATTTCCTTCCAAACAACTTTAAAATAACTCCTTAAATCATCTTTTTCTTTATGTCTTCAGTCTTTCCCAATATCAGGGTCTTTATCCAATGAATCCTGTCTTCTCAGTATGTGGCCAAAGTATTTAAGCTGCAGCTTCAGTATTTTACGGGCCAGTGAATAGTTTGAATTAAATTCTTTAAGTATTGACCGGATTGACCTCCTTTCTGTCCAAGGGACTCTCAAAAGTCTTCTCCAGGGGCAGCTAGGTGGCACAGTAGATAGATCACCGTTCCTGAAGTCAGGAGGACCTGAGTTCAAATCCAGCCTCAGACCAAACACTTGACACGTACTAGCTGTGTGACCTTGGGCAAGTCACTTAACCCTGACTGCCTCACCACAAAAAAAAAAAAGTCTTCTCTGGAACCACAATTTAAAAACATTGATTCTTCAGTGCTCAGCTTTCCTTTATAGACAACTGTCACAGTCATACATTGCTAGTGAAAAAACATAGCTATAACTATACAGACCTGGTGTTGGAAAAATGATATCTCTGCTTTTTACTATGGCATCCAGATTTTCTACAACTTTCCTTCCAAGGAATAAATGTCTTTTAATTTAGTGGCTGCAGTCACTATCTCCAGTGATCTTTGAGCCCAAGAATATAAAATCTGATGCTGCTTCCATTTCCTTTCCCTCTTTTCCCTCAATTTGAAGTGATGGGACCAGTTGCCAAGATCTTAATTTTTTTGATGTTAAGCTTCAAGGTAGTTTTTACACTCTCCTCTTTCACCCTCATTAAGAGGCTTCTTAATTCTTCCCTACTTTCTGACATTAAAGTGGGATCATTTGCATATCTGAAATTGTTGATATTTTTCTCCCGGAAAACTTAATTCTGGATTTTGATTTTTCTAGCCTGGAATTTCGCATGATCGACTCTGCACATATAAGTTAAATAAATAACATAACGATATACTGTCTTGGCATACTCCTTTTCCAATCTTAAACCAATCAGTTGGTTCATGTTTGGTTCTAACTTGCTTCTTCACTGCCATATAGGTTCCTAAGGAAACAAGTTAGGTGACCTGGTACTCCCATCTCTTTGAGGACTTGTTACATCTTGTTGTGATCCAAATCCATTACACTGAAACACAATTATCATAATTTCTTTTTAAAGTTTATGGACTCCAGGATAAGTACCCCTGCCACAGAAAATTACCTGGCGTTGACCTCACTTTGCAAGGAACCCATACAATTTGAAAGTAATAAGGCTGTGATCAGTCTGCTAATGTCCCTGACAGTAGTCATCTTTCTTCTTCCATATACTTCCCAGATATCACTGTATTCCAATAGACTGGTAATAGAACAATACACACAATGATTTGCCAGCTTCTCTGTTGCACCAGAGCATTGTGCTAACAATAGCAATCCTCTCAGAGGGAGTGGAGTGTGACCTTGCCAGATGTGGTGTCCAGGTTCCAATAAGTGGGTTCTTTATTCTTTCTTGAGCTCTTTGTTGTTTTCCCTTTCCTGTGCCTATTTGAATGCTTGATCACCAGCTTGTAGTATTTTCTGAAGGTATTGTTTCCAATTCATGAGGACTGCATTTGTTATCTTTGGTATGATTCCATGAACCTACCTGGGACAATTCCATAGGTTAGCTGGAAAGGTGAGCTTCTTAGTCAAGTTAACAAGCATTTATTAAGCACATATGCCAGATATTGTGCTACACAATGGAGATACGAAGAAAGGCAAAAAACAATCTCTGCTCTCAAGGGGTTCACAGTTTAATGGAGGAGACAATATATAAACAGCTATATACAAAGAAGATAGATACAGGACAAAGTGAAGGTAGTCTTAGAGGGAAGGAATGATTCACTTTTATTTATTTATTTGTTTGTTTGTTTGTTTATTTATTTTATTTTGCAAACTCTGCCACCAGACTCAGTCCCACTGTGGGTGTGAGACATTATAGCATGTAGAGTATTTAATGTCCTGCTTAGTATTAGTTAGTCCAAAAAACAATTTTTCCCCACTTAATAGTATTTTATTTTTCCAATTACATGTAAACATTCACTTTTATAAAATTTTAAGTTCCAATTTGTTTCTCTCTCCCTCCCCTCTCCCCTCCTCTCCCTTCCCCAAGATGGCATGCAATATGAAATAGGCTATACATATACAATCATATTAAACATATCTTGACATTAATCATCTTGTGAAAAAAGAATCAGAACAAAAGGGAAAAACTACAAGAAAGAAAAAAACAAACAAAAAAAGTGAAAATAGTATGCTTTCATCTGCAATCAGACTCCACAGTTTTTTCTTGGTTGTGGATATCATTTTCCATCATGAGTCTCAAAAAGCAGCTGTTAAGCACTTACTGTCTACCAAACTCTGCACTAAACACTAGGGATACGATGACAGGCAAAAAACAGCCTGTGCCCTCAAAAAGTTCACATTCTAATGAGAAAAACAGCATGTAAATGACAAGTCATTCATAAAATTTATAAAAATAGATGAATGGTAATCTCCCTGGGGAAGGCGCTAGAACAAGGGTGGGGAACCTGCAGCCTCGAGGCCACATGTGGCCCTCTAGATCCTCAGTTGTGGCTCTTTGACTGAGTCCAAACTTCATAGAACAAATCCCCTTAATAAAAGGATTTGTTCTGTAAAAGTTGGACTCAGTCAAAAGGCCATACCCAAGGATCTAGAAGGCTGCATGTGGCCTTGTCATTGCAAGTTGCCCACCCCTACACTAGAAGGTAAGACCAGGAAATATCTACTGTAGAAGGTCAGATTTGAACTGACTCTTGAAAGAAACAAAATAATTTAAGAGGTGGAAGTATTAAGGGACAACATTCTAGGCATGGACAAATATAGAAAGAAAAGAGATGTAATATGTTGTGTAAGAAACAGCAAGTGTAGACCAACATACCTGTATTGTGTTGTGTTCATGGAGAGGAGTAAAGTGTAAGAAGACTGGAAAGGTAGGAAGGGGCTAGTTGGTAAACATCTTAAATGTAAGGTAGCTTTATATTTGATCTTAGAGGTAACTGAGACCCATTAGAGATTATCCAGTGTGTGTGTGTTATGTGTGTTTGTGTGTGTGTGTATGTGTTAAAGCATAGGTATGCCTATGCTTTAGGGAAATCGCTTTCATAGATGAGTGGAGGAAGAATTGAAGTGAGGAGATATTTGAGGCAAGGAGATCAATTAGAATGCTAATGCAGTGGTTTAGGTGAGAACTCATGAGTGCCTGAACTAGAATAGTGGCTGTATGAGTAGAGAGAAGGGTATATATAATGAGATGTGTTATGAAGGTAGAAATGACAAGATTTTCTGAGGGATTGGATATGTAGGGTGAGTAACAGAAAGAAATTAAGGATGACACCAAATCTATAAGCCTAGGAGAGTGAGAGGATGGTGGTGCTCTTCATAGGAAAGGGGAAGGGATTGGGAAAAGATGAGGAGTTATGTTTGGACTTACAGAAGTTGAGATGCCTATGGGATGATCATTTTTAGATGTCTAAAAAGTAGCTGGTGATGTGTATTGATTCTAAGGAGAGAAACTAGGGCTAAATTTATAGGTAGGGTAATCAATTGAATAGAGGTGATAATTGAACCCATGGAATTTTTTTTTAAATCATCAAGTAAGAAAGTGTCCATCAACTGGGGAATGTATATGAATGGGTATATGATTGTAAAGAAATATTATTATGGTAGAAAATGGTATACACACATATACACATACAACATACATATGTAGCATATCTATCTACTTAGAATGGTATATGTATAGGCATATATAGATGGTATATTATCTATCTATCTACTTGAATTAGGACATATGAATGCAATGAAATACAATTGTGCTATGAGAAAGGAAAAGATAGTTTCAGACAGACCTGGTAAGATTTGCATAAACTAATATAGAGTAAAGCATTCAGAAACAGGAGAACAATAGTAAAACATCATTATTGTAAAAGTAAACAATTTCAAAAGACTGAAGAACTCTGATCAATGCAATGATTAATCATGATTCTAGAGGACTGATGATGAAGAAGACTGCCTCTCTTGCTAACAGAGAAGTAATGGAAAAATATGCAGAATGAGACACATGTTTTTGGATATGACCAGTGTGGGAATTTGTTTTACTTGACTATGCTTATTTGTTAGAAGATTTTCTTTTTGTTTTAGAAAAATGAATGCTTGGTAATTGAAATGAAATAATTAAAAGAAAAAGAAAGAAATCAAGTGAGAAAGTATAGATTAACAAGAGAAGAGGGTCCATGAAAAAGTCATGGAGGATATCCATATTTAGGAAGTATGACATGGATGAAGAACTAGCAAAAGAGACTGAAAAAGATCAATCATATAGAGGAGAAACAGTAGAGAACAGTGTCCCAAAAACGTAAAGAGAAGAGAGCATACAAGAAGAGAAGGTGATTAACAATATCAAATGCTGCAGGGTGGTCAAGAAGTGTCAGGATTGAGAAGGGGACATTGGACATGTCAATTAAGAGATTGCTTGTTACTTTAAAGAGTATTTAGTCAGTTTCAGTTGAATGATTAAGTCAAAAGCCAGACTGAAGAGGGTTTTGAAATGAGTGAGAAGAGGAAATGGAGACACGTAGTATAGATGGCTTTCTACTCCCTTCTAGCTCTCTTCCTTTCTTTTTGACTCTTCCTTCTCTGTTTCCTTTGCTGGATGTTCATTCAGTTCACATCCTTAATAGTGGGTATTCCCCAAGGCTCTGTGCTGGCACCATGTGCTTCAGTGTAGCCCCAGGCAAACAGGCATCCTCCAGTGGCCAGACCTCCACATGTTGCAGCACAGCCCTGGCAAACAGGTAGACTCCTACTCTATGTGTGGCTAAGCAAACAGACATCCACCAGCCAGCACTGGCCCTGCCATGCTTCAGCATAGCCCCAGGCAAACAGGAGGCCTCCAGAGGCCAGAACAACAAGTACTTCAGTGTAGCTTTTGAGAAACGCAGAAACACCCCACCAGGCCTCAGCACATGCCAGACATCACCACTAGGACCCCAGCTCAGAGCCAGGTAAGCTGCCAGACCCCTACAACCTCCAGCACTACCAGCCAACCCCCCCACCTCACCCCCTCAGTATAGAATCAGACATGAGGGTCCCCCATGGCCCTCAGGGCAACTTCACCACAGCACCAAGTAAACAGCCAGGGCTTGTAGCCACTAGTGCAAGAAGCCTGAGATAACACCCCTTCTACTCCAGATGCAGAGCTCAAATTTAAAAGAAAGGAAACCCCTCCCAATAAAAGATGAGCAAAAAACAACCACAAAAAGAATCTGACCACAATAAGTTATTATGCTGGCAGGGAAGACCAAGACACAAACTCAGAACACAACAATGTCAAAACACCTATGGGCAAAACTCTGAAGAAAAATAGGAAGTGGTCTCAAGCTCAGAAAGAACTCATGAAAGACTTCAAAAGGGAGCTTAAAAATCATATAAGAGAGGTAGAAAAATGGGAAAAGAATATGAAGCACTGAAGAATGGGGAGATAGAAATGAGTAAGGGAATTATCTTTTAAAGTGCTCTGTGCATCTTTAGCATTTAAGATGTTCCAGGAAGAGCTGACTTCAGATCTATTACTAGTTCTGTAACTAGTCATCTTACCTTTATGAACCTATTTCCTCATCTGTAAAATGAGAATAATAATATCTATAGTAACTATATCATAAGTCTGTTTTGATGGTTAAATAAGGTGACATATGTAAAACATTTTGTAAATGTGAAAATGCTCTATAACTGTCAGTTATTACTCTGCTCTGTGGAACAGCTGGGTCTCCTCCCCTTGAGTTGCCATTGAACTGCAGGAGGGTTTTCCCATGTGCCTGTTTCATACCACAAATGCAGCTTGTATTGCTCCAGAACTCACATACCTCATTACTAGAACTGAGAGAGTGATCATGAAAGCTGGACAAATCTACCCTAAGCTGCCTTTCTGAATCATACTGACTGAGTTGAGTTGCAAATTAGTAGTGGGCATGAGTCACAAGTATCATGGTGTACATGTCTGGGGGGATGATAGTAACTTGCAACCCAGATACCTTTGGAATATAGAAAGGAGAGTGGAAGAGGATTCTCTAGGAAATACACCATTTACTCCACTCTCCCCTCACCCCCCAGCCAGTCTGGCATAGTTTCCTATAAGGGACCAGAGTTTGTTCTGGTTTAACAAAGTCAGAAAGCAGGCTTAGAAAGCAGATCACTATGTCTGCCCTCAGTTCTAAGTCACTCACAGTGTAGGGTTCTGGACAGACTTCAGTTTTCCTGCATTTGATCATTTATTCTGTCTTAATCCTTGCTTCCTTCTTCCCTCTCTTGACTCCAGGATCCACTTCCCCCTCAGAAAATCATTGAGAGAATTAACCCCACAATGTGTGTTTTTTTTTTCTATGTTAACAGTCAACACAGCCGGGAGAACAGAGACAGTTCCCACCACCCATTTTCTAACTAAAGAATGACAAGGTGCAATATATTCATTTTCTAGATGGTTTGTCAGGGGTGTCAAACTGCAATAAGTAGGTTGCAATTAGACAGTAAAACTCCCTAGTGCTGCTCAAACCAGATTAATTGGGAATGTAATTGGGAAATGTTTAACAAAATAAGTAAAAATTTAATACAATATAGATAATGTTAAGTTGTGGCTTATCTAAGTCAATATGCTGCCAGCAAGGATCTGTTTATATCTGAGTGTGACACCATTGGTTTAAGGTATTATTTGATGATCTCATACACATCAACCTATCAATATGGAGGAAAGCAGCAGCCACATAGGAAAACAATTCAAGTCTCAGCAGAAACCAACAGAAATAAATAGCAGCCCTTCCTCTGCCCAGTTATTTGGTAAACAGAAAGACCAAGCTCAGAAACTCTTGTCTTGGGGGCCAAGATGGTGGAGGGAAAGCAGTGACTGTCTTGAGCTCTCTCCCAAAGCCCTCCAAATACCTAAAAAAGTAGCTCTAAACAAATTCTAAACCAGCAGAACCCACAAAAAGACAGAGTGAAAAAATTTCCTGCCAAAGACAGCCTGGATGGTAGATCAGAAAGGCATATAGCACCAGGCGGGGAGAGGGGTGCAGTTCGGTGTAGGCACGCAGGCCACAGCAAACCTGGAGCAGGCCTTGGAGGACTGAATCACAGAAAGCTGTGGCAGTTTACAGACTTCTCAACCCATGAACACCAAAGACAACTTAGAAGGTCAGTGGGAAAAGTCTGTGACTGCAGTGAGAGAGGAGCTAGGTCTCAGCCACAAGTCTTGAGTGCAGCCCGGGGTCCAAGGCTTTTTCCTGAGCCTGGCCCACAGACTGAGGAGGAATCCAGTGGCTGATCAGAGGGGAATCACAGGAATCTCTTTGCCAGCACTGAGGCAGGAATCTCTTGCTTTGCCCGTGCTTGAATCTGGGTTACAGTTCTAAGGGGAGATCCTGGGGCAAGGAGGAATGCTGGTGAGGTGGAGCTTGTTGTGGTGGTGGAGAGGAAACACCTTGCCCCTTATCATACCACGTTGGAAGAACTGAAAATTTAGAAGTCCCTAGAAGTACCTCTGAAAACAGCTATACAAACCCCTGAAGCTTGGGACAGTACACTCTTCACATTGGAAGCAGACTTTTACCTCAACAAAGAGTTTAAAACTCAAATAATTGTCTGGGATCATGAGTAAGCAGCGCAAAAAGAGTCAGACTATATTATCTTACTTTGGTGACAAAGAAGATAAAAACATACAATCAGAAGGAGACAATGAAGCCAAAGTTCCTACATCCAAAGCCTCCAAGAAAAATATGAATCAGTCCCAGGCCTTGGAAGAGCTCAAAAGAGATTTTGAGAAGCAAGTAAGAGAAGTAGAGGAAAAACTGGGAAGAGAAATGAGAGTAATGCAAGAAAATCATGACAAACAAGTCAACAGCTTGCTAAAGAAGACCCAAGAAAATACTGAAGAAAATATCACCTTAAAAAATAGCCTAACCCAAATGGCAAAAGAGATCCAAAATGCCAATGAGGAGAAGAATGCCCTAAAAAGCAAAATTGGACAAATGGAAAAGGAAGTCCAAAAGCTTACTGAAGAAAATACTTCCTTAAAAATTAGAATAGAGCAATTGGAAGCTAGTGACTTTATGAGAAATCAAGACACTGTAAAACAAATCCAAAAGAATGAAAAATTAGAAAACAATGTGAAATATCTCATTGGAAAAACAACTGACCTGGAAAATAGATCCAGGAGAGAAAATTTAAGAAAAATTATTGGACTATCTGAAAGCCATCATCAAAAAAAGAGCCTAGACATCATCTTTCAAGAAATGATCAAGGAAAACTGTCCTGATATTTTAGAACCAGAGGGCAAAATAGAAATTGAAAGAATCCACCGATCTCCTCCTGAAAGAGATCCCCAAAGGAAAACTCCTAGGAATGTTGTAGCCAAATTCCAGAGTTCCCAGGTCAAAAAGAAAATATTACAAGCAGCCAGAAAGAAACAATTCAAGTATTGTGGAAACACAATCAGAATAACACAAGATTTAGCTGCTTCTACATTAAGGGACCACAGGGCATGGAATATAATATTTTGGAAGGCAAAGGAGATAGCATTACAACCAAGAATCACCTACCCAGCAAAACTAAATATAATCCTGCAGGGGAAAAAATTATCATTCAGTGACATAGAGGACTTTCAAGCATTTTTGATGAAAAGACCAGAGTTGAATAGAAAATTTGATTTTCAAGTACAAGACTCAAGTGGAACATGAAAAGGTAAACAGGAAAGAGAAAATTATAAGAGACTTATTAAGGTTGAACTGTTTATATTCCTGCGTGGAAAGATGATATCTGTAACTCATGAGACCTTTGTCAGTATTAGAGTAATTGGAGGGGAAAAATTATATGTCGTATACATAAATATAGATAGATATATAGATAGAGGGCACAGGGTGAGTTGAAAATGAAGGGGTCAAATCTGAAGAATAAAATTAAGGGGTGAGAGAGGATTATACTAGGAGAAGGAGAAAGGGAGAGTTAGAACGGGGTAAATTATCCCACACACATACACAAAAAAAAAAAACAGAAAAGAAAACACTCTTATGGTGGAGGGGAAAAAGGGGAAGGTGAGAGGGAATGAGTGAATCTTGTTCTCATAAGATTTGATTTAAGGAAGGAATAACATAACACTAAATTGGGTATGGAAATCTGTCTTACCCTACAGGAAAATGGGGGGGGAAGGGGACAAGAGAGTAGGGGAATGATAGAGAGGAGGGCAGATTGGGAAAAGGAGTAATCAGAAGCAAATACTTCTGAGGAGGGACAGGGTCAAAACAAAGAATAGAATAAATGGGTGGGCAGGATAGGATTAAGGGAAATAGAGTTAGTTTTTCACAGCATGTCTACTATGGAAGTGTTTTGCATAACTGCACATATATAACCTATATTTAGTTGCTTGCCTAATCAATGAGGGTGGGTGGGGAGGGAGGAAGGGAGAAAATTTGGAACCCAAAGCTTTAAAAACACATGTTTAAAAAAATGTTTTCACATGCAACTGGGAAATAAGAAATATAGAAATGGGGTACAGAAATCCATCTTGCCCTACAGGAAAATTGAAGGGGAGAGGGATAAGAGAAGAGGGGGAGAGATAGAAGGGAAGGCAGACTAGGGGAAGGGGTATTTAGAATGCATGCCATCTTGGGGTGGGGGAGGAGTGAGATGGGGTGAAAATTTGGAACTCAAAATCTTGTGGAAGTAAATGTTGAAAACAAAAAAATAAATAAAAAGAAAAATAAATAAAAGAAAAGAAAATAATAAAAAAAGAAAAAGAAAGAAAAAAAAGAAACTTGTCTCTCCATCTTCCCGTGTATCACAGTACTCTCCACTTGTAGCACTGCTTGGTTTGGACTCCATGGAATATGACGCCCCTATGCCAGGTATCCCTGGTGGCCTACCCCAACCCCTTTACTTTCCAGCTTCCTTTTGTATATTACCTTCCCCCATTAGATTTGATGCTCTTTGAGGGCAGAGAATTTCTTTTTTAAGTTTGTATCCCTAGTGCTTAGGAAAGTACCTGGCATATAGTAGATGATGAGTAGATGTTTATTGAATTAAATCAAACAGTATAACTACTAAGAGAGAGCTTTAGATATAAATTGCTTGAGATTCAGCTTGAAGAAGAGTGAGGATCATACTGAGGATGCTTGCCCATTGACCCCCAAAAAGAGGAAAGGAAAGCTCAAATGAACTGAAAGGGATTAAGATTAGGCCAAAGGAAGAACTTCCTGATAGAAAGGGTTATTAGACTTTGCATTGGATGACCATGGTCCATGTGTAAGGCACTTACCTTCCTAGAGAACTTTAATACAGTGCCTGGAATACAGTAAATGCTTAATAAGTGTTTATTGACTTGATATTAGGGGCTAAGTCTTGACTCGACTAGGGAGAGCTAGAGATTTGATCTCTGATCTTTTTAGCATAAGGGACTTCATACAGAGGAAACTCCTATTAACATAGATAGTCACCCTCTCTATAACTTATAGTAGTCTTAGAGAGTTGTCTATGGTACTGAGGGGACAAGTGACTTACCTAGGATCATTCAGACAGTATAGGAAAAGTATTTTTGGTTAGAATATTTTGGGGCTAGTTCTGTCTGGAGGTGGGAAAGATAACTTGGTAATCCATTCAGAGCTGGAAAATATCTCAGAGGTCAATTAGTCATTTTATACATGGAGAAACTGAGGAGTAGAAAGATTAAATGATCTATGCAAGGTAACACAGTTAGAAGTATTAAAATTTGCTTGTTAAAGGCCTGACCACATAAGTGGAAAGCTAAGAGAAAAGAAGAGAGGATAAAGAATCAGAAAGGCAAGAATAAAAGGAACAAAAAACAAAGCAAGAAAAAGAAATGAAGAAGGGAAATATGAATAGCAAAAGGGATACAAGTGGTGGTTTTAAGGTCTCCATGCCAATGTCCCCTTCCTTGCTCTCATCCTAGTTTTGGGCACTAATATAGATTTGGGCAATTGACTAAAGCACAGAAGTGTCCTACTATACTGATGTGTAAACTTGAGTGAAAGCTGAGCCCCTCCTCAATTTTGAGAGCCAGTATTTCTACCACCACCACCTCCACCTCAAAAATAAATAGCACCCTGAAGCTTGGTCAAGAGTGGGTTGGCCTTTGGAGAGAATCCTATTTTGATTCCAAATTATCCTAGTTTCCAGAGCTCAGTTTTCCATCTTCACATCTTGTTAAGGAAAGAAGAGAATTTCCTTGATTCCTTTCCGTATGTCTCTCTGCATACTTTTTTTTGAATCTTTAGCAAGAAAGGTATTTATTTGAGGAGGATCATCTTCTTCACAAATTATCTTTCTTTCTTTGCCCCAAGAAATCTTGGCCTAGCCTCTGAGTCAGTTAGCTACTCAGTTGAATCATTGCTTAAGAACAGAGGTAGATGTTACCATTGGATAGATCTATGCAAGGTGCTAGAAGAGATCTAGAATAATTTCTTGACCTTCAAGTCTAATAGGAAAAATATAAACTTTCCTAATTTGTCCCTGCATCCATATCCCAGGGAATGGAGATAGAATGCATAGATAGATTAGGAGCTAAAGGCAGACAGAACTCTATAACCTGGAAAATGAGAGCTGAGGCATGGAAGAGAAGTCAGACTAGGAAAGCTTTCTGGAGAAAAATAATTTGGAGCAGGAATGTGCAGAGAAGGATAAAACCTTCTAAAGGGAGAGAAGGCATCCTGGGGAGGAAAAGAATATATACAAAGATCTGTATTATGGAGAAGGAATGGGGAACTTGAGAGATTTGCTTACTTGGAACAGAGTTCAAAGTGGCTAATCATAGGAAATGAGGCAAAACCAAGAATTGTGTGTGTGTGTGTGTGTGTGTGTGTGTATGTGTGTGTGTAAGAGGGAGGAATTGTGAGTCATTTGTTAATTTCTTATTTTAGTGATAAGGATGACAAAGCATTAGGGAACAATTACTGTTTCAGTGATAGCTGCAGTAGTAACAAGGATGGGACCTTGAAACAATCAGGTTTATTGTACAGGGAATTGTGTAGGAGTTGAAGGCAGGAACATCTTAATTCAAATCCTGCCTTAGACACTAACTAGCTTTGTGATCCTGGGTAAGTCACTTAACCTCTCTCAGTCATGGCTTCTTCATGTGTAAAATGGGGGTAACAACAGCACCTACTTCACAAGGTTGTTGTGAGGATCAAATGAGATAATATTTATAAAAGTGCATTTCAAACCCTAAAGTGCTACTATTTTAATGCTATTATTATTATTATTATTATTATTAGCGGTTTGTGAAATTTTGTGCTTATCCATCATTAAACATCAGTTAATTAACTTCCTTTAGTCACCCTCTTTCTAGATCTATGTTTCTGTTGAGAAAGGTCTGGAGGTTCTGAAAGGAGGCCATTGGTAGGCCAATGTTACTGAGAGTTAGCAAACTCTCACTTTTCTAAAGACTCATGGAATCAAAGAATCACAAGGGTCGGGAAGATCTCAGAACTCATCCAGTTTAACCCCTAACCTGAGGCAAAAATTCTTTCTAAAATAGCCGTAACAAGTTATTGAATCTCTGCTTTCACAGTTCTAGTGATGGAATAAATTGTAGCTCTCTAACACAAGAAACCTGAGCTAAAGACTAGGAAGAAAACATGAAGATACATGGTCATTATTCTCATGGACTTCAGTTTCTTTGTGTGGATACACTCAGGATATAGACAGAGATGGAGACACAGGCATCAAGGCATCAAGAAACTCTTGATGCCAATGGTTTTACATTCCCGTTCTAAATTTGGATAGCTTTAATTGTTAGTCATTTCTTCCTTAGATTGAGCTAAAATCTGTCTCCTTGTAAAAGTAGAATGAATTTAATCCCTTATGTTAATCTTGGAGAGTTGGCAAACCAACATAAGCCTTGAGGGAAAGGTACTGAAATAATTTGGTCCTATGCACCTAATCTCTAATGAAGTCCACCACTAATGCCTCATTGTAGTCTGATGGAGATTCTGAGTTCTCCAAGGTAATGTTATTGGAGAACAGGTTATGCTATGTTGTACCAAATTGGAAAAGCTTTGAGTAAAGGTCCAGTGACAGAACCTGTACCAAGAATATCATGATAACTTGGGAAGCACTGTGGTACTGTGGAAAGGAACCTGGATCTGAAATCAGAAGCCCTGGTTTCAAATCCTGACTCTGCCACTTACATTTATAGATTTAAGCTATAAGAAACTTTAGTGGTCACCTAATTCAACTCATCATTTTGTAGAAGAAATGAGGCCCATAGAGGCAGTGACTTGCCAAAGTTACACAGATAGTAAATGTCAGAGCTAAGATTCAAACCCAGGTTCTCTGATTCCAAAGTCTGTGCTCTTTTTTTGTTGTACTATCCTGTTGCCTGTGTGACCTTGGGCAAGTAATTCATTTAACCTCTATGAGTCTCAGTTTCCTTATTTGAAAAAAAGATTAGACAAGATGACCTCTAAGATCCTTTCCCTAAAAGCATGATCCTATTGAAATATTAATCCCAAAACATGTCTGAGTTGTGGGGTCAAAAAGGGTCAAGAATCCCAAATAGCTTCTTCTTCATGGGAACTGGAAGGGTGAAATGGGAACAAATGTGGCCAAAGGAGAGGTCTTCAAAACTGTGGCAGCTTCCACTGACCATTCTCCACCATCAGGGTCCTTGTTCAACTTCCAACCTGGGGGGTTACAGATGAGAGAAATAACAGAACTTCCAGAGGGAGAGACAAAGTACAGACAGATTAGACATCGGTGGAAAGAGCAAAGGACTTGAAGTCAGAAGACCTTGGTTCAAATCTGACTCCTGCCACTTACTTATCTATGTAATTTTTTTCAGTTTTATTAGTGTTTTGCTTTTATGTTACAAACATTTATAGATTCACTTCATGAAAGGTCTTTTGTAACCAAGCAGTTAAGTAAAATAAAAATACAGTAAATTCTCTGTAAGTTCACCCAACTTTTTTATACCTGTAACACTCCCTTCCTCTCTATTAAAAACAACAAACAGGACCAGGGGGCGGAGCCAAGATGGCAGAAGGAAAGCAGTGATTTGCTTGAGCTTTCCCCCCAAACCCCTCCAAATACCTATAAAAAATGGCTCTAAACAAATTCTAAAGCTGCAGAACCCACAAAAAATGGAGTAAAACAAATTTCTAGCCCAAGACTGCCTGGATGGCTGATCGAAAAGGTATATCGCGCAGGGCAGGGAGAGTAGCGCAGTGCGGCACGGGTGTGCAGGCCGCAGTGAGCCTGGAGCAGGCCTCAGAGGACTAAATCGCAGGCAGTTGTGGTGGTTTCCCAACTTCTCAACCCACGAACACCAAAGACAACTTAGAAGGCCAGTGGGAAAAGTCTGTGACTGCGGTGAGAGAAGGAGCTAGGTCTCAGCCACAAGTCCTGAGTGTGGCCCCCGGGCAGTGGCTGCTCCCTGAGCTGCTGGCCCACAGACTGAGGGGGAATTGAGTGACTGATCAGAGGGGAATTGCAGGGATCTCTTTGCCAGTGCTGAGGCAGGAATCTCTTGTTTGCCCGTGCTTGGATCTGGGTCACAGTTCTGAGGGGTGGTCCTGGGGCGAGGAGGAGTGTTGGTGTGGTGGAGCTTGTTGTGGTGGTAGAGAGGAAACACCTTGCCCCTTATCATACCACCTTGGAAGAACTGAAAATTTACAGGTCCCTAGAAGTACTTCTGAAAACAGCTGTACAAACCCCCAAAGCTTGGGACAGTACATTCTCCACATTGGACATTCTCCACCTTAACAAAGAGTTTAAAATTCAAGTAATTGGTAGGGATCATGAGCAAGCAGCACAAAAAGAATCAGACTATATTATCTTACTTTGGTGACAAAGAAGATCAAAACATACAACCAGAAGAAGACAATAAAGTCAAAGCTCCTATATCCAAAGCCTCCAAGAAAAATATGAATCAGTTCCAGGCCTTGGAAGAGCTCAAAAGGGATTTTGAGAAGCAAGTAAGAGAAGTAGAGGAAAAACTGGGAAGAGAAATGAGAGTGGTGCAAGAAAATCATGACAAACAAGTCAACAGCTTAATAAAAGAGATCCAAAAAAATACTGAAGAAAATAACACCTTAAAAAATAGCCTAACCCAAATGGCAAAAGAGGTCCAAAATGCCAATGAAGAGAAGAATGCCCTAAAGAGCAAAATTGGACAAATGGAAAAGGAAGTCCAAAAGATTATGGAATAAAATACTTCCTTAAAAATTAGAATAGAGCAATTGGAAGCTGGTGACCTTATGAGAAATCAAGACACTGTAAAATAAATCCAAAAGAATGAAAAAATAGAAAACAATGTGAAATATCTCATTGGACAAACAACTGACCTGGAAAATAGATCCAGGAGAGAGAATTTAAAAATTACTGGACTATCTGAAAGCCATCATCAAAAAAAGAGCCTAGACATCATCTTTCAAGAAATGATCAAGGATAACTGCCCTGATATTTTAGAACCAGTGGGCAAAATGTAAATTGAAAGAATCCAATGATCACCTCCTGAAAGACATCCCCAAAGGAAAACTCCTAGGAATGTTGTAGCCAAATTCTCGAGTTCCCAGGTCAAGGAGAAAATACTACAAGCAGCCAGAAAGAAACAATTCAAGTATTGTGGAAACACAATCAGAATAACACAAGATTTAGCTGCTTCTACATTAAGGGACCACAGGACATGGAATATAATATTTTGGAGGACAAAGGAGATAGGATTACAACCAAGAATCACCTACCCAGCAAAGCTGAGTATAATTCTTCAGGGGAAAATTTGGTCATTCAGTGAAATGGAGGACTTTCAAGCATTCTTGATAAAAAGAACAGAGCTAAATAGAAAATTTGACTTTCCAGTACAAGACTCAAGTGGAACATGAAGAGGTAAACAGGAAAGAGAAATCATAAGAGACTTATTAAGGTTGAACTGTTTACATTCCTGCATGGAAAGATGATATTTGTAACTCATGAGACCTTTCTCAGTATTAGAGTAGTTAGAGTGAAGAATTATATGTATGTATAGATAGATAGATAGATAGATAGATAGATAGATAGATAGATGGATAGAGGGCACAGGGTGAGTTGAAGATGAAGGGGTCATATCTGGAGAATAAAATTAAGGTTTGAGAGAGAATTATACTAGGAGAAGGAGAAAGGGAAAGGTAGAATGGAGTAAATTATCTCACAAAAAAAAACAGAAAAGAAAAGGCTCTTACAGTGGGGGGGAAACAGGAGAAGGTAAGAAGGAATGAGTGAATCTTATTCTCATAGGATTTGACTTAAGAAAGGAATAACATACACACTAAATTGGGTATGGAAATCTGTCTTACCCTACAGGAAAATAGGAGGTGAAGGGGAAAGAGAGCAGGGGGATGATAGAGAGGAGGGCAGATTGGGAAAGGGGGTAGTCAGAAGCAAATACTTCTGAGGAGGGACAGGGTCAAAACAAAGAATAGAGTAAATGGGTGGTAGGATAAGATTAAGGGAAATAGAGTTAGTTTTTCACAGCATGTCTACTATAGAAGTGTTTTGCATAACTGCCCATGTATAGCCTATATTGAGTTGCTTGCTTTTTCAATGAGGGTGGGTGGGGAGGGGGGAAGGGAGAAAATTTGGAATCCAAAGTTTTAAAAACACATGTTTAAAAAAATGTTTTCACATGCAACTGGGAAATAAGAATTACAGGAAATGGGGTACAGAAATCTATCCTGCCCTACAGGAGAATAGAAGGGGAGGGGGGGGAGAG
>NW_020954616.1:2509469-2655532 GCF_900497805.2 Vombatus ursinus
GTGAGATGGGATGAAAATTTGGAACTCAAAATCTTGTGGAGGTAAATGTTGAAAACTAAAAATAAATAAATTTATTAATAAAAGTAAAAAAAAATAAAAACAACAAACAGAAATTTATTTTTTCTCTTCCTTCCACACCAATCCTGTTGGGGTTAAAGGGTATATTTCTTGAAATATATGCACAATCAAACAAAACAAATTCATCCAATCCACAAAAATGCTTCGTTCTGTACCTTAAATTCCATCAACTCTTTGAACTGGACAGCATTATTTCATCATTTGGCCCTCTGGAATTGTGAATGTTTACTGTACTAACAATAGTTCTTGTAACTTTCAATATTGCTTGTTTTTATGGCATTGTTATTGTATAAATTGTTCTGGTTTTGCTCATTTCGTTCTTCATTAGTTTATAAAAATCTTTAAAATTATTCTAAGATAAATTGTTCTTTTTCTGCTCACTTCACTCTGCATGTCTTTTTGAAATCATCTATTTCCTCATTTCTTTCTTTTTTTTGGCAAGGCAATGGGGTTAAGTGACTTGCCCAGGGTCATACAGCTAGTAAGTGTTACATGTCTGAGGACAGATTTGAACTCAGGTCCTCCTGAATCCTGGGCTGGTGCTCTATCCACTACTGCCTAGTTGCACCTCTATTTCCTCATTTCTTATAGCACAATAATATTCCATAACTTTCATATACTACAATTTATTGTTCAATTTCTTATTTGTTAGACATTATCTTAGTTTCCAGATTTTTTACCACTATGAAGAGATATGCTATAAATATTTGTGTACCTAGAGAGCCTTTTTCTCTTTCTTTCACCTATTTTGAGTATAGATCTATGCCTTTGGCTTAGGACTTGTTGCAGAGTGAGAGAGGCATCAGATCAGCATAACTCTTTTAGTGATTACAGCTCTTCATTGAATATAGGTCAGTGGAGAAGTTGGAGGATTGGTATGAGTTAAAGAGAAGTGGATTTGGTGAGGGCTTATTCATCTGAGGCACAGAAGAGGGGGAGGAAATAAGAGGCTTTTCTAGGACTCCTAGGCAGTTCTTCCTGAAAGAGTCAGCTGGTCTGGTCTGGGTGAAGTACCTCGTGGTATTCTGGGAAGCCTCTCTTCATTCTAGGCATGGGTGGGCTTCTTGAACCTCGTGAGGACCCATGAGGAGAACTAAGGGGAGCTCTTGAATTTTGGTGGCAGGAACTTTTTGGCTTAGCTTTGGCTTTTATAGGTTTGGGGGTAATGGCTTTTGGTTCTGCTGCTTTCAAGGACTTCTAAGAGAAAAGGGATCCCCAGCAGTCTGAATGGACTCACAGCTGCTGGGATTATACTTTGGGAGTTTCTTAAGGCAGCATAGTAATGGTATAGCCAAGTCAAAGGGCATGTACTGTTTAGTAATTTTTAGTGTATAATTCCAAAATGCTATCTAGAATGTTTGTACCCATTCACAGGTACTCCCACAGTGCATCATTTTGTTCATTTCCCCACAGTCCTTTCAATATTTATCATTTTCTTTTTGTGCAACCTTTTTTTTTTTGACACTTAACTTATCTGTGTGATCTTATGTAAGTGACAACTTCTCTGGTTCCATTTTTTCTTCTGCAAAACAAAGGGGTTGGATGGTTTCTAAGGTCCCTTTCAGCACTCAATATGTGATGAAATATAATGAAATACAACAGAATCGATAGTGATAACCTGGTCATAGCTCAGTTCAGCCACAAGAATAAGAGAACATAATACAATGAGAAATATAAAGTGAAAGTGAAAAACAACAACAACAACAAAACACTTCCAGAAGGATAAAAACAACCTCATAATTTAGAATTAACCTTCAGTCCTCTCACCTCACTTCTGAGGACAGAGAAACTTCCTGATAGCCTCCTTCATTTCTTTGTTCCTCAAACTGTAGATGATGGGATTGAGGAAGGGGGCAAGGACAACAAAGGTGATTGCAATGGCTGTATCCCAGAATACAGAGTAGGTAGCAGAGAAACGAAGATACATGAGTGATACACTGCCAAAGAATAACAGAAAGACAGCAATGTGGGCTGCACAGGTGGAGAAGGCCTTGTGGCGCCCTTCAACTGAAGGGATACTCAGGATCACCAAAATGACTCGGATGTAGGACAGGGCAATGACCAGGAAGGAGGCCAGGATCTCTGCAGCATGGATGGCATCAACAATGACTATGAGGGAGGTGTCTGTGCAGGCCAAATTTAGCACTGGGGTGAAGTCACAAAAGATCTGATGAATCTGGTTGGGACCACAGAAGGGCAGGGTGGAGATCCATACAATCTCAGGAAGCACAAGGAGGAAGCCACAGAGGCAAGAACCAGCAGTGAGCTGAGCACACAGCCGAGGCGTCACAATAGTTGGGTAGTGAAGGGGCTTGCAGATGGCAACGTATCTGTCTATGGCCATTGCAGTCAGGAGGCAGCCTTCTGAGATTCCAAGAGAGTGAAAGAAATACATTTGCAGGAGGCACCCAGCAATAGAGACGGTCTTCTGCACACTTATCAGGTTGGTGAGCATCTTGGGGATGGTAGTTGTGGTGTACCAGATTTCCAGGAAGGAGAGCACACTAATGAAAAAGTACATAGGGTTATGGAGTGCTGGATCCAACCGGATGACAACAAAGATCACCAAGTTTCCAGTAATGATGAATCCATAAATGACGAGTAGAGGAATGAAGAAGAGGAGGCCTCCTTCCTCCAAATCAGGGAACACAGAGAAGAAGAACTCAGTCACGGCTGTCTGATTCTCTATCTCTGTCCCTTGTGTCATCTGCAAAAGTAGAAAGAAGAGAAATACAAACTTGTGGAATCAGAGTCCTGAGAGCTAAAGCTGTTGCCCATTTTAAATATGTTATTGCTAACTAAGCTGCATCTTTATCCTTCTTTTTCTTTGTAGCAGTCATTCAAGTTGGCATGTAGATCCTGATCTGTCATCACTTCCCTGGGTCAAAGGATGCCCCAGTGAATTGGTTTTGAATACATAAGAGAGATGCCTGTCACATAATAATGGTTTGTTGATTGATTGGTATTAAAAAACCATCCCCTCTATTGAGCCCTAAATGTTTATTTCAGGAGCATCATAGTGCATAATAACAATGATCATCACTTAATATTTATATACCACTTTTTGGTTTAAAATGCATTTCCACCACCACAGCTTTGTGGTTTAGGTAGTATAGGTATTATTATCCTCTATTTTGCAGATAGAGAAATTGAGAGATTAAGTGACAAGGTTATACAGATAGCGACTGGTCAAGCCTGGACTTTATCCCAGGTCCTCTAACGTCAGCTCTGTGACTCTTTGCTCAATGCCATGTTCCTCTCTGCTTTACTCCTACTTCCCTACCATCTCCCCCACCCCCAGCTCCAAGTTACATGAAATAGGGATTTCCCTAGAAGGAAAAAGAATGAGATCTAGCTATTCCTCCCATCTCTGAGTTTCTGAATACTCTCCCCTCCCTTCAGCCCACCCACAACCAGCTGGGACCATTTTCTTATCTATTTTTAGTCTTGTCTCATTGCTCTATTCCTTTCCCTTGGTCTCTGCTAGTTTGGAAAGCCTTTTCTGAGTGACAACCCAAATTCATTTCCACCCAACACTTCTCCCTAACACCAGCTCTGATGTTTAGAGCTCTGGCCTGATGGATCATCTGCCCTGATCTCTTTATTTCCTAGCCATGTGCCCTATCTTCACATTAGACTGGGAAGCTCCCCAAGCCAAGTACTCTTTCTCCTTAGTCCCTTCTATTCCTTCTAGTGTCTTGGACAGGGTTCATTTTAACATGGTAGTTAAGGCTGACAATTGCCCAACCTGAGCTATGCTGTCTTGTACCAGCTAGGTCAAGAACTCCACTGCCTCCTGATCAGAAGTTCCCCAGTTTTGTTTTCCACTTGCGGCTGCTTCCCAAAATGAAAATAAATTACTACAATCATTTCTAATGGAAAAGTCTCTCCTGTGGCTGCCTTATAGGAACAGCTTTTTTATTAAGCTGACTTTGTTACTCAGAGGGGTCCTCTTTATAATCAAGGGAACATAATTATGTTGAATGGAAATGTCTGCACTGTGGCTGCCTTGTGGGGAGATCTTCACCAACGACAACTAGAGTGGAAAACAGATTGCTTCTCAACCAAGGTAGTGATGTTTAAATCACTATACAAGAAGACAATCCATCTGCATCTTTTTTCCTGAGCTAAATTAAATAATATAAACTTCTTACTTAGACCCCTGCAACTCTCTTGTAACTAGTCTAACTTTAGTCTCTTTTCTCACTAATTTATACTATTTAGCTTTGACAGAGTGATGATCCTTAAATCAGTTTTCTTCACATTACTGCCCCATTTAAAAACATTCAATGGCTCCTTATTGTCTATGGGATAAAGCACAAACACAAAATCCACCACAATCTGGCCCTAATTTACTGAATTAGCTTTGTTTCTCGTTATTCCCGAACATGAGCTTTATGATCCATTTAAAATGTATGCTTGCTCTCTTCCCCTCAAAATCCAACACTTACTAAACGCTTTTCATTCTATTTCTTCTAAATTGTCTTCTGAGTTTCTGCCTGATGACAAACTACCCAGTTTTCTGGGTCCAGTTAAAATGTAACCTGATGAAGCTCCCCCTGATATCCCATAGCACTTAGCCTACAACTTTTAAAAGGCAATTCTCACTTTCTCTCTGGTATATCATATCTCCACTGAATTTTAAGCTTCCCAAAGTCAAAAATCAGGTCATTAATTTCTTTGTTCAATATAATACCTTTAACCTAATGATGATAATTTATATTTGCATAATCCTATATAATCATAAATTTAGAGCTGGAAGAGACCTTAGAGGCCAACTAGTCCACTGTTTTCTCTTCATTGTACAGATAAGGAAGCTGAGGCCCAGAAAGATTAAGTGATTTGTCCAACATCACACAGCTACTAAGTGTCAGAGGCAGGATTTAAACTAAGTCATTCACATTCCAAGTCCAGCACTCTGTCCACTGTGTCATGGTATCTCCTTCTAGTTTAAAGCATTTTCACATCTTCTGTATCACTTGATGATTACAATATCATTTTGTACTAGATCTTAGAATGCTAGAATTGTAAAGGATCTCAGAATTTATTTAATTCAACCTCTGTATTTTATGGATGAGGAGACTGAGGCTTAGGGAAGGGACTTAACTTGACCAAGGACCCACAGCTAGTTACTAGTAGAGCCTTTAGATCTACCACAATGGAAAATGTCCTTTTCCCCATGTTAGGATGTCTCCTCACAACAACCTTTGAGGTAGTCAGGATTGGTCCTACCATCCCTATTTTATTTTACTGTAAGAAAATTGAGACCCATAGAAGTTAGGTGACTCGTCCAAGGTCTCATAATTAGTAAGTAAGGGAGATGATACTTCAACCCAGGTATTCTGAATCCAAGTACGGTGCTCTTTCAATCAAACTACATGATTCCACATAATAGACCAGTAGTGGCTAACATAACAGGTGTTCCATAAATATGTACCAAGTATTTTTAGCTCCATAAATATGTGTTAATTTTTATATAAACAAAAGGCCTCTCAAGTTTCATTTCTTTATGTACTGAAGAATATATAAAATCAATTCATTTGGGTTGTACTGAACAAACACATTAGCATATAATAGTGATTTATGTACATTTCCTACAGTTTTGCCTTGTGTAATCACAAAGGACATAGATCACATGCCCTTCAAGTCAGGAAGAATTGAATTTTCTCTATACACATAAATTAATACCATAAAACATGCTTAAAAGAACATAGAAACAATGTATTCTGTCCCCTTTTAGGAATAAAAACCCTCTTATTTAATCTTATTTAGAGATTGTTCAAGTGTGAGAATGTTATCACAAATAGAAATAGGATATGTGGTAGAGTGAGAGGTTGAAGGGGAGCAGTGTGAGCCCTTAACATCTTTCTCAAAAATAACAATCAGAAAACCAAAAAGAATCAAAAGTGTCACAAATTCTCAGAAGAAAATAGAAAAATAATAATAAACCAAAGAGGACCTTCAATGTAGTGAAAAAATAGAATGAAATAAATGAGAAAAAAATTAGAAGGAAACATGAAACAGAATGGATAGCAGCATCAGCAACAAAATAAGAAATCACATTACACGTCACAGAAAAATGAACATTAGGCACATTGAAGGAACAAAAGAAAGATATTACACCAGTGCGCCACCCCCACCCAAAAGAATACACTCAGACCCATACACATAAACAAATATAGCCCAGTTCACAATGGAAGGAGTCGAAAATAGTATTAGCAAATGAGAAGGCAGAATGGTGGGAAGTATAATCCAAACAGAAAAGCAAGAGAGGAAAATAATTCAGTTATGAAGAGATTAGGGGTAGCTAAGTGGCACCGTAGACAAAGTGCCAGGTCTGGAGTCAGGAAGACTCCTTTTTCTGAATTCAAATTTCATGACCTTAAGCAAGTCACTTAACCCTGTTTGCCTCAGCTTCTCCACTGTAAAATGAGCTGGAGAAAGTAATGGCAAACCACTCTAGTATCTCTGCCAAGAAAATCCCAAACGGGGTAACAAAGAGTCAGAGACTACTGAAACAACTGAACAAAAACAACATGAAGAAACTAGAGAATCAGCTTCATGAAAGATCTGAATGACAGATTACAAAGAAGGAATATCATGATCGCTAAGTAAGTTTTGAAGAATTTAAAGAAAGCAAAGACCATGATCATGACATGTTAGAAATTATAAAAGAAATTTACCTAAAATAATGTATTTTTAAAGATTGCAAATGAAATCATCTAACCATTTTACCATATGTTTAAAATTAGAAGAGTACTTACGAATTGCCTAGACTAGTAGCTTCCTTAAATTCCTTGAAGTTTTAGCTAAAGTCTCACTTTCTACAGAAAGCCTTTCCCAGTCCTCCTTAATCTTAGCATCTTCTGTCTGTTGTTTATTTCCAGTTTATCCTACGTATAGCTTATTTGTCCATAGTTGTTTGCATGTTACCTCCTCCATTAAGTTGTGAGCTCCTTGAAGGCAGAGACTGATTTTTAATGTTAACATTACTGTTGAATATTTAATGATTTTAATGTTTAACATAATTTATTTATGTCTTCAATACTTAGCATAGTGCCTGGCACATAGAACATGCTTAATTAATGTTAATTTCTTGACTAGTTTATTTAACAGCCAGAGACCATAAGGTTCAGAAATGCTAAATGCTATAAGGTTAAATAGACTGCAAGCAGCAGAATAGCAAAAAATAAAAACAAGATAGTTTGACTACAAATTGAGTTTTTTTTCCAAAAATAATACACTCTCAAATAAAAATTATAAAACCCCGCAAACTTAATAAACCATATACATCATCATCAAACTTCAAAATCATGATAAAAATAATTCTGTAGAACCTGATCTGTAAATGAGACTTCACTCATCACAAATATCATGCAAGATTCTTCTATAAGAATTAGACATGCCAGAAAAAACAGGAATATGAAATATATGAAAAATTTTTAATAGTTTCCATATCAGAAATCACTTTCCTAGCAAAGTTAAGTGTTCTTTTCAGAAAGATAGGATGATTATTTAAAAAATAAAACTGACTTTGATCAATTATTAGAAATAAGTCTAATCTCACAAAAGATTATGGCTTAAAGAAATAGGAATAAACAAAATGTTTTTGGAAAATCCATAAAGAGAAACACAACCATAGAATTTTGAAGGACGACTAGATGAATACCTGAAGGACTAAATACCTATAATTGTGGCTTCTTAATAATTTTGATTAGCAAGTTTCTATTTAAATATAACATGATACAACCAGTAAGCAAGCGAGGTGAGGAGAAGGAAGATTAAAAATGCATAAAGAATTTAGAGGGTATGTAAGGCACAGAAACATCATAAAAGGCAACAAAATGAAGTTATGTAAGGGAAGATATATGCAGGGGTGGAAAACCTGAAGTCTTGAGGTCACATGTAGCCTTCTAGGTCCTTGGGTGCAACCCTTTGAATCCAAGTTTTACAGAACAAATCTTTTTATTAAGGGAATTTGTTCTGTGAAGTTTGGATTCAGTCAAAGGACTGCACTTGAGGACCTAGAGGACCACATGTGGCCTTGAGACCACAGATTCCCCACCCCTGGATAGGGCAACTCAATGATAAAATTCCTATCTTTAACAAAGTATCCGAGTAGATGTTGAATTCTACAAAGTGTAGAATTGCCAGAATAAAGTAAGAAAAATATTTTGATTGCAATGAAGAGGAAAATAAATTGTGTAAAGAAACAATATGGGTATACAATGAACTCATCAACTTATTTGATTTTTTGAAAGACATGCACACAAGATAAATTCAAGGACAAATAATAAAGGATGTATACAAAAGCAAGACATAATCTTATAGAATTTTTCCAATAGTGATAAAGATCAAAATGAACTGAGAGTATGTAAGAATGCAAAAGATAAGAAAAAAGTCTTTTAAAAAGCTATATTGGGGGGACAGCTAGGTGGCGCAGTAGATAGAGCACCGGCCCTGAAGTCAGGAGTACCTGAGTTCAAACCCGGCCTCAGACCAAACACTTGACACTTACTAGCTGTGTGACCCTGGGCAAGTCACTTAACCCCAACTGCCTCCCCCCCCAAAAAAAGCTATATTGGCAAAAGAGAGGAATCAAATAAGGGATAGAAGTGCTGCTCTATGTACACTTAGTGATTATAATGGATGATGGAGAGAAGCTAGAGCTGCTTCATTTATATTTTGCTTCTTTTTTCTCTGTCAAAGAGAATGATATCTGAACTGGAAAGAATATCTGAAGATATCTGATAGATGTCTGAAAGATATCTGATAGATGTCTGAAAGATATCTGATAGATGTCTGAAAGATATCTGAAACTGGAAATTTAAAAAAAAATTGTCAACCAATATAACTGGTGTGTTAGCTGCAGTTGGCAAAGTCAAGTAATCAGGTCCAGGTGAAATACATCTCAAAGTAATGGAATGTGATTGGCATGACTGCTATCATTTAATTTTGGAGGGTCATGGCACATGGGAGAAGTACTAGAGAACTCTATAAAGGAAAATATTGCCATACACTTTTAGAAAAAAGAGAATAGAGTCTGTAAACTATATGCTAGTGATCTTGACTTTGATTCCTTGAAAAATTCTAGAATACAATGATAAGTGATTACAAAACATTTGAAAAAAATAAAAACATTTGAAAACTTCACCAAGAACAGCTAAATTAATGTTTTAAACTAACATCGTTTCTTTTTGGACAAAGTCTCTAGACTGATAGATTATAGGAATGCTATAGATGTAGTTAATTTTGATTTTAGCAAAGTATTTGATAGAATATCCTATACCATTCTACTGGACAAGATGGAAAGCTGTAGGCTAGATTAGGGGTCATTGAACTTTGACCCAATGGCCAAATATAGTCCACGGTTTGCATCTGTACCACAATGAACAAAAAATGACTTTTACATTTTTAAATATAATAAATCTTTCTTTAATACTGTAAAATCATTCTTAGTTTGCAGCCTATACAAAAGCAGGCAGCTGATTGGAATTGGTTTCCAGGCTTGGGCCAGATGACAGTACAGATAGGTAGATTCAGAGATAACTAAACTGACAGACTTAAAGAGTATTTAGTCATCAGGTTTCCAGGAGTCATATGATATTAAGATCTGTGATGTTTCACTTTTTTTATCAGTGACTTGGATAGAGGCATAGATGACATGCTTAGATTTGCAGATTATAGGAAGCTAGGAGGGATAACTAACATATTGGTTGAGAGAATCAGTAATTACGATGATAACTAGCATTTACATAGCACTCTAAGGTTTGTGAAGGACACATTACTCATTTAATCCTTATAATAATCCTATGAGGTAGTTGCTACTATTATCCCCATTTCATAGATGAGGAAACTGAGGCAAACAAAGGTAAAATGGCTTGCTTAAGGTCACACAGTGAGTAAGTGTCTGAGGGAAGATATGCATTCTGTCCTCCCTGATTCTGAGTCTAGTGCTCTATCTGCTATATCACCCCAAATATCTTGACAGGCTAAAATACTACTCTGTTGAATAAAATAAAATGCAAGAAGGGCAAATATAAAGTCTTATACAGGAGTTCCAAAAATCAATCTTACAAGTACAGGATTGGAAAGGTGTGTATATACAACAAATTATCTCAAAAAAATTTGGGGATTATGATGATCTGTAAACTCTTTGTGTACTAGAGTTGCCAAAAAAAAGTTGATGTGACTTTCGGCTGTATGAAAAGAGCCATTATGTGCAGTAGTAGAATGTGATAATCCTCTCCCTGTTCAGTATTGTGTTCAGGTGTAAGTGACAAATTTTAGAAAAGACATTAATAAGTGCAGTGCTTTGCACATTCCAAGATCTCATTAAATGTCTTTTATTCATTTATAAATTGCAGTGTCCAAATAAATGTGAACAAGATGGTAAAGGAGCATTTAAAGACGATTGAAGGAAATAAAGGCAAATGTTAAGACTGCAGAATAGACAATGTAGGGTACATGATCAATGCTTTCATGTATTTGAACAACAATCACATGGAACACTGTCACATGGACTCATTTTGCTTGGGCCTATAAGACAGGCTTCATGTAAGGAAAATCTTTCTAACAATTAGAGGTATTCAGAATCAAATACTGGATGATCATTTGTCAAATATATCATAGAAGGGATTCTTAGGTAGGTATAGATTGGTCTAGGCAGCTTCTCAGGTTTCTTCTGACTCTGAGATTCATTGGTTCTATGACTCTGAATTAGAATTGTTGGAAAGTAGAATGGGTGGTCTTAGGAGACATCAGAGTCTTTCACTAGAGGTCTTCGACAAAAATTCAGTTACTGCTTATCTCATATGCTATAATAAAGATTTCTGTTTAGATTGAGGTCAAAATAGATAACACTTTAAGTTTGCACCAACTCCAAGATTCTGTGATTCTCTTTTGTGTGTACTGTTTTTTGGGGGGGGAGTTAAGTTTGTCAAAGGATTAAAATTAGTGAAAAAAAGAAAATTTGCTTCTTTTTCTGAAAGATGAATAAATTTAATCAAGAACACTAAAAAATCAACCTTAGAAATAAAGCTTTGAAAGTAAGTGGATTTAGTTACCCTTTGTGTTGGGGATTCCACTACTATATCCAAAGGATCTTACCAAATTTTTTTTTTAAAGTAAAAGACCTATTTATTCAGGAACATTCCTAGTAGCTTTAGATGAGATAGCAAACTAATCAGAATCCAACACAACTGGAAATGCCATATTTTGATTGGACAATGGCTGATATATCAATGTGATGGAATAATATGGAGCCATAAAAATGGAAAATATAGAAAGACTCAGACAAAGAAATGGAGAACAAAGAAAGTAGAATCATAACAACATGTAAATGTGACTGTGTAAGAAATAGCAATGAAATCTGATAAGTAATGTACAGCAAAGAAAGAGATCCAGAGAAACAAAGAAATAAAGATCTCATTGTTATTATTTTGTTATTTTTTATGCTCATATTCTTTCCTTTTAACAAGTAAAATAGTTTTGAGCTTAGTTTTCTGTATGACTATTTATATTTTTTTGTATTTTTGTATTTACATACATATGTATATGTATTATATATATATAATTTGTTTTGCATTTGCACATATGTAACAAAAACAATTTTAAATCTTTGTCAAAAAAATATCTCCAGTGACTTTCAGAGGAGTGAAATGTGACCAATTTACTTCATGTAGACACAGATTTCTCTTCCCAAGGGACCCTTGTGCTGAGAGCTGCCATGACTTCTGAGAAATAAGAGTAGCCTATGTTCGAGAAGAGGAAGGCAATTTGGTTCCCGCTTTGGAGAAGATTAAAACTGCCATAGAAATAATGAGTCAGATTTGTGTTTGTTTTATCTCGGTTGAGGAAATAGCTATCAAATCCGCCTACTTTGCCCTCAATGTCCCAATTTTTGTCTTTGATACCACCATTTGTCCATTCTCCCACATTTGCAACTTTGGAAAGAAGCCCATTTTTCACATCTGGGGCAGCCTTCTTAAAATTCAACTGAGTAGAAAAAACAGCTTGAAAGGGACCAGAAAATAACTTTCAGTTTGGAGAGAGAAGAGGAAACAGATCCTGAGGCAGTGATCTCAGTGGATAGAGACTCTGAGTCACAGTGAGACTATTGGGGTAGTTTCTTATTTTAACTAATTATTTTTACTAATAGTATCACCAGAATAATATTGATTTTTTAAAAGATGGACCTTTGTTTCAAAGAGAAGCTTGTGCAAATACCCCAAAGCAATGCAGCTTTCCCAGGCTTAGAGTTTATCCAAGATGGATGAGTTTTATTTACCTGGTCCTAATCTTTTTGTGTCTGTTAGTATCATTTGTCCATTTTTCCACATTTGTAGCTTTGGAATAAAGTCCTGATCAACATGTCATACAACTGTGTATCAAAATCTAGCCAATAAAATTCTTAATTTTGCACTTTGTAGGAACTTAATAAATGTTTGGCTCAAAACTGAACCTAGTGTTTTTGGCTCTGAGGTCAGCCTTCTGTCTAGTATTCCATGATGACTCTTTTATATGTAAGCATATATAGATAGACAGAAAGAATAGATAGGTACACAAAGGAAGAGAATAAGCATCAATATGATACCTACTATATGCCAGAAACTGTGCTAAATGTTTTACAAACATTATCTCATTTGTTCCTCACAACAACCTTGAGAAGTAGGGGCCATAATTCCTCTTTAAACATTGAGGAAACAGGCAGATAGATGTTAAATGACTTGCCCAGGATAGCACACCTAGGAAATATCTGAGGTCAGATATGAATTCAGAAAAATCCAGCAGTATCCATTCTTCACATAAATAAGGGATACTTACACATGTCTAAACCTTCAAAGGAGGGTGTGTGGAGGGGATGAAGATAAGAATTTGGAAAGAGAAAAAGGATAGGATTCAGATGAGAGGAAAGGCTTTCTTTGTGGCAGAAGCGAGTGTTTCACTGATAGCTGTGTCAGTTTTCTCCTGTCTATGCTTTCCTTCCTCCCTCCTGCACCAGTCAAAAAGTCCTGAAAAACTATCCTAGGAAGTCATCTTAGGGAGCGATAATAAGCAAAATAGGGAAGTGTGCCTTGGAGGGGAAAAAATGAGAGGCATTTATGAAAGTGTTCAGGAAAGGTGAATTAGGGACTCTCAAAATGGAGCCCATCTCATCTGTAGCATTGGGTGTCCTGTAAACAGTTGATTGATCAGGAAGATCAATCCCTATAATATCAGGCCAGTGAATTATTTCCCGGAGTCTTGAGCTACTGTCTTTTCTGCTGCATTTTATATTGACTCAGGATACCTGGGCTCTAGTCCTCCTCTTGTCATTAACTTGCTATTTGATCTTGGCTAAGTCAGAAACTTTCCGGACTTCAATTTCCTCCTTTGTAAAACAAGGCAGTTTGCTATCTGATCCATAAGATATCTTTCATCTACAGCAGTCTCAGATTCCCTAACACATTTTGGAATGTGCCAAGAGATTACTGCCCAGGCCCAAAGTGGGAGTCCCACTTGATAGAGACTTGGATGGGTTGGGATGATCAAGGGGCCTAAGGATAGCATTATTAAAACATGAGGAAGCTGAAAAGAAGTTCAAGCATCCCCTCCTGGGTGAGTGTCCTTATGATGGTATAGTGGAAAAGGAACTGAGTCTGAAGACCAAAAATCCAGGTTCAAATCCTCCCTCTGATGCTTACTACTGTGTGACCTTGGGCAAGTCTCTTGAATACCCTGGGCTTCCATTTCTTTATCTGTAAAATGAGGGGTTGGATTAGATGGCTTCTGAGGTCCCTTTACACCCTCTATGATCCTATTATTCTATGATCCTGTGGAGTAGGTTACTTTCAACTCCTCAGTCCCTAAGACTTACCTTTGCCAAAAGAACCCTTTTCTCAGGATGCCAGAATTCCCAATGCTCCTTCCCTTCACCAGGCACTATATAGAGAGACATTTACAGAGATTCATTAGGGGACAACAGGAATGGGCAGGTTTTCTTTCCTGGGAGTTTCTCCTCAAGAGACTCAAGATCTAGAGGAAAGAGTATCTTTTCATTCCCCACCCTAATCCCAGTAGAGCTTATTAGGGGAAAAGAACACAGTTGCAATTAGAAAAGTTTTGACTCCAGTTCATGGCTCATTAAATGTCTAGCTCTTCCTATACATATAGGTATATGTATAGCCTTGGAGAATAACCTTGGGATTCCTATCCTGGGACAGGGAGATATATAAGTACTAGAATCTTCAATTAACTGTGAGAAACACTAGAAAAGTGTCCTGAAATCACTTCCCTGCTGGGGATATGCACTCAGTCAAAAAAGGTGTCTTCCATAGAGGTGGAAAAAAGGAGAGATCTAAAGAACTGAGAGACAATATCTGTCCTCAGGGAGGTTAAAAAATACTTGTTTGACATTAAAAAAATCCAACCCTTGATGAAACATTTATTTCCTCATGGCACTGGACTACAAGTTATACAGAAGAGTAGACAGGCTCAGGATCTATACTCAGAGGGCTCACATGTGAGAAAAATACAGATATGTGGCTGTACTACCGAATACAAGAACCAACTGCATTATATGTGAGAGAATAATTTATATTCAATTACTGATTTGATACCGCTATTAAGACCTACAATTTATCATTTCTGCCCACCTTCAAAACACAGTCTGCTAATAAACACTGTATCTTTGTTTTATCATTTTATGGACCAGTGCTTAGTATAGTGTGGAACACATGGTAGGCGCTTAATAAATGCTGGTAGACTGACTAGTTAACTGTTGTGTCATTTCTTGTTTTGCTTTATGTTTTTATTCTGTTTGTATATAGAAATGTTTAACTCTACTATGGCGTTGACTTATTTTACTCCCTCCTTCCCTTCTTCCCTTTTCCCCTCTTCTTCCCATCTTCCTGCTTTCCCTCCCCCTTTTTCCTTCTTCCCTTTTTTCCTTCCTCCCTCCCTCTTTTCATTCATCCCTTCCTTCTATTCTTTACTCTTTCCCTCCCTTTCTCCCTACATCTCTTCCTCCCTCCCTCTCTTTTTCTGTTCCTCACTCCCTCTTCCCTTCCTTTGTCCCTCTTCTTCTTTCCTCCCTTCCTTCCCCTCTCTCTTCTTTCCTTTCCACCTTCTTTTGCTTCTTTTGTTTAACCTTCTCTTTCCCTGGATAATTTCCTTCCCTCCAATTTTACAACAAACCCTTTTAACTCTGCTAATATTCAGTTTTGTTTAACTACATTGATATTCAGTTGTGATGCCCTTTTTCCCTTCTAAATTTAATTTTTCCCAATTAAATAACATTTATTTTCTCTCCTTCCTACCTCCTCTCATTTCTTTTCCCAATTTTTCTTCTACCTCTCTTATTTGACTTTTAAAATCCTTCTTGAGCTCTTCCAAGAAGGTTTTTGGGGCTTCAGACCAGTTCATATTCCCTTTTGAGGTTCCAGATATGGATTTGTTGACAATGTTGTCTTCTTCAGAATTTCGGCCTTGATCTTCACTATTCCCATAATAAGAATCTATAGTGTGTTTCTTTTTGCTCATGGTGTTTGTTTATTTCCTGGCCTTTAAAAAGATTGAGCTCTCTTGCTGGGCAGCAGGGGGCACTGACCCAAGCTTCTTGTGTTGAGAGTCCAGGGCCTGGTCACTGGCTATGTATACTGGGGCTTCTGATGCTGGCAGTTGGTGGCTGTAAGATTCTGGCAGCTTACCTGGTGTTGGGGATAGAAGGAAGGGAAGAAGTGGTAAGGGTAAAGGGGAAGAAAAGAGAAGGGGCTAATAGAAGGGAGGTGGGACTGAGGGAGGTGGCGGTCAAGAGCAAAATACTAGTAAGAAATAAAAGGGAGAAAGGAGAAAGAAAAGTATAAATGGGGGAAATAGGATGGAGAGAAAGATAGTAATCACAACTGTGAGTGTGAATTGGATAAACTCTCCCATAAAACAGAAGCAGATAGCATAATGGATTAAAATCCATAACCTTACAACAGGTTGTTTACAGGAAACATATTTAAAACAGAGGGACACACACAGGGTAAAAGTAAAAGGCTGGAGTAGAATATTTTGTGTTTCAGCTGAAGCAAAAAAAAAGAAAAGCAGAAGTAGCAATCCTGATCTCAGACAAAGCAAAAGCAAAAATAGATCTTATCAAAAGAGATAAGGAAGAAAACTACATCCCACTAAAGAGGCACCATAGATAATGAAGTAATATCATTATTAAACATATATACACCAAATGGTATAGCATCAAAATTCTTAGAGGAGAAGTTCAGGGAGTTGCAGGAAGAAAGAGACAGTAAAACTATACTAGTAGGGGACCTCAAATTCCCCCTCTCTGAACTAGATAAATCTAACCACAAAATAAACAAGAAAGAAGTTAAGTAGATGAACAGAATTTTAGAAAAGTTAGGTGTGGTAGACCTCTGGAGAAAATTGAATGGAGATACAAGGGAATATACTTTTTTTGCAGCAGTACATGGCACATACACAACAATTGACCATGTGCTAGGTCATAAAAACCTCACAATCCAATGCAGAAAGACAGAAATATTAAATGCATCCTTTTCAGATCATGAAGCAATAAAAATTATATGTAATAAAGGGCCATGGAAAGATCGACTAAAAATAACTGGAAACTAAATTATCTAATCCTAAAAGATGAATGGGTCAAACAACAAATCATGTAAACAATCAATAATTTCACTCAAGAAAATGACAATAATGAGACAAAATACCAAACATTATGGGGTGCAGAAGAAGCAGTCCTTACGGGAAGATTTATATCTCTAAATGCTTACATAAATAAAATAGAGAAAGAGGAGATCAATGAATTGGGCATACAACTAAAAAAAGAGAAAAAGAACAAATTAAAAATCCTCAATTAAACACCAAATTGGAAATACTGAAAACCAAAAAGAAATAAAGAAAATTGAAATTAAGAAACCTATTGAACTAATAAATAAAACTAAGAGCTTGTTTTATGAAAAAAAATTAAATAGGTAAACTTTTGGTTAATTTAATTTAAAAAAAGAAAGAAGAAAATCAAATTACCAGTATCAAAAATGAAAAGGGTGAATCCACCACCAAGGAAGAGGAAATTAAAACAATAATTAGGAACTATTTTGCCCAACTGTATGCCAATAAATTTGATAATTTTAGTGAAATGGATGAATATTTATAAAAATATAAATTGCCCAGATTAACAGAATAAGAAGTAAAATACTTAAATAACCCCATCTCTGAAAAAGAAATTGAACAAGTCATGGATGAACTCCCTAGGAAAAAATCTCCAGGGCCAGATGGATTTACAAGTGAACTCTATCAAACATTTAAAGAACAATTAATTCCAATACTATGTAGACTGTTTGGGAAAATAGGTGAAGAAGGACTCTTATCAAATTCTTTCTATGATACAAATATGGTACTGATACCTCAAGCAGGAAGAGTCAAAACAGAGAAAGAAAATTGTAGACCAATTTCCCTAATGAATTTAGATGTAAAAATTTTAAATAACATGTTAGCAAATAGATTACAGTAAATTATCACAAGAACTATGACCAGGTAGGATTTATACCAGGAATACACAGCTGGTTCAGTATCAGGAAAACTATCAGCATAATTGATCATATCAACACCAAAACTAACAGAAACCACTTGATCATCTCAATAGATGCAGAAAAAGCTTTTGACAAAATACAACACCCATTCCTATTAAAAATACTAGAAAGCATAGGAATAAATGAAGTCTTCCTTAAAATAATAAGTAGCATATACTTAAAGCCTTCCTCTAGCATCATATGTAATGGGGACAAGCTAGAAGCTTTTCCAATAAGATCAGGGGTGAAACAAGGATGTCCATCATCACCACTGTTGTTCAATATCTTACTGGAAATGTTAGCTTTAGCAATAAAAGAAGAACAAGAAATTAAAGAAATTAGAATAGGCAATGAGGAAACAAAACTATCCCTCTTTGGATATGATATGATGGTATACTTAGCAAATCCTAGAGAATTAATTTTAAAAAAATCTACTTGAAATAATTAACAACTTAACAAAGTTACAGGATGTAAAATGAACCCACGTAAATCATCAGCATTTCTTATATTCTTTTTTTTTTAAGGCAATTGGGGTTAAGTGACTTGCCCAGGGTCACACAGCTAGTAAGTGTCAAGTGTGTGGTCTGAGGCCAGATTTGAACTCAGGTCCTCCTGACTTCAGGGCCGGTGAATCATCAGCATTTCTGTACATTACTAACAAAGCTCAGCAAGAAGAGATAGAAAGAGAAATTCCATTTAAAATAACTGTAAAAAAATAAAATATTTGGGAGTCTACCTGCCAAGACAAACCCAGGAACTATATAAACACAATTACCAAACACTTTTCACACAAATAAAGTCAGATCTAAATAATTGGAAAACTATCATTTGCTCATGGGTAGATGGAGCTAATATAACAAAAATGGCAATTCTTCCTAAATTAATTCATTTATTCAGTGCCATATCAATCAAATTACCAAAAAATATTTTATAGAGCTAGAAAAATAATAATAAAATTCATCTGGAAGAACAAAAGGTCAAGAATCTCAAGGGAATTAGTTAAAAAATATGCAAAAGAAGGTGGCCTAGCCATACCAGATCTAAAACCATATTATAAAACAGCAATCTTCAAAACTATTTGGTCCTGGCTAATAAACAGAGTGGTAGATCAGTGGAATAGATTAGGTACATGAGACAAAATAGTCAATGATTATAGTAATCTACTGTTTGATAAACCCAAAGACTCCAGCTTCTGGGATAAAAACTCACTATTTGACAAAAACTAATGGGAAAACTGGAAAACAGCATGGTAGAAACTAGGTATAGATTAACATCTTACACCATATGCCAAGATAAGGTCAAAATGGTACATAGTTTAGACATAAAAGGTGATCTCATAAGCAAATTAGGGGAGGAAAGAATAGCTTACCTGTCAGATTTATGGAGAAGGGAAGAATTTATGACCAAGCAAGAGATAGAAAATATTTTGAAATGCAAAATGTATAATTTTGATTACATTAAATTTAAATGTTTTTGCATAAAGTCAATACAAACAAGATTAGAATGAAAGCATAAATCTGGGAAACAATGACTTCCAGTGTTTCTGATAAAGACCTCATTTTTAAAATATATAGAGAAGTGAGTCAAATTTATAAGAATACATGTCATTTGCAAATTGATAAATGGTAAAAGGATATGAACGGGCAGTTTTCAGGTGAAGAAATTAAAGCTATCTATAGTCATATAAAAATGTTCTAAATCACTATTGATTAGAGAAATGTAAATGAAAACAACTCTGAGGTACCACCTCACACCTATTAGATTGGCTAATATGACACAAAAGGAAAATGATGGGTGCTGGAGAATTTGTGGGAAAATTGGAACACTAATGCATTGTTGGTGGAGTTGTGAAATGATCCAACCATTCTGGAAAACAATTCAGAACTATGTCCAAAGGGCTATAAAACTGTCCATGCCCTTTGATCTAGCAATACTACTACTAGGTTTGTATCCCAAAGAGATCATAAAAAGTAAAAAGGACCCACATTACAAAAATATTTATAACAGCTCTTTTTTTGTAGTGGCAAAGAATTGGAAATTGAGGGGATAGCCATCAATTGGGGAATGGCTGAATAAGTTGTGGTATATGAATGTAATGAAATACTATTGTGCTATAAGAAATGATGAGCAGGCAGATTTCAGAAAAACCTGGAAAGACTTACATGAACTGATGCTGACTGAAGTGAGCAGAACCAGTAGAACCTTGTACATAGTAACAGCCACATTGTGGTACAATGACTGACTTTGATAGATTTTACTCTTCTCAGCAATACAGTGCTTTAAGCCAATTCCAAAAGAATCATGATGGTAACTATTATACTATCCACATTTAGAGAAAGACCTATGGAGTCTGAATACAGATCAAAGTGTACTAATTCCGCCTTTTTTGTTACTGTTGTTTTCTTTCTCTTGTTTTTTCCCATTTGTTCTTATTCTTCTTTCACATGACTAATGTGGAAGTGTGTTTAATATGACTGTACTTGTATAACCTATATCAGATTTCTTGCCATCTTGGGGAGAGGGTAGGTGAGGGAGGGAGGAAGAAAAGTCTTTGGAAATCAACATCTCATAAAAGTGAATGTTAAAAACTTTCTTTAGATGTAATTGAAAAAAAAAAGAAAAATTCACATGATAACTTTTTATATATTTAAAAGGAATAGCAAATTGTACATCAAACAGGTTTGCAGTTTCATATGCAATCATCTTTTTTATTATACTATACTATGGAGATACTTTTTTATTACACAAATTAAGAAATAATTAACTAATTATTTTTAAAAGTATGTCCCTTACCCAGATAACCATTTACCCTAAATGGAACTCACTGTGACAACCTCTTGAGAATTATAGACTAGTAGGAGGTTGATCAATTGAAACATTTATTAAGCACCTACTATGTGCCAGGCCCTGTGTCAATCTCAGGGATATACTTTGATAGCTCAAAACTACTAAGATTTTTTGGGAGGCATCTTGTATACCTAAATAACTTCAATGCAGGATGAGATGTGAGAAAAAATGCTTCATAACGTCTTCAGGTATGAAAGTCAGTTTCAAACTGAGGGAACGGGGAAGAAGGAAAATTTCATGGAGAAGCCACAGCATGTTATAGTGTTGTAAGGAAAAGGTTTAGTAAACCATAAAGTGCTAAAGAAATGTAATAGTTCATAGGATTATTAATATAGAGTTGTAAGGGAACTTAACTGTCCAACCCTGTCATTTTATAGGTGAGGAAATTAAGACCCAGAGAGATTAAGTTCCTTAATGCCACACAAGTAGTAAGTAGCAGAGTCTAAATTTGAGTTCAGGTATTCTGAATTCAAAGATAAAGCTGGCCTTTTTCTATTTTATTATACTTTTATTATAATTTTATTCATATCTTTCAATTGTTTTTAATAGTTATAATTATTATAATTTTGATTCTGTTATTCAGCAGCAAGGGCAGGGACAGGGAACCTCTTCAAGCATCTGTTTCATCATCTGAAAAATAGGAACATGCTTGACCAAACGGTTGTGAATCAAGTATTTTGCAAACTATTGTAGCATTCATCCCCGTTCTACAACTCTGGAGTGAGTATGGCTAAAGGCATCTTTTAACAGTCCAAGCTGAAGGGAAAAACTGAGGCAGGGGATATGAAGGGATCATGCGTATGGGTTTGAGGTTGCCAATATGGAAAGGGTACTTTCAAAAGTGAATAAGAGAAAATAATAATACATGGAAAGATTGGCACACTAATTCACTGTTGGTGAAACTGTAAACTGATCCAACCATTTTGGAGAGCAGTTTGAAATTATGCCCAAAGTGTTGTTAAAGTGCTTATAACCTTTGACCTAGAAATACCATTACTGTGTCTGTTTCCCAAGATAATTAGGGGGAAAGGAAAATAACCTATATGTTCTAAAATATTTATAGCAGCTCTCTTTGTCATGGCAAAGAACTAGAAATCATGGGGATATCTATCAATTAGGAAATGGCTGAACAAATTGTGGTGTATGGTTATGAAGGAATACTACAGTGCTATAAGAAATGATGAGCTCCATGATCTTAGAAAAACATGAATCAACTTGCACAAAATAATGAAGAACAAAATGAGCAGAACCAAGAGAATGTGGTATAAAGTAACAATAATACTGTTTTAAGAATAACTTTGAGAAGGGGCAGCTAGGTATCACAGTGGATAAAGCTCTGGTCTTGGAGTCAGGAGGACCTGAGTTCAAATCCGACCTCAGACACGTGATACTTACTAGCTGTGTGATCCTGAGCAAGTCACTTAGCCCTGATTGCCTCACCAAAAAAAATAATAACTTTAAGTAAGTCATTTTGACTACACCCAAATCAACTACAAAGGACATGTGAAGGAAGATGCTATCTGCATCTACAGAAAGAACTGATAAATAGAAGTATGTACAGAATTGTTTTACATATATATGTATACGTATGTATACACACATATTTGTGCCTAATGGTAGCCATCTTTAGGGTGGAGAGGGAGGGGAAGGGGAAAAAAGGGGGAAAAAAGTTACATGATAGCTTTATGATATATTTAAAAAGAACAGCAATTTGTAGTTTCACACATCAAAAGAAAAATGAATAAGAGAAAAGGAAAAAATAGTGAGCAGGATGCACCTGCCCTCTAGCTACTTTCTTTGGTTAAGTGTTTGGTAGAGAGATCTGAACCCTTTAAAGACCAAATGCAGGAAGTAAGTTCAATGAGTCATATCAGGAGCAGAGCTGTATTGGGATGATGGAAAGCAAAAAACAATGGCAAGGTGGGGCCATTATAGCACTGTGCAAAAACTGTGTCTCCTTTATTGAGGGGAAGATGAGTCTTTCATCCCCTTTCCACTTTCCTCTTCACTCCTCTCCAGGCTTAGGTATGAACAGAAAGAGGTAGCTTGGACTGAATGATTAAAGCTGGTGGCTTTGTGAATGGATTAAAGAGAGTTGATGTTGACCATCAGTGATACCTTTGTTTTAACTTTTTTTATTGTTTTAATTAAATATTTATTTTAACTATGTGTGGAGGCTTGAGTAATTAGGGAGCACAAAACGGATCAAGATGATGGGGAGGATTTTTCCTACAGTTGGATGGAAGTGTTCCATGAGCTTTGATTATAAAAGGTACACTTAAAAACCTTCCCAACATGAAAGGTAACACTACCCATAAAAAGCTGCACCTAAGAGGAGAGGGTAGCTAGCTTTCTGAGAGATGGAGAGATCTTTGAAGTTACTGAAAATTTCCCTCTCCTATATGGAGGTATTCTTTATAAGTGGGGATAAGTATAAGCACTATACTCACAATCTTTAGCATTTTATAGAATCAAGCACTGGTCTTCAAGTATGCCAACCCCCAGCTGTTTAGATGCTATGTATGTAATATAGTACGAAATAAATACTTACATAGTACCTATAAGTGCCAGACACTGTGCTAAATGCTTTACAAATATTATCTCATTTGATCCCCATAACAAACCTGTGAAGTAGGAGTTATTTATCCCATTTTACAGTTGAGGAAACTTAGGCAAATAGAAGTTAAATGATTTGCCCTGGATTATACACCTAGTAAGTGTCTGAAGTCAAATTTGAATTCAATTCCTGACTGCAAACCAGCCCTCTACCTACTACATCATCCAACTGTGTCAAGTGTATGCTGAGCTGTGATGATGATGACAACAAAATAAGACTTAAAGTGATTTCTATATAACAATCCTTCAGGGAATGTATTATTTTTCCCACTTTAGAGATGAGAAAATGTTAACCTGGGGAGTTTAAATAACTTAGCCAGGGTCACACAGGTAGTAAAAGGCAGGATTCAAACCCAGGTCTTCTGACTCTAATGCATTTTTTTCTCTTTTACCATTATTACTTAATTAAAGCTACTTTTGCATAACCCATAAGTCAATAATAAAAACCATAAAGTATTCCTTTGTGTCTGATTACAGATCTATTTTGAAGTCTTGACTTCACTGTGATCTGGAAATCTAATGGGGAAAAATGATGGGAAACATTTCCTTAATAAAGCTCATGGGAAAAGGAGTTGTTTTCCTTCAGAATTATAGTCACTAAGAGGAGAAAACCACAGTAGAGACCATTTTCTTGACCATGATATTCTCTGAGGAAGCTGTGGAGATGCCTATAACTATCCCACTGGTTGGACTGAAGAGACAATGGGATAGCAGAAATACAGTAAGAAGAGAAGAGAAGAATTCCACCAAAACTAGTAAAGGTGAGTGTAAGATGCGATGAAGATTTTGTTTCCAGGATGGTTCCCAAGTTGGGGATGAGAGAATATTCCTGCTGTGCTATGGAAAAGAAACTCACACAATTGAAACCTTTTTGAAGGACATAGACATAGGTGGGTTTAGGAAGAACTAGTTCAGATTATGTGGATAGATGAAGGGTTGGGAGAAATGGCAATGTCTCACAATTCTACTGTAAGGAAACAAAGACAATAACAGGAACACAGAAAGCCTGAGAAGTCATAGAGCTGGAAGTACCTTAGAGATTAATTTCTCTAACCTCCTCATATTTCATCAGAAGAAACTGAGCCTGAGAGAGGAAAATGTTGAGCTCAGAATCACACAGGAATGAGCAGAAGCAGAATTCAAACTTCTAGATTCAGTGCTCTTTCCTTTATACCAGTTAGCTAGTAGATTTCTTAGTATGTTGGAACTGGATAATTTTGATTTTTTTTAATATTTCCCCATACATATTATGGCTGCCTGGTGCTTTCTGGGTTTAACCACAACAACAACAATAATAATAGATAAAATTTACATAGTGCCTACTATGTACCAGGTACTGTGCTAAGCACTTTACAAATATTATCTCATTTGATCCTCACAACAACCATGGGAAGTAGGTGCTAATATTATCCCATTTTACAGATGAAGGAAATTGAGGCAAACAGAGGATAAGTAACTTGCCAAGGCTCACACAGCTACTAATTGTCTAAGGCCAGATTTGAATTCAGGTCTTCCTGACCCCAAACCTGGTCACTCTATTCACTATACCACCTACAAGAGAATATTTTATTAAGCAAGTTCCCATGAAGGCCTTATTTGTTTTTTTTTTTAATCCAGGTCAGTAAAGGTCACCAATAAAAAGAAAATAAAGAGATAACATATCCCAGGGAAAGTCATTATGTTGATGGATGCATTATAGATCCTCTCTTTCCTCCCTATCAACCTTTCTCCAAACCCAAATCTATGTCCAAGGGAATGGGCTTTTTGAATTTCACAGAATCTTTTAGTGGGAATGTCCCTTAGAGATGAACTAATGCAACTCATACCTGAATGGAAATAATCTCCACAACATCTTCAGTAAATGTCCAATAAGCATTTGTTTCAATGAAGTGATATGGGGAGGCCATTACCATTTATTTCACTTTCATATAGCTCTACTTATCAGCAAATGTTTTCCCTATAGGCGATCTTAACATTGCCTCTTTTCAATTTTTACTCACTGCTCCTACTTCTGCCTTTTGGGACCAAGCAGAACAGACTTAATCCCACTTCCACATAATGACCCTTCAAATACATGAAGAAAGTTTTCCTGCTCTTGCTAAGTCCTTTCTTCTCCATGCTAATATCTCCAATTCCTTCCCCATATGGTATGAACTCCAGACCACTTGACATCCTGGTTGCCTCTTCTGGATTCTCTACAGCTACAATAATGTCCTTCCTGCAATGTGATGACCAGCTAAGGTCTGAATATGTCAGAAAACAGCATGCCTGTCATTGTCTTCATCCTGCACACCTTGTCTCTTATTGTTGTCAAATTCTATTTAGGTTTTTTTGATTGCCAGATCACATTATTGACTCATTTTGAGTCTGCAGTTTACTAAAATTCCCAGATTTTATTTTTTTTGTATAAACTTCTTTCTAGTCACACCTCTTCTGCCATTTCTTAGGATCATGGAGATCCAGATCCAGAGCTGGAAGGGACTTTAGAGGTCATCTAATGTATCCTCTTCATTTGGTAGTTAAAGAAATTAAAACTCAGCAATGTCAACTGACTTGCACAAGGTTATACAAATGTTGTGAATGGCAAAGCTAGATTTTGAACTCTGACCTTTTGAGATTAAATACATCACTCATTCTACTGTATCATGTTGTTTCCAAGCTTGTGTGGTTGCTTTTTTGGAAGACGAGTATAGGACTTTACATTTATCCCTATTAGATTTTATTTTCTGTGATTCACACGAATGTTCTAACCTCTGGAGAATTTCTTCCTTTTGAATGTATGCTATTTCTACTGTCTTTATAGATCATCTGCAAATTTGATTAATTTATTTTATCAGGTCTGAAATGTTGCCCTGAGAATTGCCATAAACCCTGACTCTCTCCTTTTTAACTGCTTAGCTCTTATGCTTACATGTTACTCACTTCCCCAACTCTACTAGACACTCCTTTATCTCTAATCTTCTAATGGTGACTTAGTCACCATTGGCATCTGTGCTAAGTCCAGTGACAGCTTTCATGATTCACAAAAACCTCAAGAGGATGGAGAGATATCATGTACCTCTGCTACTCCTGAATTTAACATTTACTTTGGTAAGAAATGTTCTCAGTCTTTGAAACTAAATTTGGAGTCCTGTTATTACAAGCAGTTACAAAAATACATTAGCAGAGATGAAGATTTTAGCTTTGGTTCTCAAAATAAAATCAGGATCAGGTACCCAAGCATCTGTTTATTCATCTACCTATGTACCTACCTACCTATCTATCTATCTATCCGTATGTCTATCTCTGTTTTAATAGGTGAGCCCTCTGAGGATATGGAGAGGAAAAACCAGACAGGAATATCTGAGTTTTTCTTCTCTGGATTTCCCCAGTTCCAAGATGGTGGCTTCTTATTCTTCATCCCTTTGCTCCTTATGTACATGTTTGTTGTCATTGGGAACCTCATGATTTTCATTGTTATAAGGCTAGATTCCCGACTCCACAACCCCATGTACAATTTCATTGGCATCTTCTCCTTCCTGGAGATCTGGTACACCACAGCCACCATTCCCAAGATGCTCTCCAACCTGGTTAATGACCAGAAGACCATCTCCTTCACTGGTTGCCTCCTACAGATGTACTTTTTCCATTCTCTTGGAAATTCTGAGGGCATATTGCTGACCATGATGGCCATAGATAGGTACATTGCCATCTGCAACCCACTCCGCTATCCTACCATTATGACACCTAGACTGTGTGGCCAGCTGATCACAGGTTCCTGCATTTTTGGCTTTCTCGTGCTGCTCCCTGAGATCATATGGATATCCACTTTGCCCTTCTGTGGTTCCAACCAGATTCACCAGCTCTTCTGTGACTTTGCTCCTGTGCTGAGCTTGGTCTGCACAGACACTTCCATGATTCTAGTTGAGGAAGTGGTCCATGCTATTGCCATCCTAACTGCTGTGCTGATTATTACCCTCTCCTACATCCGGATCATTGCTGTGATCCTAAGTATCCCCTCAGGCGAAGGCCACCACAAGGCTTTCTCTACATGCGCTTCTCATCTCATTGTCTTTGTCATGTTCTATGGCAGTGTGTCACTCATGTATTTACGCTTCTCAACCACTTTCCCACCATTTTTGGATAGGACCATTGCCCTCATGTTTGCTGTCCTTGCTCCCTTTTGTAACCCTGTTATCTACAGTCTGAGGAATAAAGACATGAAAGAGGCCATCAAGAAACTCCTTTGTCCTCAGAAGGCCTTCAGCATTTCAGGGGCTTAGTTCTGAGTCATAGACACTTATGCAAAGGGGACCTCTTCCCCCAATACTGAGATAGATTCCCTGGTAAGTTATTCCCTGAAATCCTGTTGTTGTTTTTTTTTTTTTCTTATCAATGATTTTCTTTTTAGTTTGAATCTTGGCTCTGATTTGGAGGTTGGTGGGATGATGAGAAGCATTCTAAGGGTTGGGAAGCTGGGCAGAAGAAAATAATTTTCCTCTAAAATTTAAGAATAATTGAGGATTTTCTATCCTTTGGAAACTCCAGGTGGTTCATTGTTGTACCCTGTGCAGCCACCTGGGCTAAATAAAAATCAATTTTATTATAATGACTTCTCAAAGGTTTTTCCTTTAATTCTTTCCACTTATTGGCACAAGACTCATGTGTTACAAAGTGAGTAGAGATTATCCCCATGTTGTAAATGAGAAATAAAGCTCAAAAGGATATAAGGATTTTTTCAGTGAGTTCCAGTTTGGTGCCACAATAAGAATTCAGGTTCCCTAACTCTCTGCTTAGGGACCTGTTCAACTCACCTTGCTGATTTTGCCTCATGCAAGTGCCATTTGTTCAGGGGTATATGTGTCAGTCCTATCTGTAAAATGGTAGCATGTTTCTTCTGCAACAGTGACTTAGTAATACATTATGATGGGCATTGAGCAGACCAATTTGAATGGACTTGGAGTCAACTCTGGGAACCCATAGTCTCTGGTATTCATTGTACTCCAGAGGGTGTTCAATTCTAGACACTATGTCTGTAATGCCTATAACTACTCAGCAAGACAGAGGTGTCTGGTGAGGTTTTCACAGTCCAAATGGATATACTCATCTGATACACAAATAATAATGGCAGAAACTTTACTTTCCTCTCTTTGAATTTACGTAGTTCCTTCTAGCATAGTGCTACATGTTTGGTGAATTGATTTTTTTCAGCAAATAAAAGGAATATAGTTCAGGACTTTTGAGTTCTAAGCCCTGAGCTTCCTTATTCTCTCCTCATGTCCACTAGAGAAAAAAGGAAGAAAGATCTCATTATGTCTATGCTAGGCTCATCCAGAATATGATAGTCTTTTTTGTAAGTCTTTCTGGATTAGATCTTCTTGGAAGTTGCCTTTCTGTCATTATCTCTCTCTCTCTCTCTCTCTCTCTCTCCCTCTGTCTTTCTCTCCCAAAAGTCATTGACATTAGGACACAATTGGAACACTTTGTCCCATTACCAATTGCTGATCCTTGGCAATCCATTTTTACTGATGTTTACTCAGTCTCCTCATCTGGAAAATGAGGATAATACTAGCACTTAACCCCCAGGGTTTTTGTGAGGATCAAATGAGATAATATTTGTAAAATGCCTAACACAATGCCTGCCACGTAATAAGTACTATACAAATGTTACGTGTTGGGACTTCTGGGAACCAATATGGTGGAGTAAGCAATAAATCACCATGACTCTCCCATATTAAACTCCAAACAACCATAAAATAGTGCCCCGAAATAAACTGAACATCAGAAACAGCAAAAAGACAGGGTGAAACAATCTTTTCATCCAAGAAACTTGGAAAATTGGCAAGAAAGGTCTGTCTCAAGTAAAAGGGGAATGCAGTCTGAAACAAGAAGTGTCCCTCAAGCCACTAGCAAGCCTCACCTCAGCAAACCAGTGGGAGATCCTGAGCCCCAGTGCAGTGGAGCAGGCAAATGCCAACACCAGGAACCCCCAAATGGCTCAGTATAGGGAGGGAAATGGGCAGACTCCACCTCCAAGAACCACCATGTGCTTCAGCATAGCCCTGGGCAAACAGACAGCCAGTGCCCAGACCTCCTCTGCCTTTAGTGTAGCTCTGGGGAAACACAGAAATTCCCCACTGGCCTCAGCACATACAAGACACATACACTAGGACCTGAGCTCAGCACCAGGTAAACTTCCAGACCCCTACAGCCTCCAGCAGTGCCAACCATCCCTACCATATCCCTTCAGCATAGCACCAAATATGAGGTTCTGCTGTGGGCCTCAGGACAACACCAGTGCACCACCAGGTAAGTAACCAGGGCCTGAAGCCCCTGGCCCAAAAAGCCTGAGACAGTGCCCTTTCCACTCCAGATGCACAGCTCAATTTTAAATGAAAGGAAAAAGCTCTCCCCCCCTCAAAAAAAAAGATGAGCAAAACAACAACAACAACAACAAAATCATCTGACCATTGAAAGTTATTACAGTGACAAGGAAGATCAAGACATAAACTTAGAAGCAGACAATAATGTCAAAACACCTATGGGCAAAACTCCAAAGGAAAACAGGAAGTGGTCTCAATCCCAGAAAGAGCTCATGGAAGAGCTCAAAAAGGAGCATAATAATCAAATAAGAGAGGTAAAAGAAAAATTGGGAAAAGAAAAGAGAGTGATGCCAGAGAGTTATGAAAAAAGAGTCAACAGCTTGGAAAAAGAAAACAACTGCTTAAAAAGTAGAATTGGCCAAATTGAAAAGGAGATACAAAAATCCACTGAAGAAAACAACTCCTTAAAAAATACAATTGGCCAAATGGAAAAGGAAGTACAAAAGGTAACTGAGAAAAACAACTCCTTAGAATTGGGGAAGTAGAAGCTAATGACTCTATGAGACATCAAAAAGCAATCAAATAAATTCAAAGGAATGAAAAAGTAGAATAAAATATAAAATTCCTCATTTGAAAAACAAATGACCTTGAAAAGAGATCCAGGAGAGACAGTACCACTCATTGGACTGAAAGCCATAATCAAAAGGAGGACCTGGGCAGCATATTTCAGGAAATTATCAAGGAAAACTGTTTTGATATCCTGGAACCAGATGGGAAAATAGGCATTCAAGGAATTCACTGATCACCTCAGGAAAGAGATCCCAAAATAAAAGCTCCAAGGAACATTATAGCCAAATTATAGAACCATCAGGTCAAGGGGGAAAAAAGACTGCAAGTGGCCAAAAAGAAACAATTCAAATATCAGGGAGTCACAATCAGGATTACACAGGACTTAGCAGCTGCAATGTTAAAGGATTGGAGGTCATGGAGCGTGATATTCTGGACAAGGCAAAGGAGCTAGGATTACAACCAAGAATCACCTATCCAGTTAAATTAAGCATAATATTCAGGGGGGAAATGGTTGTTCAATGAAATAGAAGGATTTCAAGCTTTCATAAGGAGACCAGCATTGAACAAAAAATTTGACCTCCAATATCAAGACTCAAGAGAAGCCTAGAAAGGTAAAAAAGGGAAAAGAAAATGTAAGGGATTCAATGCAGCTGAACTGTTTACATCCTTACATGAGAAGATAATACCTGTAATTATATATATATATTACTAATATATAGCTAGAAGGAATATTCATAGACAGAGGGTAGAGGTATAAGATGAATTTGAAGGAATGACATAAAAATAACTAAGGAATGAGAAAGAAGAGTACACTGAGTGCAGAAAGGAGTGAGAGGTAGAATAGGATAAATTATTTCGCACTAAGATATGCGAAAAACCTATCACAATGGAGGGAAAGATGTGAGGATGGGCAATGGACATCGCTTGAACCTTACTCTCCAGTATTGGCTCAAAGTAGGAATAATATACACAATCAGTTAAATATAGAAATCTATATTACCTCACAGGAAAGTAGGAAGGGAAGAGATTATGTAAAGGGGGGACTGACAGAAGAGAAGGTATATGAAGGGAATTGGTAGACAGAAGCAGAACACTGTTGAGGAGGGAAAGGGTGAAATGAGAGCAAGGACATATAGGAGAAAAAATAAGATGGAGGGAAATATACAGTTAGCAATCATAACTATGAATGTGAATGTGATGAACTCTCTCATAAAATGGAAGTGTACAGCAGAGTGGGTCAGAAATGAGAATCCTACCATGTGTTGTTTACCAGAAACACAACTGAAGCAGAGAGACACAGACAGAGTAAAGTTAAAAGGCTGAACAACTGAAGTTAAAAAAAAAGCAGGGGTAGCAATCCTGATCTTAACATAAGAGCAAAAATAGATCTAATTAAAAGAGATAAGGAAGGAAACTACATCTTACTAAAAGGTACCATAGACAATAAAGTAATATCAATACTAAACATATATGGACCAAGTAGTATAGCATCCAAATTCTTAAAGAAGTTAAGTGTATTACAGGTTCATGATCAAACAAGAGATAGAGAGCATTACAAAATGTAAAACAGATAATTTTGATTATATTAAATTAATAAAACTTTTGCACAAATAAAACAAAAACAACCAAAATTAGAAGGAAAACAGAAAACTGGGAAACAATCTTTACAGCAAGTGTCTCCAGTAAAGGCCTTATATCTCAATATATAGAGAGAATTGAATCAAATTTTTAATAATATGCATTATTCCCCAATTGATAAATGGTCAAAGGATATGGACAGGCAGTTTTCAGATGAAGAAATCAAAGTTATCTATAGGTATATGAAGACATGCCCTAAATCACTTTTCATTAGAGAAATGCAAATTAAAATAACTCTGAGGTACCACATCATCCCTATCAGATTGGCTAAGATGACACAAAAGGAAAATAATAAATGTTGGAGAGGATGTGGGAAAACTGGAACACTGATGCACTGTTGGTGGAGTTGTGAACTAATCCAACCATTCTGGAGAGCAATTTGGAACTATACCCAAAGGGCAACCAAACTGTGCATGCCTTTTGATCCAGCAATACCATTACTAGGACTGTACCCCAAAGAGATCTTAAAAAAGGGAAAAGGACCTAAAAGGGCAAAAATATTTATGGCAACCCTTTTCATGGTAGCAAAATATTGGAAATTTAGGGGATGCCAATCAATTGAGGAATGCTTAAACAAGTTGTGGTATATGAATGTAATGGAACACTATTGTGTAGTAAGAAATGATGAACAGACACATTTCAGAAAAACCTGGAAAGATTTGTATGAACTGATGCAAAGTGAAATGAGCAGAACCAGAAAAACTTTACACACAGTATGAGCAACATTGTATGATGATCAACAATGTATGACTCAGCTCTTCTCAGCAGCACAATGATCCAAAACAAATACAAAGGACTCAAGAAGAAAAATGCTATCCTCATCCAGATAAAGAACTGCTGGAGTCCAAATGCAGATTGAAACATATTTTTTTTAACTAACTTTATTCTTTTTGTGTTTTTTTTCTTTTTAATCTGTTTCTTCTTTCAAAACTGTGACTAACATGGAAATATGTTTTATATGATAGTACATCTAAAACTTATATTAAATTGTCTACCATTTTAGGAAGAGGAGAGGATGAGGAGGGACTGATGGAGAAAAATTTGAAACTCAAAATCTTGTGAAAAAATGAATGCTAAAAGTTGTCTTGACATATAATTAAGGAAAAAATAAAATGCTACTCAAAATAAATGTTAGGTATTGCTCTTGTTATTGTTAAGTAAATGGAATCCTTTAAACCCTTTTGAAGGAAATAACCTCACATACACTTTATTTTGCCCTCTCTAGTGTACTAAACATATAATAATACATATTACAGTTATTCGTGCAAGTTCTATAAAAATATGAACCTATGGGGCAGCTAGGTGGTGTAGTAGATATAGCACTGTCTCTGGATTCGGGAGGACCTGAGTTCAAATCCAGCCTTAGACACATAACACTTACTAGCTGTGTGACCCTAGGCAAGTCACTTAACCCCATTGCCTAGCCCCCCCCTCAAAAAAATATGAATCTAATGTTATCTACCCTTTGTATCTCCCACTAGGCCTAGCACAGTGTTCTTTACATAGTAACTTTCCAAACTATGCCTGTTGAATTTAACAAAACAATTATCAAACATAGATCTAGTGGTTTCTTCCTACATTTTAACCTAGATTCTTTGAATTACACAGAAAATGCCTAGTATAATTAGCCAATACACAGATAAAATTGGCAGATTCAGAACTATAGAAACATTTATTATATTTTTTAAAGGAGAGAAAAGAAATAAAGGAGAAGAAAAAGGGAAGGAAATGGAAACTAAGTTGATGGAGCTTGAAGCAGACTTGGAAGGGGACAGGGAGCAAAAGACCCTGCCTTTTTTTTTACTTGTTTGTCCACTATCTTTGTTTCTGGTTTATTACTGGTTAATGGCTTTGTTTCCATTCTACACAAAGATTTTGTTAAACAAATACAATCAAAGAAACATACAAAACAAAAGGCAGAACCTTGAATAAAACATGTATGTAGAAGTGAAGATTTCTATGGTCACTTAAAATTTAATCACAGGGTACTTAGACATCTTGACTGAATTAATCAGTGAATCAAAAGTAAATGAGGCATAAAGAAGACTTTCATCAATTTGAAAGTAACATAGGGGCTTTGGGTCATTGGAAGAAAGAAAATAATGCCACACAGGAAATATCTTGTGAGGCAGTTAGGCCAGCAGGGTCCGAAGTCTGAAATACCTAAATCCAAATTTTGCCTCAGACACTAGCTTTGTGCCCCTGGGTAAAACTTAATCTTTGTCTGCCTTAATTTTCTGTACTGTAAAATGAGGATAATAAAAGCACCTATCGCCCAGGGTTGTTGTTAGCATCAAATGAAATAATATTTAGACTGCTTAGCATAATGCCTGGTACATAGCAGATGTTATATAAATGCTTATCATCATCATTATGATCATCATCACCACCATTGTTATCATAGTCGTCGTCATCAGCAGCAGCATCATCATCATCATCATTTTTAATTGCTTGAAGAGAATCAGTCACTTACTGTAAGTATATGGTTAAAATAAGTCAGCCTAGGTATTCAACTGTTTCAGAATCAGGTCAGTTAAATGATGGTTGAAACTAATGGTGAAGGATTTCATAGAAATAATTGCCCTTGGGAAGATAGGAAAGTTTCTTAGCCCCCTTCCCCATTATCACATGACATCTTTGTGAACTTGCCCACCAATGCAAGTGGGAATCGGGGAAATGTCCCCTTAGCATGTTACATACACATTTATTTTATATACGTGTATATGTAGTTTCATTGATGCTTTGTGTCTTTTTTTTTACATGATAGTCACTTCATACATACTTTTGTGTATATATGTAGCATCTTACCTGTAATTGAATCATTCCCTACTAGCAAAGAAAAAAACAGCTAGGTGAAACCTAACAAATAAACAAATAAATAAATAAAAAATTAAAAAGAAAACATTCCTTGTAACATAAAAAAAAACCAATTAAACAAAATCAATCCACAGAGCAAATGCATCAGATAGTATCTGTCATCCTCTACACTGTAGGGAAGTATATTTTATCATCTGTCCTCTGGAGTCAAGATAGATCATTATAATTAATCAAAGTTTGGCCATCTTTCAGAGTTCATTTATTTTATAATATTCATCTTGTATATTCAATGGTTCTGCTTATTGATCAGGTCTTCCCATGCTTCTCTGAATTCTTTATGTTTTTTAGTCATTGACTTGGATAAAGTCTGGGCTTATTTAGGTTTTATAAAACACAAACCCAAGAGACATGCAGTAGCTAACTTTTTGGATGACAAAATCAGAATCAGCTGGAAAAAGCAGTAAATCCATTTTTTATTCCTATTAGTGTTCACTCTAGTAGCTAATCTACATTTAACCCTATCAAATTTAATTTTGTTAAGATTAATTTTAATATGTATGAATGTAAATATGCTGTTAAAGTAAACATGAATAGAGATAAATATTAACAGCTGAACTTAGATTTTTAAAAATCAATTGCATCAGGGCAGCGAGGTGGCGCAGTGGATAAAGCACTGGCCTTAGAGTCAGGAGGACTTGAGTTTAAATCCTGCCTCAGACACTTGCCACTTATTAGCTGTGTGACCCTGGGAAAGTCATTTAACCTCATTGCTTAGCAAAAAAAAAATTTTTTTAAATCAATTGCATAAGCTCAGGTTGGGAGAAGAAGCTAAGCAGTGATTAATATGATTTAAAAATCTCAATATGAGTAACAAAAAAAACAAGTATGACTTCATGAGTGAAAATGTAGTAGTTAAAAACAAGGGAAGTAATAGCATCTTTTTACTTTGGTCTGGTTGGACCACACCAAAATAACCAGTTACATTCTTTGTGCTATGTTTTAAGTATGAGGTTGACAAACTAGAGTGCCTTTGGGCAACAAAAAAGGTGAATGAAGGGGCTGGAAATCATATTATATTAGATATAATTAAAAGAACTAGAGGTATTTAGTCTGAAGAAGAGAAGATATTTTGCAGAAAGGGTTCAAGAGGATGGTCACTGTATTTGAAGACAGTGAAGGGTTATCATGAAGGGAAGGGATTAGATTTCATTTATTCTCTGTTGCTCTATATGGCAGAACTCATGAATGAAAGATAAAGAGAGTTAGATTTTGGCTCAGTAAATGATCATAGGTTCACAGAATATAAATAATCAGTTATCTAAGAGTGGGATGGGCTGTTTTATGAGGTTGTATTATTTTTTGTCAGGTTTTGGTCAGCTGGTTTTAGTCAAGAAAACAGCAGCAGATAGGAAGAGCTTCCTTTCCATATAATCTGGCTGGTGGTGGGGATGCGAGAGGATTGAAAAGCTGTAGACATAGCATTACATGCAGGGTCATTGGGAGGAGTCAGTGAATTGAGTTGTCACACCAAGGGAGATAGTCACTAGAGGAAATCCAGGTGCAGATCAGGACATTTACATGGGAACCATGTAAATCCAACAAATCTAGGAACTCATCCGTGACAAGAAACATCAAAGTGACTGTCAGAATCCAACTAAATAGAGGTAAGTTCAGGAGCAAGGTTTTCAGTGAATGACAGAGTTTTTATCTTAGCACAATGTCTCTCACAGTGCTCTTTCATAGTAGATCTGCTTGTGCTGGCAAAGGTTTCTTGTGTTTCTTAAGGAACCCTGCTGTCAATTGTAAAAACAAAAATTTACATATTCTTCATTTGAGAAATTCAAGACAGTACTGGATAGTATAGAAGGAATTCATGATGGATATCCATATTCTAATGGTATCCTGGGCTTCCTCCTAGAAGAGAAGGTGAAAAGGAATGCCTCTCTATACCTCAGGGTAAGATTGTTGTTGTTTGTCCTTTGTTCTCAAAGAGGACCAATGACATCAGGAGGGTGATGTCTTGACTTGCAAGAGAATTGGATTTAAGTGAGGTAGGGTTATGCAAAGGCATCAGTCTTACTCTCTCATCTAGGGTCATTTGAGTCCAGTGGCAATGCATAGGTCAAGACAACTGGAGATGACTCCCAGATGCAGTGGGCGACTTGACTTTTTTAAGCTAAGGTCTTTCCCAGCTCTCAGTTTGTCTGAGGGAACACCCATTCAGTGATTTAAGGCTAGGTAAGATCTTGCCATAACTCACAAGTGCTCCAGTTGCATGATAAAAAGTAAAGTTCCTTTACTTGATCATAACCTTCTATCATCTCTTCCTATGCCTTTTTCATTCTAAACCTATTCTTCATCCTTGCAATGAATTTGATCCCTTCACATATATTTTACAAGGCTTCTACCCCTGCTATGGCTATACTCTCCTCCCCTCCCAGTGTCAATAATGAGGCATACATCTTTAGACATGACAAATATGTGGATTTGTTTTGACTGAATAAACTTATTTGTGGCAAAGGAAAACTTTTATTTAGGACAGGGAGAGTTTGGGGAATGATGTGGGAGGTATTCATGATGATGTAAAAAAGTTAGAAAAGAAAACATTAGAGTCCTAAAATTACTAAGGAAAATGAAAAAAAAAGATCACAGATAGAAGTTCACAAGGGAGACACAGAAAAGCAGGGGCATATTGATTCTATTGTATTAAATTTAATTTATACTTAAAAACAAAGTGTGTTACAGATATTCACAATTTCATATTCAATTCTTTTTCTCTTGTATGTGGAAATATTCATGTTTGTTAAGTTTATAATAAAAAAGTTCTAAAAACCAAGATAGATAAAAGCAAGTAAGGATGAGATAGCATTATAAAAAAGATATACTCCTGTAGATAAATTCAGAAAACAGAAGGTGAAAGCATGGTGAGAACATATGGGTGAAGATTAAAAGTGGGAGAATCAGAATCAATTTGGGCAGTAAGACTAGGCCACTGGGCTGGGCAGAGTTCCCTGAGTCAGACCAGGGCTTTTCAGAAACATAAACTAGCCCTGTCACTTATCACTACTTCTTTTTCTGCCATTAACCTCAGTTATCAGATGTACTACTCCAATGTCCTACTACAGCAGTGTCTACTCCTTTAACTGTGCCCTCTGGAATTACAGAACACCCATTCCATAATTAACAAACTTCTCTTCATTCTAGATCTCCTTCTCTCATGCTTCTTTTGTCTTCTGGTACTTACTGAGACCTAATTTCCCTCGGGAGACACTACATACCTTATTCTTTCCATTATTGGTTATATTTTTCCTCATACCTGCTGACACACTGGTCCTAGAGGAGAAATCAGAATACTCCTTTCTCCCCATTTCTCTTTTCAGACTCTCACTACCACCATCACTCAGCCTCCTCTCCTTTCCTACTTTGAGGTTCCCTCTATCCAAAGTTATCCCTAATACAGGACCTTGTAACTGTTATCACCAGCCACCAGGACATTTTCTTTCCTTTTTCAGTGAATTTAGTGGCTGGCTCATTCATCTTTTCCACTCTAACTCTTGCCTGACATATGATGTTGTTGCCTCAAACCTTCTAATTCCCAATTCCTCAATCTACTCAGTTCCCAAGACCCACTCTCCTGCTCCAATTTAGCTACATACAAAAAAGGTAATACATTTGATCTTGCCATAACTCACAAGTGTTCCAACTGCACAAAGAAATCTTAAGTTCCTTTACTTGGTCATAACCGTCTATCATCTCTTCTTATGCCTTATTCATTCTAAACTTATTCTTCATATTCACCGTGAATTTGATCCCTTCACATCTCGGTATTTTACAAGGTTTCCAGCCCTGCTCTGGCTATATTCTCCTCCCTTCCCAGTGTCCATACCTTAATTAGTAAGTTCAACTCTACAATATCTTCTGCTCCCAGATCTTTTCATCCTTTCCCAGTCATTACTCTTGCCTTGCCAAAAACACCACCAATGTATTATTCTCACCATGTCTCCTCCACTCCTATTTGCATGTTGTTAATCAGAGCTGGAGGAAGTTATGTGACCATGTTGACTGAGTCCTCTACAAACTGATGTTATCTAATTTCAACTGGGCCCTCACTGCAGCAAGGTTTATGACTTACAACTTCGCAGTCTATCCTCTACCTCCTACAACATGGTTGTGGTTACAAACCTCTTATCTTCTCAAACAGCTTCACTCTCAGAGATGAATATTATACCATAGTTTACTGAGAATTGAGGCCATTCACTTCCCATTAGTGAGTTCCTTCAGGGATCTTCTATTTTGCAGAATAAGCCAACCATGCTTCCTTCCCCTCCTGGCTGTGCTTCTCATTCTTTCAGAATATAAGCTCCTTGAGGACAGAAACTGTCTTTCCTTTCACCTGTATTTGTATCCCCAGTGCTTACCAAAGTGCTTGGCACATAGTCAGCTCTTAATAAATGCTTCTTTTTTGCTTTGTGTGTCTCCCTGCCTATTCTCAATAATAGAGATAAGGTTCCCATATGGGAACCTAGGGAAAGAAGTGATCATTCCATCCTAGTGTTTGTTGTGGGAAGACATGTTCTTAATGTGACCAATATTTTGGGAAAGCAAACCTTAACAGGTTTGGAAGAGTAGGCACCATCCCAAAGACTAAAATCCCATGGTGGTAATCAGTTCAGAAGGGATAGAAAACTCTCAATAATGATATTCTGGGATATTTTATGTGTGTGTGTGTGTGTGTGTGTGTGTGTGTGTGTGTGTGTGTATAAAGCAATCCTAATAAGGAGGAAAACATAAACAGGAATTGTTTTAAGCATCTAATGTGTATATATAAAAAAACCCTCTCCAACCTACTTATATTTTCAAAAGTACCAAAGATAAGAGCAAAGACAAGTAACAGAGGATGAGTATAATAAGAACATGCTACAATCACGTAAAAATACCATCAGAATGCAGGTTGAATGAGGAATATTAGGATAGCAAAAAAAAGGCTTTCTATAGATACATCAAGGGAAAAGGGGTTAATCAGAAAGAGATAGGGGTGGGGACATAATGACACAATGGCACTTGATAAAAGAGAGAAGGTAGAGCTGTTCAATTCTATTTTGCTCTATATTCTCCTGTGAGGAGACTAGCTTTTGCACAGGAAATAACTGCAAAGCAAAAATGACTAATGGAGAATTGGCACATAAGATAAGTAAGGAGATAGTGAGAGCACCCATCATCAAGTTACCCTTGATAAATCACCTGCTTCAGCTGAAGCACACCCTTCATTACCAATAGAATTGGCAGGTGTGATTGCTAAACTGTTGTCAGTGATAAAAAAAAATCACAGAGAATCAAACATATCTCACAGGACTAGAGAGACAAATGTTGTCCATGATTTTTTAAAGGAAGAATAATAGAGTTTTATAAGTCATAGACCTTCTTAGGGGCAGCTAGGTGGTGCAGTGGATCGAGCACTGGCCCTGAAGTCAGGAAGACCTGAGTTCAACTCTGGCCTCAGACCAAATACTTGACACTTACTAGCTGTGTGACCCTGGGCAAGTCACTTGACCCCAATTGTGTTAAAAAAAAAGCCATAGACCAATGAAATTAATTTGCATTGAGAGGAAAAATATAGAATGGATCACCAAAAAGATGATTAGTGAACCTCTAGAAAAGAAAATGGTGATTTCAATGAACCAGCATGTCTTCATTGTAGTGATATACTACATAATTTTTGACAGAGTCAATAAACCTAGAAATCACGGGAATTCCATAGATATAGTTCACCTGGATTTTAGTGAAACATTTGATAAAATATTTCTTTCAATTCTTTTGGAAGAGATGGAGAAATATGGGCTAGGTAATGTAAAAATTAGATGATTTAGACTGGTGAATGGACAAATTCAAAGAGTATTCAGTAATTGTTTGAGGTCAGCATGGTGGGAAGTCACAAGTGAGATGCCTCAAGATTCTGTGGTTTACACTGAGCTGTATAACTTTTCTTTTTCAAAGAAGAAGTATAGATGGGATGTCTTTAAACTGGCAGGAAAGGAAAAACTGGGAAGAATATTTAACACACTGAAAGACAGAGTTAGGATCCAAAATCTTTTCACAGACTAGAGCATCAGTCTGAATATAATATGATGAAATTCAATAGGAAGAAATGCAAAGTGTTACATGAATTCGGTTCTACAAATACAGGATAAGAAGGACGTAACTCGATAGTATTTTGTCTGGGAAAAGATGTGGGGGTTTTAGTGAATTGTAAGCTCAATTAGTCATCAGTGTGATATAAAAAAGCTAATATGATCTTGAGCTGCATTAAGAGAGACACAGTATCCAATAGAGGTTGCTTATTATTAGATGTGATTGTCCTTTTGTACTCTGGTCTTGTCAGAACACACCTGGAGTATTGTGTTCACTTCTGGGCACTGCAGTTTAAGAACATTGCTAGCAATGAAAAGCATCTAAAAGAGGGAAACTGGAATATTAAATGATGCTGAGTCCATGTTGTGTGAGTATCTGCTGAAGAACTGGAAATGTTTAGCCTGGAGAAGAGAACATGTCAGGAAGCACGCTAGTCCTTCAACTATTTGAGGTGCTGTTATGTGGAAGAAGGATTAGACTTCTTATACATGACCCCAGAGTACAAAGACAGGAATAATGAGTAGAAGTTGGGGAAAATAGAGAGGATGGATTTTTGCTAGATATCAGGGAACATATCCAATCAATGAGACATATCTAAAATGAAATGGCTGCCTTGGCAGGTAGTGAGTTCCTCCTCATAAGAGGCTTTAAAGTGGAGGCTGGATGACTTTTTGTTGTATATTTTATACTGGGGATTCCTTTTGGGAGCATGGGTTGGACTAAATGATTTCTGAGGTCCCTTCTAACTTGAAAAAAAATCCAAAAAATAAAATCCATTGATTTTGTAGTTATTTGAACTGGTAAAAATTCAGGACAAAAACTTCAAGAAAAGTGGAGAGGCAAGAGGCCAGCTAACTAGAAATTTATCTTAGATCAGTGCTTATGCTCACTGACAATTTAAAGAAAATTCCTTTTACTACGTATCTGAACCTTTTTTCTTCTTCTAATGACTAACCATCCAGAGTATTTCAATTGTCAACTCAACTTCATAAGGATTAAGGACATCAAGTAAGTGGAAAAAGGCAGCCTTTAGAAGTTGCTTTCCTTTTCTCCCTCCATAGATGTCTATATCTGAGAGCCCAGGGAGCCCCCACATTTCCAAGGAAACAGATATCTACAGTATCACTTGGAAATCTGTATGCTTAGTACATTCAGTAAAACCTGCCCTGAGCCATCATTTTCATTTGTTCAGAAGCCAGCTGTTATAAATTATAGTACTTACAAAGCCAAGCAGAGGAGAGATTTGCCAATATGTTCCCTACCTCAGCTTCATGAATCAGAGCCATTTCTTCATCCAAAGACTGTTTTGTCCTTATGCCTTTGTCTATATATCATGATCCATGGGAAGCTTCAACTGCCAAAAGTCCATGACCCAGGGAGGCCAACCCTCTCCTAGGGGCTATGAAAATCCAACACCCTCTTCTGGAGACTTTAATCTAGGACCTTTATGACAATGGGATAATTAACAAATAAGTAACAATGTCCATTCAATCCAATAGATTCTTTGTGGTTTTCAAACTATGTTAGAGGCATACACCTCATTTTGGGGAGTTTCCACAGGAACCAGGGCAAAGCCGTGTACTTAGAGACATTGTTCACACAGAACACATAATTCCCCATGTGCTCTGGGATTAATTTCTATTTAGCTTGCCTTTATCCCTCTGTGCTTTTCTTGAGGGTTTTGTCTGTTCCCATCTCCTGATTTTTCACCTGTTCAGAGAACTACAAAATTACATTTTTTTTAGTTAGAAGAGGACCTCAGAAGCCAAAATTAGTCCAACCTATGTCCCCAAAGGAATCTCTAGTATAACATATCCAACTCAGCCTTCTTCTCATATTCTTCCCCATTCATGATTTGACATCATTTCATCAAGCAGGGAGGAGTGATCAAGAAAAAAAGATTAATATATAAGTCAAATTCTCATGCTGGGGTACAGAATAATAATAATAATTCAAAACATTACTCTTTAGCAAGAAGGAACCAGATCATTTAATTCAATTGTTATTTACTGCCACAGGCCATTGTAAAAGGACCAAGTATGGGTCGATAGTGTCGCATGAAATTATGAAGGGATCATCACCTAGATTTAACATTATACTGAATTATATTTTGTATCTGGTATTGTAACAGGAAATAAATAATTGAAGGTCTTAGATTACATCCATTTAGTAAGTTACTGTTCTTATACCTGTCTTTTGAAAAAGATATACTCATTATAAATGCCCCTATCTTGACCATTGCCTTTAAAAAATTCACATTTCCCTTGGCTTCTATGATTCTTTACTATCCTGCTTCAGCCTAATTCAACTCAACTCAATAAACGTTAATTACATACATAACTATGCATCTGGGACTTTGGTAGGCCCAGGGGATAAAAAGACACAAGGTGACACTGCTTTCTGTCAAGAAGTTTACACTCTAAGAGCAGATGCATAACACGTACACACAACCAGCATGACGTTTACAAATGAGAGGTCTGGATGATACACTTTGAGAAAATTTGAGAATGAAAAATCACTTTCATTTGTGTGAAACAGATTTCCATGGGGTATACCATCTGAAGTGGGACTTGAAACACAAGACTTTCAATAAGTAAAATAAGGAAGAAGTGCCTTGTAGGCATGAATAAAACCCTGTGTGAATGCAGAGTTCAGAGATCACAGGACACAGTCAGGGAACAGCTCATCCAATTTGTCTAGAACATTGAATTCATTAAGGAAATACTGGAAAGGTCAATTGAAGATGGATTGCTGAGGACCTTAAATGCCAAGCTAATGTGGTTGTACATTATACTAACAAAAATGGGGATCCACGAGAGTCATGAGATCATAGATAAGCTACTATTTGGTGGCTTCTCCCTGCTGCATTGGGTCAGAAGGATAATATTAAAATCTCTTTAAAGGTATAAGATCCATTGACTCCCATTTTGACACCAATCAGCCAGGTTCTTTTCTGGTAAATAATCTTGAAGAAGTGGTGGGAACATCTATTTTTCCTGTTGATCTTTTCTTGGTTTAGTCTTAGCTGCAACACCAGATTCTGGGGTTGGTGAAATGGGAAATGTATATATATTTCTTAATGCAAAAACAAAATGAAAAACTACCCCACAGGTAAGCAGGAAACTGACACCAATATGACTTCTGTATGATTGACTTTTGTATTTTATTGCACCAAATGATAGGCTGAATCACAACTGACCAAGAACTGTGTTCTCCTGCAAAACTGAGTTGGAGCAATTCTGTCGAGGGTGGTCCCTCTCCTACCACCAGCCAGAAGCACAGTCATGCCCAGTGGGCTGGGGCTCACCAAATCACAGTGATGGGACTTTGGGGGGAAATAAAAAGCAGGATCATGTACCACTTCCCTCTCTTGTCACCTTGGCACCTTCACCCCAAAACAGTTGGCCCTCTCCTGCTGCATTTTCCTCTTCACATGGATCACTTCCTCTCTTCTCCCTTTCCCCCAGCACCTACATACTGGTCCCTTCATCTCTCATCAGCCACCCAAACCTCAGCTCATTTCTCTTCCAGCAAACCCTAGCACTTGCACCTGGTGCCTAGACCCTATTTGATGTCCCACCACCCAACTCTGTTCCACGAAGGGGCCTCATTCTCCTTCATCATTTTTGCTATGTCTTAAAATGGATTATTCAGATGCTCTTAGATTTTTATGAAAACCATCTAACCTCCTTTATTTCCCTCAGATTCATACCCAAAATAGGAGAAAAAAAATGAGTCCTGCTCCCACTGATACATGTGGTTTTGTGGTTTGTTTGGTGTGTGATTTTTTTTCTAAAATTTTATAATTTGTGCCAGTTTCCTAGATGGTTTTCTCCTCCCTCCCCCTTGTATTCTACCCTGTTCCTTTGGTTTATCCTCTCCAATGCTCGACTCTGTTATCCTTTTTCCCTTTCCATATCAGTATGTCAGTGTGAAGCATACTGTGAAATATTTGAATTTCAGGTCTCAACAAAGGGCTAAAGTGACCTTTAAAGACAGTGTTTCTTTAGGGGATTGGGGGGACAGTATCAGCTGTCAAGGTAGGGGCTGTGTCCATGTCCCATGGTACAATTTAGGATGACAGTGGGAAGACAGGTGATGGTGCTACTGAAGAATGTGAGTTGTCTTTTGAAGTCAGGTGGGCCCTCATGGGTACCTGCTCACTTGTCTTTTCCTAGCCATTTGGCCTGCCTGGGGCATGGTTGGAGCCACACCTCTAGCTGAATGAAACTCACACCAGCATTCTCTGGGGTTTGAGAAGATGTTTGCTACCTTCCTCTCACTGCCTTCACTTTCCAATCCAAAGGTGCCAAGCTGGTACCAGGTTTGGTGTCCTGGGTTACCAGTCTGCCTTCTGTGTGCCATCAGGGAGCCCCATTAACCTTTCATCTCAGTCATGTCCTTCTTTTGGGGGATGGGGGGACCCAGTCTTTTTCAGTGTTTTTTTATAAAATGCATTTTGAATTCCCTTTCCCTATAATTATCAAAAATTCACATAATGTAAAGAAAAAGTAAAGTTCTTCTAGAAAAATCTTGTATTTTCAACTTCAGAATACTTTCCTGATGTACAAAATCTCTTTGTAGAGGAAATTATTACATTGTATATCAGTCTTCCTATCAATAAATATTAATTATTAAAGCATTAAAAAAAGATATAAGATCTAAGAAATCCAGGCATCACAATAAAATGAAATTTATGCTTGTCCTCTGGCAACTTGAGTCCCATATGGTGTAGCCCTTTCTGTTAAGAACATCAGAGGCTATATAATGAAATGATGCTTTTCTTTTAAGTATGAGAACCCCAGGAGCTTCCATCTTTGGACTGCTAATTTCTTCAAGGACTTGTGTATCAGATATTAATATTTATAGATGTGGATCAAGGAAAAGATCTGAAGCCATAGACTTAGCAGGCTTGGAGAAATGTATCCTAACTCAGTATTCTCAGCTGATATGTACCTGTACATTTCTGTTAGATTGACAGACAGCTGAATCGAACCCATATCTTTCCCATAAATCTTGCTTAACACATGTAAGTATTGTATATATGCTATCCTTCGTCTTTCCTGCATGGGTACTGACTCATTACAAAACCATCAATTTTGAAAACATTTGCTCCCAAATGGTGGGGAAAGTGAACAAGAGAGGCTGATCACTCTCCTCATTCTAATAGCCATCTTGATGCCCCTTGCCCAAATGTACAATATCCTCAAATTCAACATATATGTAGTGATGAACAGTGGGTTATTAAAAAAGCAGAACAGGCCCTCAGGAGAAGAATAAGTATTTCTCATCTCTGCTTTCTGAGTATACTTTCTCCATTTATCCCACAATTGCTCATCTGTTTTTTCTCCCCCTACACATGAATCTCAAGGATCATTCAAACCTCACATGAAACAGGGTCATCAATGTTCATTAGAGAAATTAGTCTATAATTTTCTTTCTTTGTTTTTTCTCTACTTGGTTTACATATCAAAGCCATATCTGTGTCATAGATGGAACTTGGTAGAAATCTTTCTTTAATTATTCTTTAAATGTGTGGCAGAATTTTCATGTAAATCTCTTTGGTCCTGGATTGGTTTTGTTAGGGAGGTCATTTATGGCTTGTTCAATTTCTTCTTTCAAGATAGAGTTACTTAAGAATTCTATGTCCTTTTCTGTTGATGTGGGATATATACATATATATATACATACATATATATACATATATATATATATATCCATTTCATTTAGGTTTTAAGTTTCACTAACATACAGTTAAGCAAAATAGTTCCTAATAATTGCTATAACTTCATTTTCATTGGTTGTGAATTCACTCTTTTAATTTTTGATACTAGTAATGTTTTACTTCTTTCTTTTAAAAAATAAATTAGCCAACTTTGTATCTATTTTATTGCCCCCTATAAAACCAACTTCTAGTTTTATTTATTCAGTGATTTTTTTTACTTTCAATTTTATTAATCTCTTCTTTGATTTTCAGGATTTTTATTTTAGTGTTTAATTAGGGTTTTTAAATCTGTTCTTTTTCTAGTTTATTTTGGTTTTATGCCCAATTCCTTGATCTGTTTTTTCTCTCTTTCATTGATGTAAGCATTTAGTTAAGGTGGTGCAGTAGATAGAGTGTTGGGCCTTGAGTCAGAAAGACTCATTTCCAGGGCAGCTAGGTGGTGCAGTGAATAGAGCTCTAACCTTGGAGTCAGGAGGACCTGAGTTCAAATCTGGCCTCAGATACTTGATACTTACTAGCTGTGTGACCCTGGGCAAGTCACTTAACCCTGATTGCCTCACTAAAAAAAAGAAAAAAAAAACAGAAAGGCTCATTTCCTTGAATTCAAATCTGGCCTCAGATACTTACTAGTTGTGTGGCCCTGGGCAAGTCGTTTAACCCTATTTGCCTCAGTTTCCTCATCTGTAAAATAAACTGGAGAAGCAAATGACAAACTACTCCAGTTGTGCTTATTTTCCCCAAGGAAACCCCAAATGAGGTCCCAAAGAATCAGACATGACTGAAAAATGGCTGAATAACAATAACAACAGCAACACATTTTCCCCTAACTACTCCTTCAGCTACACCTCACAAATTTTAGCATATTGTCATTATATTTGATGAAATAATTGATGTTTCTAAGATTTGTTCTTTGACTCTCTCACTCTTTAGGATTAGATTATTTAGTTTCAAATAATTTCTTAAATTTATGCTTCCAAGGCCATTAATTGGATGGAATTTTTATTTCATTATGGTCTGAAAAGGGTGCATTTAATATTTGTACTTTTCTTCATTTGTTTGTGAGGTTTATTGCCTTAATATATGGTCAGTTTTTATGAAGGTACTATATATAGCTGAGAAAAAGGATACTCCTTTCTATTCCCACTGAATATTCTCTAGAGGGCTATCATATTTAACTTTTCTAAAATTCTATTTATCTCCATATCTCCATTCTGATTTATTTTATGGTTTGATTTATCTAGGTCTGAGAGGAATAAATTGGGGTTGCCACTAGTTTAGTTTTACTACCCATTTCCATATAATTCATTTAACTATTCCTTCAAGAATTTGGATGCTATTACATTTGGTACATTTATCTTTAGTATTGATATTACTTCATTGTCTATGGAACCTTTTAAAGAAATGCAATTTCACTGATTATCTCTTTTGATTAGATGTATTTTTGCTTTTTCTTTGGCTGAGATCACAATTGTTAGTTACTCCTACCTTTTTTTTTACATCAGCTGAAGTATAATCAATTAGGCTTCAGTCTCTTATTTTAACTTTGTGTTTCTTTCTATCACAAGTATATATCTCTTGTGAAAAACATATTGTTGGGTCCTGGTTTCTATTCCATTCTCCTATCCTCTTCCATTTTACAGGTGAGTTCATGCCAGTTCCATTTGTGGTTTTGATAGATAACTATGTATTTATCTCAATCTTATCCTCTTCTATTCATCCTTTTTTTTTTACCTTATCCCTTCCACAAAAGTCTGTTTTGCTTCCAACCACTGCCTTCCTTTATCTATTCTTCCTTTTATTACCACCTTCCTCCCTTTCTTTTAGTCCCTTCCACTATTACTTCCCTATTGTGTAAGATGAATTTCTATGCTCAACTCTGTGTGTGTATGTGTGTATAGGTATATTTCTGTGTATGTGAATATGTAGATATCGATATAGATATAGATATAGAGACAGTTCTCATTTTCCATAAATTGGCATTACAAAAATTTGACTCACTTGCCAGAGGGCAGCAGGAACCCTGGCAGGCAGTGGCAGGGACAGCTGCTATGGAAGCAGGCAGCACCAATGCCTCTCTGAGCCAGGTGTCCTTCTCCAGTCACTGAAGCTTCCCCAGCTTTAGGAAGGCCCTGACACTCACCTCTTTGGTGAGGAGTGGGGGACACAGGCACTGAAGCCTCTTGGGCTGCAGAGAGTAGAGCTATGGAGGGGGCAGTGCCACATGGAATTCTGGAAGGGGAAGGGGAGATCTGCAGAATGGCCCACTTACAGTAAAGGAAAATTGTCTGTGTTTACACACAAATACATGCATTCATACATACAAATGTATATGTGTGTGTATTTCTTCACTTTTTAAACTAATTCAGATGAGACTGAGGCTCAAGCATTACCTACACTTTTACAAATTCCCTTCCATTGTAAAAACTCTTCCTTGCACAACTCTTTTATGTGAAATAATTTCTTCCATTCTTTCTCTCCCATTTCCCTTCTCATAGTGCATCTCTTTTTCTTACACTTCCATTTTCTTTTGAGATCATCCCAACCTAATAAACTCTCACCTGCAACCTCTAAGTAGATTCCTTCTAATAGCCTTAATGATGGCAAAGTTCTTAAGTGTTACATATATTATCTTTCTGTACAAGAATGTAAATAGTTTAACCTTATTAAGATCCTTATAACTTCTCACTCATGTTTACCTTTTTATTCTTCTCTTCAGTCTTGTGTTTGAATGCCATTATTTTCTGTTCTGCTCTGGTCTTTCTAACAGGAATGCTTGAAATTTCTCTATTTCATTAAATATCTATTTTTACCAATTAGGATTATACTCAGTTTTTTTTTTTCTGGGTGGCGTATTCTTGATTGTAATCTTATCTCCTCTGCCTTCTGTAATATCATATTCTAAGACCTCCACTCCTTAATAGTGATAACTACTAAATTTTGTGGAATCCTGATTGTGGCTTTATGATACAATTTTTCCTCTAGGCAGTTTTCCTTTATAATTTATTAAAATAAAATTTCTAGACTCTTTAAAATCATGGCTTTCAGGTAGTCTCCTTAATCTGTTTTCCAGATCCATTGTTCTTCCTAAGAGAGAGTTCACTTTTCTTCTATTTTTTTTCATTCTTTTGGCTTTGTTATAGTGTTTCTCACTGCCTTATAGAGTCATTAGCTTCCACTTGATCAACTTTAATTTTTAAGGAGTAATTTTCTTCAGTTAATTTTTGTAACCCCTTTTTTACCATTTGGCCCATTCTGATTTTTAAAGCATTATTTTCTCAATATTTTTGTGCCCCTTTTTGCAAACTGTTAATTCTATTTTCATAATTTTATTGCATTGCTCTTATTTCTTTTCCTAATTTTTTTCTACTCTTCTTATTTGATTTTTAAATATATTTTATTTCAGGAAATATTTCCCAATCACATTTTAAACTTTTAACATGCATTTAAAAAAAAAATTAAGCTCAAATTCTCTCCTCCCACTCCTCTCCAATCCCTTGATCAGCCAAGCAATATATTGATTATATATACGAATTCATGCAAAACATATTTCCACATTAGCCATCTTGTAAAAGACAATACACAGAATAAGAAAAGTTAAAAAATTACATTCCAATTTGTAATAAGAGTTCATGAGTTTTCTCTCTGGAGGTATATAGGATTTTTCATTATGAGTCCTTTAGAATTGTCTTGGATCATTGTCTTAATCAAATTAGCCAAGTCTCTTACTGTTGATCATCATTACAATATTGCTATTATTATGTACAGAGTTCTACTGGCCCTGCTCACCTCATTTTGCATCATTTCACAGAGGACTTCACAGGTTTTTGTAAAGCCATCCTGCTTATCATTTCTTATAGCACAATAGTATTCCATCACTATTATATACCACATCTTGTTCAGTCATTCCTCAATTGATGGGTAATCCCTCAATTTCCATTTTTTTGCCAACACAAAAATATTTATAAATATTTATGTACAAATATTTCCTTTTATCTTTTTAAAAAAATCTCTCAGGGGAGGGGGCAATGGCACAGTGGATAGAGCACCAGCCCTGGAGTCAGGAGGACCTGAGTTCAAAACCAACCTCAGACACATAATACTTCCTAGATGTGTGACTCTGGGCAAGTCACAACACCAATTGCCTCACTAAAAAAAAAATAAATAAGTAAAAATAAAAAAATAAAATAAAATCTCTTTGGGATACAGACCTATTAGTAATATTGATGGCTCAAAGGATCAAATCACAGTTTTGTAACCTTTTTGGCATAGTTCCAAATTGTTCTTCAAAATAGTTGGATCAGTTCACAACTCCACCAAGAGTGCATTAGTGCCCCAATTTTCTCACATCCCCTCCAACATTTGCCATTTTCCTTCTTTGTGATGTTTTACATACTAATTTTGATGTTACATGAGATACAGCTATTGAATTTAGCTTTTAAGAGATCATTGATAAACTTTTATCTACTATTCATATATTTATTTAAAATTCTTATTCTGTTGTCAGTGTGACACCTACAGGCTTGTCCAGTTTAGGGTATTTGTTTTTGGATATACTTTTCCAGATGACAGAGGCTAAATTACTCTTTGAAAAAAGCCCAGCAGAACAAAAAGTTATGAAAAGAAAGAGAGGGAGAGAGAGAGAGAGAGAGAGAGAGAGAGAGAGAGAGAGAGAGAGAGCTAATATTCTGGAATTTCCCTCCCAACCTACATGAACACTGGCAGGTTGGGTTCTCAGAGCTAGACTATCTACATCTACACTTCAGGGTTCTAAGGGTAGCACTACAGGGGTCACTTTCTTTGATATTATTGATTCTAGCCCTTATACTAATGTGTCCCCTCCTCTGTTGATCTCTAGTGATCAGTGCTCCAAAAAGAAATATATTTAATATTAATTACTTGCATTATCAGAAAATCTTATCAAATTAAACATTTATTAAGCATTTGCCATGTGTAAAGCACAGAGAGCATAGCACTAAAGGCATCTATATGGTGCAGTAGAAAGAGCACTGGGTCTGGAGTCAAGACGACATAAATTCAAATTAGGCCTAGATAGTTACTAGCTATGTGACCCTGAGCAAGTCACTTAATCTGTTTGCCTCAGTTTCTCATCTATAAAATGGGGCTAATAATAGCCTTCACAGGGTTGTGGTGAGGATCAAATGAGATGAGTTGTAAAATGCTTAGCACAATATCTGGAATATATTAAGCACCATGTAAATTTTTTCTATTAGTATTATTATTAGCATATATATGTGCAAAATATAGAACTTGGCACTAGGGGCAGCTAGATGGCATAGTAGATGGAACACTGGGCCTGGAATCAGGAAGACCTCAGCTCAAAATCAGCCTCAGGTACTTACTAGCTGTATGACCCTGGGCAAGTTACTGGACTTCTATTTGCTTCAGTTTCCTCAACTATACAATAGATATAATAATATTAATCCTGTAAGGTTGTTGTGAGGATAAAATGAGATATTTGTAAAAAGTGTCTGGCATATAGCAGGCATTATGTAAATGCGAATTCTCTTCCTCTTCCCTTACCTAAGGGAGAATACACATAGAAATATATACATATAAATTGGGCCAGGTCCCTGGCTTCCTGGAGAGATAATCAACAGAGATGAAGCAAGTACACAATTTTAATACAAAATCAGATGTGATGAGTGCTCAAAAGAGTCACAAAGTGTATTATGAGGTCCAGAGGTGAGAAGACCATTATCAACTAAGAATGATTTGAGAGGGCATCACACAGGAAATTAACTGCTCTTGAGCTCACCCTTAATGGACAAATGAAACGGGCTCTAGGGAAGGAGAAGCAAAAACCATGAAGTGTTTGTGTTGAATGTTTACCCTTGTTCAAAGTCTTGCCTTCACTGGGATCTAGCGAACTAATAAGAAGAAAGTCTAACTTTGAGCAAATAAACATCCAAGTAACTCCTTAGGAAAAGATTGTTTTCCTTTGGAATGTAGCCATCAGAGGGGAAACAATCTTCCAAATCTTGCTGTTATCAGATAAATGGCTATAATCTTCCACTGTCTACATGCCATAAAATCATTGGAGATTCAAGAAGGGAGCCAAAAAAGAAATGCTTATGGTACTGGGCAGAGGTGAATATGAGTAGGAGTAGGCAAGGATTCTCTTCTTAAAATGAAGCTCAGGGTCAGAAAAGGCTACTATATCAAAAAATCAAGTTTCCCAAATGAAGAAGTTTTCTCTGGGACTCAGGTATGGAAAGATTTGGGAAGACACAGATGATATTGCTTAAGTGGGTACAACTGGGGACAATGTCTTAAGGTTCTGGCTTTTGGTGGCTGTATAGTTGGGAACCATATCCAATAATACGGCTATCAGGAGAAATATCTAGTTAGGTGAAAGAAAGTCCTTTGAGTCATTTTCAGTATCCTATGACTAATATTAAATCCACTTGGATAAAGGAGTGTGTATTACAGAGCTACCTGTTCTGCTTAATAACAACAGCAATAATAGTAAACATCTACATAGTACTTTCAAGTTTGGGAAATCCTTTACAAATATTTTCTTGTTTCATCCTCACAACAATACTGGAAGGTAGCTGCAGGTGCTTAGCAATATAACCCTTCCAGATAACTTGTACAAGAGGGGCTCTTAAACTTTTTTGTGCCATGGATGCATTTGCAAGTCTAATGGAGCCTATAGACCCTCTGCTCAGAATAATATTTTAAATGCATAAACTAAAATGTCTATTATTTAAATATATTTTAAAATATATTTATTACTTATTTTTAACATTCATTTAAATTTTTTTGAGTTGAGTTCTCTCTTTCCCCTCCCCCACTCTTTGAGAAGACAAGAAATGTGATATCAATTATACATTTGAAATCATGCAAAACATATTTCTATATTAGCCACGTTGCAAAAACAAAGCAAGAAAAAAAAGTATTACTTTTCCTCTCTGCATTGGAACTGAATCACGGCCCCTGCTCTTTGTGAGTGAACACAAGCACTCTTCTCAGCCCTGGAACTGGATCCAAGTCCCCGCTCTTCTGGAGCCACAGCTGCCAGTATTCTTCTTCACCCTGGCACTGGGACCCAGAATTGTGTATGGGCAATGCAATAGGGACCTGCACCTTGTGCCAGCAAACAATCCTCTGTAGTCTCTAACCAGTTTTCCAACCCCTTTACCATCCCTGAATTGAGATCTCCCAAAGCTGCTGCTTCAGCTATTGTAGCCCTCTCCAAGGCCTGCTGTTGGTGCTGACAGTGCATACACTCTGTGCCGTCCTTCATCTCCTGTGTCACAGACCTCTCCTCCTGACTTCCTAAGTTGTCTGGAACTGGAAAAATCTCTCACCCTGAACTTTTATTGGCTCTGCCACTCCAGAATTGGATTCCAGGCATTATTTTAAAGTTGTTTGGAGAGAAATATTGGGAGAGTTCAGCTGAATTCTTGTTTGCCATCTTGGCTCTCCTAAAAGGCATAAGATTACAAAGGAAACCAATTATATTGAAATAAAGATTACTTTTATTCTCTATTCAATTTCATGAACCCCCTGAAACCAAGTAAAAGATCCCTGTTCAGAAGTATTATTATTTTCAATAGGTAGAGCAAATATTATTGTCTCAATATTACTTATGAGAAAATGGAAGTTTAAAGAGATTAAATGACTGGCCAAAAGTCACACAGGTAGTAAGTAGTAGAGCATGTAGTAGAGCATGGATTTGACTGTAGGTCTTCCTAAATCTAAGTCCTATGCTCTTCCTACTATATCACACTGCTTCCTTTTCATTGCTATAAGGCTTGATGCCTGGCTCCATATCCCCATGTACAATTTTATCAGCATCTTCTCCTTCCTGGAGATTTGGTATACCACAGCCACCATCCCCAAGATGCTCTCAAACTTGGTCAGTGACTAGAAGACCATCTCCTTCACTGGTTGCCTCTTACAGATGTATTTCTTCCATTCACTTGGAAACACTGAGGGCATCTTGCTTATGACTATGGTCATCGACAGGTACATTGCTATCTGTAATCTCCTTAGATACCCAACCATAATGACCCTCTGGCTCTATGCCCAGTTGAATATTGATGTCTCTGTCTTTGGCTTCCTTTTCTCACTTCCTGAGATTGCATGGATCTCCACTCTATCCTTTTGTGTCTCCAATTAGATCCATCAGATCTTCTGTGACTTTGCTCCTGTATTGAACTTGGCTTGCAAAGATACCACTATGGTCTTGGTGCAAGATATAATCCATGTTAATGCCATCCTCTCTACTGGCCTAATCATTGCCTTCTCCTACATTCGAGTCATCACTGTGATCCCAAGGATACTCTCAACAGAGGGTCGCCAAAAGGCTTTCTCCACCTGTGCCAGCCACCTTTCTCTCTTTCTGTTGTTCTTTGGCAATGGAGCACTCTTGAATCTACCAGGCCATCACTAGTCATCCTGACCTGTCTTCCCACTGGATTCCAATGATTCTGGAGGAAAGAACGAGGCTGATGACTTTTCATAGCAATGCCTCATTTCAATCTAATTCACTTGCAAGTCAAGGCATCGCCCTCCTGATGTCATTGGTCCTCTTTTAGAACAAAGGAGAAACAACAACAACTCATGTATCTGTGTTTTTCAGCTACTTACCCTCCATTCTGGGACACGACCATTGCAGTGATATTCACCTTCCTTGATCTTGTTTTCAACACTATCATCTATAATTTGAGGAACACAAACATGAAGGAGGCCATTAAGAAACTCTTTTCTTCAAAGTGAGAACAATAGAAATTTTAGAACCTGAAATATCTATTGTATTTTATGATTTACAGAGAGTTTAACCTTATGTATGTTTGCTCTGTTGATCTTCACCATGGTCCCATGAGGTAGGTCATATTAAGGAATCCTGTCATAATATTTAATCTACCCTTCTTCATCGCCATAACTAAGTTAGGATTAATCACACGTTTTTCCTAGAGACTGAAATTTAGAAGGCATAAAATTTTTAATTATTAAATATTTTGTTACATTTTTAAATTCTGACTGTACCTTCATTGCTTGAGCACCATAAAAATAGTTAAGTTTTGTACCAAGTTGGCAAAAGTAACTTATTGAAGTCTGAAGCTACCAGACAGTCTTTTTTTTTTACTTTGTTAGTTAGATACCAGGTGAGATTTTCCCCAGTCTTCCCCCTTTTTTTTCCCCTTTGAGGAGACACATTGCCCGTAAGTGACTTTATTATTTCCTAGAGACTTCACAGGGTATACTAGAGTCTTTCTTTCCTACCACCAGCACACTGTATCCTAGTTTTTCCTCCTATTCAACCAATTAGTTTTATTTACCTTTGTATTATTTTTACAGAATTAATTACATTGTTTATTTGAGGGCAGGTTTAGAGCTGTTTGCCCCAGTCACCAAAATGATTCATTGTGGCTCTGCTTTTACTTTATTGTAATTTATTCCATGTTGCCTCAATAATCTATTCGTTCTTCTTGCTAAGTCAAATAGAAAATGTTCAACATAGGTGCAGAAATTCTGGAAAGTAGTTAACCATTCCAAGATTCTGTCTTGTCTTCTTTGTAGAGGTCAAGAAATTGTACTCAGGAGTATCACAAGGTTATATTCCTAAACAAAGCTTTCCCATGCTTGCTTACTCTTTGCCACATAGTTTCTTCTATATGTAACATCTCAGTGTTTTTAGATGGCCCTGAGTGTAAGATTGCCATGTTAATGCTCTGGCATCTCAATTTAGGATGTGAAGGTTTGGTTGGAGATTTGGGACTAACAGATTCTAATGATCTATTTCTCACTGGTGCTCGTTGGTGTTTCTATTGGCAAAATGGCCTTGAACCATTATCCTTAAAAAGTTGGTGACTTTTTAATATGGTATATATGTTGGCTTAATACCACAGTGACAAGGTCACACCTCTTTGTTCTTATTGCTTTCTCCAGATACAGTTTGAGGCTAATAATTGAGCCCATACTTGGCACATTCTTTTGCACACCTAAACAGGGATTCCTTAAACCAGGTTAAAAACTCTCAGTGCACATTTCTCTGATCTTGTCTTTGGAAACTTTTTTTCCCTATTCCAACCTATTCAAGAAACTTCTATCCTTAATCTGTCTCTCCTGACTTTTTCTTCTCTTAATAAAGGAGGATAAAGGCTTATTCTCCTTTTAATCTCTCTTTCCTAAACAACTACATGCACAGACATACACACATGCATACACTGAGACACATAAACATACATTCTTCCCATTCCTTCAGGAATACCTATAGGCTCACATCTCCATTTAAAACCTAATTATATTCCACTTAAACATCCTCCTAAAATTAACTTCTGCTATAACTTGGTTTTAACAACAATTTTTTTTCTGTCTTGAATACAGTGATATGATTTCATTGATGTGGATACTTTGCCACTAATACAGGTTCCACTTCTTGTATTACTAAGAAAATAATCTTCAAGAAATACTATGGCTAAAATATTTCTCACTCTTTATCTAAATTTTTGATAAGCCTCTTTAAACTTCCTTAAACTAGGGAAACAAAAGAATGAATAGACGTGATACTGACTAGAAATGACTAAACAAATAGGGGTAATGTGTTGACAAAGCTACCACAAGAGCATTATAGATACATTACCTCCCTCCAACAGAACATCATTTAATGATTACCTGGGCATTTGGAATCTGCATAATGGATTCTTCTCCACCTCAACCCCCAGAGTTGGCCAATAAGTTCCACTGCTTTTCACGTTGGGAACAGAATTAGTAACCAGCTACTGTATCTTTTTGTTACTAAGAGTTAGGTATGGTGTCAAGAGAGGGACAAGATGTTGTAAAGAGTCTCCCATGATACCCAGGAATGGATGTGTCTCCACAAAGGCCTAAAAAGGAATATATGGTCTTCAATGGTCTTCAATGAATGGAATGATATAGCATGACACCTGAGTAATAATAGAGCTTGTTATAACCTAACCCAGGAGATAGTCAAATAACTTGTTCCTTGATTTAAGGATCTCTGAACTGTCCCTCTGGTACCTCTCCAGCTTATCTGTGGGTAAGATTGTAATTCATATCCGCAACTCAGAGTGTGAAGAGATTAAATGTCTGAACACAAATGGACTTTCGTCTAAGGAAGTGACCTATTGGGTGCATCTCTTAGAGCATGGATAAGGTCCTAAATGGAATATGCTTCTGCAAGATGTAGTAGAGCCTCCTTCATTGGAGTCTTTCTGGCAAAAGTGGTGCGACCATTTGTCAGACACGATGTAGTGAGGCTTCCTTTTCAGGCATGTTTTTGAACTAGATGATCACTAAAATCCCATCTAATTCTAAAATTCTCTGATTCTTCTCCCATGACATCCCTGCTTTTGGACAACTTGGAACCTTTCCTTCAATCAGTGGGAGAAACTAAAGATTGTGACAGAGTCCAGATGATGATAATTACATTGGACAAGGGTTTTGGATTTTTGCTTCTAAGAATTCACAGAAAAAAAAATGAGTGTTTCAGTACCTCTAGAATATTTGCTATTTTGGGGGGCAGGGGAATTTTGTAATTGGTTTTTGATCTCTCTCTTTCTTTTTTTTTTTTTTGCTTGTTGAATAAAATGGATAGTTTGTGTTTCAAAAAAATGTAACATAACTCAAAGGAACCTCAGTGGTAACAGCTTTATTGACAAACAAGAAAAGGGTGAAAAGAGATCATTTGTATAGATCTGACCCCTTCTTTCAGAAGGTAGAAGGATATTTTAACAGAGACAGCTTGAGTAACTGATGATTATATAGGGATAACCACCAAAGTATGCACAACAACCTAGGTGTGCAATTTTATTAGATTGTGTCTAACTGACATATTTAAGAAGTACTTCAGATTAGGCAGTTGGGATATCTGTGCAGAGGAAGGAACAAAACAAATATTTTTAAGCACCTAGTATATGCCAGGTGCTATGCTAAGTGTTTTATAAATATTGTTTCTTTTGATCCTCACCATCCTAGTATATAGGTGCTGTTATCATCCCCATTTTACAGCTGAGTAAACTGATAGAGAGATTAGATGATTTGCCCAGGGGCACACAAGCACTAAGCATTTGAGGACAGTTTTGACCGTAGTTCTTCCTGACTCTAGGTCCAGTTCTCTACTCACTGTGCCACCTAGTTGACTCTAGGTGGCATAGAGTGCATTTGTAAGGGACGCCAGTTGACTTCATTTACTTTTCAGTACAAAACAGTGTCATCTCTAGTGTTCAAGAATCATGACCCCATGATCAATCTATAGATTTACAGGATCATAGATTTATAGGTGGAAGAGAACTTAGAGATTATCTAGTCCAACTATCTCTTTTTTTTACAGATGAGGAAATTGAGGCCCAATAAAGGTGGAGTAACTTACTCAAAGTCACACTGGTTCCTCTAAGCAGTTTAAATCTTCTAGGATTTAACCCAAGTCCTCTGATTCTAATTCCAACATTCTTTCCACTCTGCTATACTATCTCCTGTTGATAGAGGTCTTTTTTTTTTCTTTGCATGTAACGAGTGTTGCCGTATGTCTCAAATCAAGACAAATGTGGATGCAGGTGGCTGTGTCACAGGCTATCACAGATCTATTTATCTTGTGTTTTGGTTTCAATAAAATATAAGTTTCTTGGGAGTCTGAACCTTTCCTCTTTTGAAAAGCCTAAATGGATGATACCACTTGTTACAGCATATCTTCTTAAAAGTGGACAATTATCTAGTGAAGGAGGCAAAGAAAGAACACTCAGGCAGCAAAGGAAAGAGTAGAGAAGGGTCATGAAAACACAGAAAGGAGTAAATTTCCCGGAAGAGATGGTCGGTAGTGCCAAATGCTATGGTCAGAAATCCATCATCTGTAAGTCAGCTTTTTAGTGATATACCTCCAGTATTTAGCTAGTTTGATTTTCAGATAACAAGCACTCTCTGTAGTCAGACCTATGCTTTCCAACAGTAATGAGAGAAGCAACTCACATTTTACTACTGATATAAGGTTTATAGTACATTTTATTCATAGTAACATTAACAGGAAGGGATCATAAAAGTGGTTATTATCCCTATTTTACTGAAGAGCACACTGAGTCTTAGCAACTTTCTCTGGGTCACTCAATTAGAATGAGTTGAACTGGAATCCCAACCCAGGTCCCTCCTCACTGTAAAACCAATGCTCTTTCTACTGTACCACACTGGTTAGTCAAAATGACCAGTTTGTGTTATGTTGGCATAGATTTTAAGTGGAAAGTAAGTTGATTGATTTAATCAGTCAAGTTACCCTCAATGTAAGTGCTTAGGTACTCGATTTCATCCATAAGACAGTGTAAAAAAGTTTTGGAACTAGAGTTATAATAAATAGGAAATGAGTTTGCATAAGCTAAAGGACTTGGTCATATCTGAGGAGTTGTTCATAAAATTATCGAGTTGGTTTAGAACCAGTTTTTGGAGAAAGAGTGGCTGTTAAAGCAAAACTCCTGAGGGAGAATTGCCTAAGACTGAACTATACAGAATATAAACAGAAAAGACAAAGTGTCTGCCCTCCTCAAGTTTAGAGTCTAGTTGAGAAGACAGGGCTCATACACAAGAAATGAGCAGGGTGTATTATAAAGTGTGAAACTATGCATTCAGTCTGACAGGTGGGGTTGTAGGAATTCAAAAGGATATCTGGAGCATTTCAAGGGTCTGAAGGATATTTGATTTCCTATCTTACCATCAGTTACATAATAGCATCCTCAGATTAGCAGAGAGTAATGGCTACATTGAAAGTCAAGATTACTGAACATAACTTCACAAGCAGAGTAGCAAAGAAATCACCTTGTGCTTAAGGGGAACTTCTTGAGTATCCCACAAATAGGATCAAGACTTCTAGCAACCAGGAGTTCCTCAGTTGCACTTTAAGCTCAAATTCAATTTTCATGGATTCTATGTATTTGTGGTGAGAGGGCAACAGATTTTGGGGGCATGTTTTGTATCAATTCTTCTTATACTACTATGTTAGTACATCTTCCTTTCTAAATTCTACTTAAGGTTGGCTGACCAAAGCTATTTTTAAATGTTCATCTTGGGCAGGGGCTAAAGTACTCTGGTGGGAATGCAAGCCTGTGACATTAGAGAATCCATCCTAACTTCTCAAAGCGAGATCTAGTACCCTGATATGAAGAGGTATTCTTGCTCTGGGACCCAAGACTACTGTGTGAAAGTGAAAATCATGAAATCAAATGTTCTGCAGATCCTTTGAAGCTTGTAAGTCTTTTGAACTGAGGAAGGGACTGTGGATAGGAGACCTAGATAAGGGCAAAGCCCAGGCCTCTTCTTCCTTTCTCCTTCTCCCTCTCAGCAGGTTCCTCTTCAGAGATTTTTTTCCACTGGAATTGTCACTTTGCTCTAATTTCTTCAATGAATCCACTTATATACTAATTTGATAATTTGTAGAGGACTCCTGGGGCATGACTAAGTTCTTTGACTTATCTAAACAAAATTTTTATGCAATATAAATCCAGTAGCAAGGACTTTTTGCACTTGTTCTAAAGCCTTTGAATCAGATTTATTGTTTGGGTATCTTATCACTTACTTTAATTGGGATAGGATGACTCCATTTAGAAAGTCAATCAACTCCACTCTTATATAAGAGCTGAGGATCATTTCCATGCCACCATGAGGCACCAAAGTACAACTTTTATGGAGAAATAAAAGAAGTAAAACAGAGGCATAAGCCATTCATCAAGGCTTTGCATGACTGGAAAAGGAGGTGAACACATTATAAGTGTTATGGATGAACAGCAAATGGATTGTCTCAATGCTATACTGGTATCTACAGTATAGCAAAAGAGTCAGGTGAGGTCTTCCATTGTGTTGTATGGCAGGAGGAGCAGAGACTGGCCTTACTGAGTCAATGTGCATTAGTATTTAACTTTCAATTTAATTCACAACATTAACATTCAAACTTGCAATTTCATGACAAATTAGCTTAGGCCATTGGCCTTCGAAAATAGAGAATTGGGAGATGCTCTTGATTGGGTAATTCCTCTGACTGAAAAAAAAATACCATCTTGTAGAGAGATTATGGTGAAAGAGGTGGAATCTTAATGGATGGAGTTCAGATTCTGCCATAAGAAATATGATGCTGTGGCCAAGATTATTTAGTTAGGATTGTTAGGATTGTTTTAGAAAAGTTGCTCATACTAATGAATTTAGAAAGTTCTTAGCAATTCAACATTGGCAAGAGGCTGTGTTGGTGGAAATATTCAGAACAGAGTTGAAGAAAATGAGAAGATCCATTAAAGAGGCATTTGGTTCCTGAAAGGTTGGATGGAATAGCAAGTGCTTGCATTCAGCTGAATGATTGATGGGACAAAAACTCAGTTCTAGAATATGGGAAAGAACCATTGGTGAGGCAGAGGATGATTGACATTATGAACTTATGTAATCAGAGTTAATTAGGGATTCACATCCCTAGTTGTAAGGCCAACAAGGTTGAGATAAAAGAATATCACTGGGGCAGCTAGATGGCACAGTGGATAAAGCTCCCACCTTGGAGTCAAGAGGACCTGAGTTCAAATCTGACCTCAGACACTTGACACTTAACTATCTGTGTGACTCTGGGCAAGTCACTTAACCCTGATTGCGTCACACCAAAAAAAAAAAAAAGTAAATAAAAGAGTATCAGAATTGCAAGGGACTTTCCAAGTCATGTAGTCTAATCAGCATATACATACCCCCTGTAATATTGCTTGTTTTGATCACCCCCAAATATTGATTTTCTGTTTATTTGAAAGAAATGAAAATAAAAGGCAGGTCCTCTCCCAAAGTGAGCCGTTTCTGCTTCTACATTGATGCTAGTAGAAGTAGTCAAAAAAGGGGTGAAGATAGCTGAAACTCTCTAGAGTTATTAACTTCACTGTTGGTTCTCTAAATGTTGGCCAGTTTTCCAAAGAACTCTTCCAAAAGTATTCCAAGACAAGGGGGGTGGCCATGTGAGCAGAGAGAAGGGCAAATGTGAGCACACGCAAACACACACACTCACACAGGAGAGAGAGGTTGTGAAGGCAGAAACGATAAGAACTGACAACACATTGGGAGTTGTTCAAGAGAGAATTTAAGGATGATATTGGAGTGGGGAGCCTGTGTGACTGGGAAGATAGTGGTGTTTTTGACAAGAACAGGACTGCTAGAAATAGGAAGGTTTTGAGGAAAAATAGAATTATCTTTTGGATACATTGAGTTTAAGATTCCTTTGGGACATCAAGTTTTAGGTTACAAAAAACAAATTGTTGGTGATGTGAGAATGGGGGTCAGAAGAGAAACTAGGACTATATATACAGGTCTGAGAATGATATACATAGAGATGATAATTTGACTAATGGAAATGATGAAATCACCAAGCAAGATAGTATTAAGGGAAAAGAGAACAAATCCTTGGAGGTCACCTACAGGTAGTGGGAATGATTTAAATGAGGATCTTGCAAAAGAGACTAAGGAACAGTCAGGCAGATAGAAGAGTGTCAGGAGAGAACAGTATCAATGAAACATAGAAAGGAGATAGCATCCTGGAGGAGAGGGCGAACCACTATGTAAAAGGCAACAGAGGGGTCAAGAAGGATCAAGAATGAGAAATGGCCATTAGATTTGGCAATTAGGGGGAATCATTGGTAATTCTAGAGGGATGAGTTTAAGTTGAGTGATAAGGCTACAAACCAGGTTGCAGAGGATTTACAAGCTGGGAGAGGAAAGGAGTCAGGTTCCATGTGTAGGCAGTTTTCTCAGGGAATTTAGCAGAGAAGGAGGCAAGAGAGATATGATGATCTGATTAAATGAGAAGGTTATTGTTTGTTTTTATTTTTATATTAAAATGATGGAGATATAAACATATTGTAGGCAGCAAAGAAGTGAACAGGGAGAGATTGAAGACAAGAGGAGTGGAAATGATAGTGGGGAAAGTCTACTAGAGAAGATAGGAGTAGATGGAATCAAAAGTGCCTGTAAAAGGAGTTGACAAGGAGATGGACTGCCTCTTCATGTGAGACACAGAGAAGAAGAACACAGTAGTAGAAGATGTCTGAGATGAGGAGGAGGGAATAATAAGTAATTCTAGATGAATTGAAATAAAGGAAAATGTTCATCGACTGGGAAACAACTAAACAATATGAATGTATGTGAATGTATTGGAATATTACTGTACTGTAAGAAATAAGGAATGTGATGAATATAAAGAAACATGTAAAGATTTACATAAAATAACACCGACAGAAAGAAGCAGAGCTGAGAAAACAATATATACAATGACTACAATAATGTAAATAGAAAGAACAACCACACAAAAAATAAAGTGAATGTTGTAAAATTATAAAGAATGAATGTGGTTTAAAAGAAGCGCTATGAGAATACACTTCACTCCATGCCTTTGGGTGAGAGGTCCACAAGTATACCACATTGCACATATTTTCAGAATTTTTCAAATTATTTATTAGTCATACTGATTTTTTTCTTCCTCTTTTTTTCTTTAAGAAAATAGTCTCACACCTATCTGCTTGGCTAGCTTAACAAAATAGGAAAATTATAAATGTTGGAGAAGATGTGGGAAAATTGGAACACTAATGCATTGTTAGTGGAGTGATGAAATGATCCAACCATTCTGGAGAGCAATTTGGAATTATGCCCAAAGGGTCATAAAAATGTGCATACCCTTTGACCCAGCAATAGCACTTCTAGGGTTATATCCCAAAGAGATCATACAAATGGAAAAAAGACCCACATGTACAAAAATATTCATAGCAGCTCTTCTTGTGGTGACAAAGAATTGGAAATCAAGAGGATGCCCATCAATTTGAGAATGGCTGAGCAAGTTGTGGTATATGAATGCAATGGAATACTATTGTGCTATAAGAAATGATGAACATGCTGACTTCAGAAAAACCTGGAAAGACTTGTATGGTCTGATGCTGAGTGAAGTGAGGAGAACCAGAAGAATGTTGTACACAATAACAGTCATGTTATGTGATGACTAATATAGATAAACTTAACCCTTCCCAGCAATACAAGGATCTAAGACATCTCCAGAGGCCTCGTGATGGAAAATGCTATCCACATCCAAAGTTAGGACTATGGAATTTGAATGCAGATAGAAGCATACTCTTTGCTATTTTTTCTCTTCTGTTGAGTTTTGTTTCCTCTTTCTGGTGGTTCCTCCTATTGGTTCTAATTTTTACTTACAACATCACTAATCTGAAAATATGTTTAATAAGAATGTATGCATATAGCCTACATCAGATTGTGTACCATTTTGGGGAGGGTGTTGGGGAGGAATGGGGAGAAAAATTTTAAACTCAAAAGCATATGGAAGTGATTGTTGATAAATCAAAATAAATTTAAAAAAATAACATTTCTAGGACTATATCCCAAAGAGAACATAAAAATGGGGAAAGGACTCACATGTACCAAAATATTTATAGTATCTCTTTCTGTGATGGCAAAGAATTGGAAATTGAGGGGATGTCCATCAGTTGGGGAATGGCTGAACAAGTTATAGTGTATGAATATAGTGGAATACTATTGTGTTATAAGAAATCATGAACAGGCAGACTTCAAAAAAACCTGGAAAGATTCGTATGGACTGATGCTCAGTGAAGTAAGCAGAACCAGGAGAACAGTGTACACAGTGAAAGCCACATTGTACGATGACTAACTTTGATAGGCTTAGATCTTTTTCAACAATGCAAGGATCTAAGACATCTCCAAAAGACGCATGATGGAAAATGCTATCCATATCCAGAGAAAGAACTATGGAGATTGAATGCAGATCAAAGCATATTATTTGCTCTTTTTTTTCTTCTGTTTTGTTTTGTTTCTTCTTTCTTGTGGTTCCTTCTATTGGTTCTAATTCTTCTTTACAACATGACCAATGTGGAAAAAAGAAAAGAAAACATTCTTTGTTATATGGAATGGCTGTCTGGGAGGGGTAAGGGGACAAAGGCTTGGAGAAATCCAGACAATATCAAAAGAAAAAGTATCAATACAAATTTACATTAAAAAAAAACAAATTTGGTTCTAAAAAAGAGATATGAGAAGATATTCCCTAACCCATTACTTTGCAGAGGTGAAGTGTGGGCCCGAGATGTGGCACATTATATATACTGTCAGATATTTTTTCTAAATATGGATCAGTTTTGCTGAATTTCCCCTCCCCCCTAGTATCATGGGTATAGTAACAGCTAGCTAACAGAGTTAAGAGAAGTAACTAAGGCAACAGCCATAGTGGTCTTGATGACACAACAGAGTCATTATCTTTAAGATAGATTCAGCAATAGTCAATAAATATTTATTAGGCACCTACTATGTGTCAGGCTCTATGCTAATGCTGGGAATACAAAGAACAATGAAAGATAGTACTTGCCTTCAAGGTGCTCACAATGTAATGTGGATGATAACATACAAAGAAGCTAAAAAATGAGGAAAATTGTATCTGATAAGGGGTGTGTGTGTGTGTGTGTGTGTGTGTGTGTGTGTGTGTGTGTGTGTGTAAATGATAAAGTTCTGTAGTCAGGATGGGAAATGATGAGGTTATTGTCCTGGCAGGTTCTCTTTAGATGATAAAGGATCTAAGAGGAACTCTCTAATGTCCACCTTCCATTTTCTCTACTCAGATGAAGGAAGTGGCCCCAGAGGCAAGGGATATTGAAGAGATGTGCACTTTAGAGTTGATGAGAACGTGAAGTCTATGAGAGCAGCCAGGAATGAAATGATCAGCAGAACATGGAATGCTAACAGCACATGTGTTTATGCACACATTAACAAAATATTTAACTTTTCTCTTAGGTTTCAGATACTGTAATGTCAAATATATAGAAAGACCTTAAGCCTTTGAAGTACTCCTCCAAAACCCTAGGTCATGAGGATTCCAACAGGTACAAGCTGGTATCAGATGTTGAGACTTTTGAAACACCTGATCAAAATGATAAAGCTAAAATATCCCTTGTGGGTAAGGTGAGTGAGTTTTGCCCTGGTTCATGCACAAACACTTCCAATGATACAACATTAGGAATAAGAATAGGTAATGATTGGGTGTAAGAGATCCTATTTGTATGTGTGTCACAAATGATACCATGATTGGAGATGAGAAACAGAAAGAATCATTCATGGTTGAGAGAACCATGTAGCAGACCTAAGAGTCTGTACCACATGTGCAGGCTTGCCAGCATACTCCAACTATAGCTGGGCAACTGAAAAACTTCCTTGGCTATACATTTGCATGTTGTCTTCCCCATTGAACTGTGAGCTCTTCTAGATCTGGGTCCATCCTTTGCCTTTCTTTGTATGCATAGAAGTTAGCACAGTGCCTGGCACATAGGAAGTACTTGTTCGTGCTTGGGTGCCTGTTAACTTGACTATATCCAGAAAAAGGTGGTTCTCTGTGTAGCTAGACAGGTAACCCAAAAAGTAACTGACGCTCACCGTGAGCTGACTGTATTTGTGAATGGCAGCATTAACCATAGCCTAGATCAAGAATAATTAGCTCATTTTTATGAGTTATTTTTTTGAAAAAAGTTTTATTAATGTATTTTTTAATATTACTAACATTTAATGATTACCCCTCCTTGAGAGGTCTCTTGCAACAAAGTAAAACAATTAAGAAAAACTAATAATATTACATCATCTGAAAGTCCATGCAATATTCCATATCTGTAGCATCCCTCCCATCTCTCTACTTTTAATTGTTCCTTTAAATTGACAGAAATCTGTTTTTTCTTCCCGTCATTCCCACTCCAAGGAAGAAAAAAAAGAAAGAATAAATAAATTCCTTGTAACAAATGTGCATAGTCAAACAAAACAAATTACCTCATTAGATGTATACAAACATGTGTTTCTCCTTCTGCACCTAAAGCACAAGTTTGATCATGTCACCCGCCTGCTCAATAAACTCTAGTGCCTCCTTGTCACCACTAGAATCAAATACAAAATGCTCTGTTTGATATTCAAAGCTCTTCATAACCTAACTCCTTCCTACCTGTCCAGTCTCCTTACTCCCCAATACATATATATTCACATTCATATATTTTGCATGTTGTCTTCCCCATTAGATTGTAGGATCCTTGAGGGCAGGGATTGTCTTTTGCCCTTTTTAATCCCTAAAATTTAGCACAGGGCATGACATAAAGTACGTGCTTAATAAATATTGATTGATTGATTAAATCCAACACTGTTCTATCATGGATAGCATGTTTAATCACATGTACTCTGGAAATCATGAATCGTCATTGTCTTCATCAGTTTTTAACTAACACCTTTGAAGTTGTTCATTTTTAGTGTTGTTATCGAAAAGAGATCAAAGAAAGAGGAAAAAGTCTCACACTTACAGAAAATATCTATAACAACTCTTTTTGTGGTGGATGAAAAAGTGGGGGGGGACTAAAATGATGTCCAGCAATGGAGGAATGACAAATCATTTGTGGTATAGGAATGAGATAAAATATTATTATTGTAATTAAGAAATAAGGAAATAGATAATTTCAGATACATGGAAAAACTTATATGAACTGGTGCAGAGTGAAGTAAGAAGAACCAGAAAAATCATTTGATCTGTAACATTAAAATAATAAAAAATGAATATTTTGAGGATTTTTATAAACTAATGAAGCATGAGCAGAACCTTAACTATTAATAAGCAATGTTAATTCATATTAACGCTCTGAATCATAGATAGGTTGTTTTCTTTTTCTTTGTTTTTGTACTTTTTTAATAAGAGTAATCCTCTAGAGATTGGAGACTCTGATGATGTTCAGGTCCCTAAGGAAGGTGATTAAACCTCAATGGGAATTCCTAGCCTAGAAGAAAGGATTCGTTTATATATTCCCTCAGAATCACAGGACATAGTCCTACCTCTGATGGTGATAGGTAGTGATAAAAACTCCCTCTTGGAAAGGAAATGCTCTTCATGGATTTTCTCACCTCCATAGAATCAAATGGTGCTCTGGAAATCCAAATATACCCAGTAGCAATCAGAGATGTCTAAGGCCTATAAACCCTACAAATTAGTACTGACTTTGTGGTCTCTCTTCAAGCACCCCAATACATACCAAGGTTGCCATCATAACCTTCTTTGCCCAAGGCACCTGATGGTAAGGATCTGGACCCTGAAATATTTCTTGAAAGGATGATGAGATAGGAGAGGCCCATAAAGTGTTTTAGGACCATTGAACATGACAAGAAATCTGTCACAACAGATATTCAATGATTTTTGGGCAGAATCCAAAAGTATTCTGAAAGTGAAACTTTTGTATAGATACAGTGGGGTGGTACAGGGTTAAATGCTCCTGTCCTCAGAAAGGAAAAAATATTTCAAAGCTGGATGATAAATGGTCCCTATACAATATTTCAAAATGATTCAGAGATGCCAAGATTCTTGGGAATCACCTCTTGAGATTGACAGCGACTGTGGTTCAGAATACTAGGGAGTAAAGGGGTGGAACACATAGAAAGTTAAAATTGATCATCTGTAGAATAGTAATTGATTCTGAAAGGTGACATCTGGTGGACAGCAATTACACAAGTTGTAGAACTAACTTGTGCTTTGCAATGAACTCTTGTTCATCCTCAAAAGCAATCATTCAGATCCTTGGTGACTGGAGAGGCCCTACTATCTCAACAGACCCTAGGATTTATAGATCAGAAAGAGATCTAGTTTATGGATATGTCTTTTTGGAGGAACACTCTGGGGTAACAATTAGTGTGCTACCCCACGATGAGGGAGAGTGCCAATCATTCATCACCAGGGCACAACCTTACTCACAGATAGTCTTTAAGCTGTTATCTGATGACCAGTATTATGGAGCCCTAGATGTAAAAGAATTTCTAGGTGCACACTATACCTATGACAGGTGCAACACAGTCTTCATGCATAATCAGAACCAAAGCTGCTTTTATTTTTGCGGCATCATCAACATGCCAAATGGGGAACAGTTGAGCTGTTTACTGCAGGGCTTTTTGTCACTTGGATGCCTGTCTGGATCAGCACAGAGCTTTGGCAGAATCTGGGGAAATATCTTGCCAGGATCAAAAATTTTGTGAAGGCTAATACAAGACCATGTGCCCACTAAAGATCACCATTTTTAGGGTATGAGATTTTAGGTGGTGAGATATCTATCAGATATGTGTCCTGTGAGATGGTAGACACTTCTGTTACCTGGGGATGATCAAATAATCTGAACCCACTATACACACACACAAACACACACACACACACACACATACACACACACATATATCCAGTATGATTCTGAATGCATGCAAGAGACAGGAAGGCATATCACAATGTAATTTATGGTGCACACATGTGTAAGCCTTCCTGGGAGTGGGAATTTAAGGGCTCATATCATATGGAACAATCATCAGCTACAGGAGCAACAATTCATCAATACCAAATTTAAAACCTTCATATTCATTGCCCATAATTCAAAATCTCTTGACGTGAACTTTATAGTTCAACAGCTCTTTCTAAGAAAATGGAACCAGAGGCTATATCACACAAGTGGAGACAGGGGAGAGAAACTAATGTGTATATGGATTAAGGCCTTAAACATTCACTCCATTCAACCTTTATATTAATTTCTTTTAAACAAAATGGATAAAAGAAATAGGAAAAGGTCCCATGTGTACAAAAATATTTACAACAGGTCTTTTTGTAGGAGCAAGAAACTGGAAACTGAAAGGATGCCAATTCATGATCAAGGAATGGATGAATAAGCTGGGATATATGAATGCGATAGAAGACTGTAAGAAATGGAAAAAAGATAATTACAAAGAGACATGAAAAGACATATAAACTGAGGCAGAGTGAATTGAGTAGAAACACAAGTTACTATAAAATTGATATTATAAAATGAATGATTTTGAAGACTTTTTTAAGCTGATGAATGAAATGAACAGAATCAAGAGAACAATTTATAAAAGAGCATCAACATCGTACAGACAAACAACTTTAAAAGCTACAAGAACTCTGATCTACACAATGACTGTCCACCTGACAGAGAAGTGATGGATTTAGGGTACAGAATGAGAAACACACACACACATACACACCCACACACACACACACATAAACCTATGTGTGTGTATTTGTGTGTGTGTATGTGTATGTGTTTGTGTGCATGTATATGTGTATATATGTATACATATATAATATTTAAACAACATATGGTGCATATATGCATGCATATATATATATGGCCAATGAAGAAATTTGTTCACTTGATTAGACATATTTGTTATAAGGAATTTATTTTACCCCCCAAAGGGGTTGGAGGGGAAGGAAAAATTCATTTCTGTTAATTTTTTTTTAAATTTAAAAATAAAATAAAAATAGAGATGGGATGGCTACAGATATGGAATGCTGCATGAACTTTCAGATGAAGTCATTTTATGGTTAGTTTTGCATAATTGTTTACTTTGCTATAAGAGACTTCTCACAGACTGGCAGTAATCTGTAAAGGTTTGTAAAAACAAAACATCAATATTTTTTAATTAAATAAAAATAACAACAAAGAAATAACTAAAAAATAAATGAACAAATCATGAATTAGTAAATGAATGAATGAATAAATGAACTAACAAACTTTCTGTTGATAAAGCTGGGCAAACATCCTCAGTTGATGGGTTTCCTGGGTGCAAGGGTCATTTATTTACCAGACTTTTCCAATAAAACCTTGAATCATGATTACATAGGATATTTGCCTGATTTAAAATCATAAAGACCTAATCAGCTGCTGCCTGATGAGCAGTCTGATCTCATGCAAAAGATCCCAAAAGTGGGGCCTCCGAAAAATGTTTCTTTCTCGCAATAGCAGATGAGACAACCACAGGAAAAACAATATTGAAATTTAAAAGTTTTCCTCTTGCAATCTATTAAAGTAAAACCATTCAGAAATTTAGGGTCTACATCAACCTCTTCAGCTTGGCAGGCATAACATAAAGCAATCCCTTCATAGTGAACTGTGTACATTAGTCATTGCATAGCAAGAGTGGAAAACATTTTCTCATGTAGCAGTAACTACTGGGCAGTAACAGGACTCTTTGACTCTAGAAAGATAGCTAGCTAGCTAGCTAGCTAGCTAGATAAACCTTGACATGGCCATGCATCTCCTAATGCCACTCCCCTTAGAGTAGATAAAATCATACACATTGGTCATAGCTATGCTCTCAGGGCAATATAACATTCAGGGATATTTTATGATCAGCATATCCTTCTTGTAATAATACCACAAGATCACAGATTCTACCTTTGTACTTTCTCATTCCTTTGTACAAGCTCAGTCAGCTCATTAGGCAACAGCTGATAAGTTCCTTAATATCTGAAGTCCTCTGTGGTATGTACTAATTCTTGGTATACTTCTGAGAGATCATGGCCATATCATCATCTGTGAGGTAAAAGTAGAAAACATAACAGGAAAATGAAAAGATATACTTGAAAATCTCCAAAGTTTCCTTCATGGGAGTAATATTAGGAAGGTTGCTCCATTGCTCAAATTTTCCCTACAGGGAATTCAGAAACAACTTGGCAATCTGTCTCCTTGAGTGGTTCACACTGATATGAGGAAAGGTTGATATTTATGCCATCTCTGCAGCTGTAATCCTGTATTTATTGAGCATCCTGGCTCATTGTCTTACACCAACCAGGGTAACCAGAAGCCTCCTGTTACTGGCATTGATGGAGAAAAATTCAATCACAAAGATGAGTGGAACTTTTCAGAAATTGCCAAACTTCATAAATCTTAGCAAACTGGTATCCTTTCATTCAGAGACATTCAATTATATAGTGTAACAGATCCCCTTCAAAGCAATTGTTTATCATCATGTCTGCAGGATTCTTTCTCTGTCTTTCTCCACAGATCCTGAAGAGCATAAACATCAACCTCCCGTCTCCTCTGGAGGATGGGGAAGAAATCCCACTACCCAGTGGGATGACTTTACCTTTTTTGTAGTCTCTCTCTGGATAAACTAAGCATTAAGTACAAGATAGCAGGTGACAGGCTGGCAAAGTTATAATTTTGCACCTCCCAAACTTGTGCAACAATTTGAAAATGCATTGCATTTGTGAGACTTTCCCCTCAGCCTCCACAAAAAACAACTTCAGATCATGCCCTCTACAAAAAGTATTCTGTATGAAGCATGGGGGTCTTCCTTCAACATTTTCCCCAAAATTTGTGAAATTGAATTCTGGCTAACTTTGATGACCAATTTCAGTCTTCAAAAGAAAATGTACCTACCTTCTCCATTTTCAGGGGTAGATGACTATCAGTCTAGAATATTTAATATGCTATTACTCATAGTTTATTAAATAATTAGTCTTTCTGAACTTTTTCTCTTCATTTTTTTAAAATTCCCTTTAAAGACTGGTTGGGTAAGGAAAGGAGGAAGGATATATTTGGAAAAGAAAATATCATAAAAGGAAAAGATATCAGTAAAATTGTATAGCTATACCATGGACTTACTCTCCCAACCTGCACATGTTAGCAGTCAGGTTTCCAGAGCTAGGTTATTTCTATCTCCATCTAGGGGCACCCTCTAAGGTTAGTAGAGGTGTCTTTCTCCAATGTTATTAGCTAGAACCCTGATTCGGCTGTTTTCCTCTCATTTTTAAGATTCAGCGACTAGTGCCCCATTTCCATGAAACCAATTAACATCGATTAGTTGTTTTTTTTTTTTTAAATGAAAGGATAATTACTGTGAAGATATAACAAAACCAGGAGTTACAAACATCTGCCTCCAACACTTGGGGACAAACTCTCTCCTATACCACCTCAGTCCCTGGGTAAAGTGGGTTCAAACTTAAAAGACTGATACATCAATTTTATTTCCAAATTTGACATAACTAGTGAATGAATTACTTTTTCACTCTTTTGGCAGTCTTTGATCTATGCTGGGTTAAACAAGTCACAGGGAATTCACTCGTCATCTACTGGTCTGGCTACCAAACTGGCATGGACTGTGGCTTACAGGCTCACAGTGGCTCACTCTAGTGACCTGTTGAAGTTCACAGCCATTGCCAATATTCCTTCATCTAAATGCAAGAAAGAATAGATAAAACAGAGACCAAAGCAAAAGCAGGGTCATGTGCTCATAGACCACATTATGGTCACCCAAGTGGGACATAAAAGCTCAAGGCATCTTCTCTCCCTAACTCAGAGACTTGCAGCATTTATTGTATCCAGAAGAGACTTTTAACACCCTTCTCCTCAATAACACAAAATTATTTTCACTAATAAACAAAAAATAAAACAAATAATAATAATAATGATAATAATGATAGCCAGAAAATTATTGCAGTTTTGAAAATCTTCTTGTATTGAAATTTGTATATATAAGCATGCCAGGAAAAAAATATTACAGCATACAAAAAGTAGCAATAAGTAATGGGTTAATAATTTTAAATTGCATTAATGAAATGCCCCAGGGTTGTTTCCTCCAAAGAAGAAGTATCTCTGAAATTCTGGTCAGCTGCCCATCATCAGGCCCTGGAAATTCTTATATTTGGTTCTTAGGGTACTGATTCCTCTGGGGGGATGCCAGGGATCTCTGATTCTTCTCCCTTCCCCCACTTCAAGAACTCTGCTTTAGGTCTCAGGGCAGAAGAACATGAAATTCTTACTCTGCATACCAATACCTAAGTGCTACACCTGAACCAGTCTCGGTAATCCACTCCTCTTGCTTTCATTAAAGACCTGCCAAGAAGGAATTTCTTGTCCTTAGATGCCCTGTTTTCCTCAGAACTTCCCTCTCCAAATTATTTCCTTATTGCCTGCTCTGAAGGTAGATGGACCCTATTACCAGATCCATGGCATCCCCCCAGCTAGGGAGGAAACAGCAGAGCAAAGAGACTTGTTTTGATTGGTTTAGTGCCTTTCGAATGCACCTGGTTCCTCCACCAAGCAACAGTTCGTCTCTTCACCATCTGGAAAGCAGGCAGAAATGAGTTACAGAATTTCTACACACACTTCATATCAGTCAGCTGTGTCCTTCCATTACATGCCCCCTTTTCTTTTTTTTTACAGTCTCCCCAGCCTCTTCAGTGTGCACAGGCAGCAGGTAGAGCAGGCTGAGCATACTCTGAGGATAGAGCTTCCATTAGTCAGGACCTTACTTCATAAGACTTATAAAAAAGAAAGAAAAATAGCCCATCACATTGACATCCTCAGAAATGACTGTATATGATCATGATAGAACAATTTTTATAGTTGCATAAGAGTTATTATATAGTGGAGACAACACTGGCATTGGAATCAGAGAATCTGGGTCCAAATTTCATCTCTGGAGCTCACTATTTGCGCAACCTTAGGCAAGTCACTTAACTTGCCCAGTCCTTGGTTTCCTCATCTGTAAAATGAAGAGATTAGACTAGATTTCCTCTACATTCCTCCCAACTTTAAATCTATGATCCTTTGATTGTCTACAAAACGAATGGGTGAAGTTAGACAAGGAGTTGATAGTTCAGAGATGCTATTAGTTGTCTAAAGTCACAAATAATTAGAGATATAATTAATACTATCATTCAGCTACAATTGAATCCTACCAATCCAACAAGCATTTATAAAAGTCCTCACTCCTGAATCACCATCCATTTCTGTTTCTACTATTCCAGCCTGCATGACTAAGAAGCAACTGGAATTAAATAAACATTTATTAAGCAGCTACAATGTGCTGGGCACTGTGCTATGCACTAGAGAAAGACATGTGATTAAGTAGAGCCAGGTCCCTGACTTCTAGGGATTATAGTCTAAGACGGATAATACAAGTACACAAGTAATTTCAATGAAAAATAAGATGTGATAAATGTGCAAGAGAGTTGAAAATGCTAAGGATTCTGGGGTTAGAAGACCCCTTCTAAGGGTGATTAGAAAGGTCATGATGTAGGTAGTAGCATTTTAGTTCAGTCTTAATGGACAGACAAGAAGGGTTTTCATGTAGGGGACAGTGAGTGAGAAAGGCAGAGCCAGAAACCACCAAAAAGTCTTTCGTTTGGATGTTTACTCTTGTTTATGCTCCTGACTTCATTGAGAACTGGGAATATAATAAGAGGAAAGCCTACCTTTGTGCAAATAAACATCCTAATAGACTCCATGTGAGAAGAGAACTGTTTTTCTTTGGAACTGTAGCCATCAGGGAAAAAATCCCCAATAGAGACAATTTTCCTAATCCTACTATTTTCTGATAAAGTGCTATAATCCTCCACTGTCAGTGGCATACGAAGACATTGGCCATGCAAGGAAGGAGGAGAGGAGAAAGTGCTCCTGCTACCTGGCAGAGGTGAATGTGAGTACCACTACTAGTGAGTTTTGTCTTTAGAGGGACAGTCAGAGCCATTGGAGAGAGCTACTGTCTACTGTGTCAGAAAATGAAGTTTTCCTGAAGTGAGGATATCATCTATGGGTCTAAGGTATAGAAAGCTTTAAGAAGACACAGATCAGATTATGTGAGTGGATACAGTTAGGAGGCAATGTCCTAGGGCTCTGGCTTCTGTTGATTCTGTGATTGTAAAACATATTCAGCCAAAGGACCCTTGGAGCCTAAAGAGGTTCTCTGATCAGGTGGGGGAAAGCCCTGTGAGTCATTTTGAACGACACATGACTAACATCTGTTCTCATTGAAAAAGCTTTGTGGTAAATGATCTCTCTGCTCTGCAGCTCATATAATTACTGGATTATTGAGATAGATGCTTGCCTGTTTAACTTTCCTGGAAATTCTGCTTTTATGAATGTTTATAGATACTGCTTGTATTTAGAAAGTTTTCCCTAGTGTCTTGATTTCTACACCAATGCAGGTCTCAACCTCTCTACCATGCCTTTATTAAATGGTTTGATGATTGTCGTTGGCCAAAAAAATTCATCAGCTGGGAATCAACCTTACACAATGAGCCTCTAGCCCTTAAGGATTCTTACTACCAAACAGAAAGCAGACAATGCCCCAACAGACCTGAATTTAATACCTCCTTTTTGTTTGTAGGACTTGCCAGGCCTTAGAGTTTTCTTAGGATGTCAAGTTAGATGGACCCTTAGGCATAGCTCACTCGACCCCTTTGAGATGGAGCCTAGTGTAGGGGGGAAAGAGAGCTGGACTGGGAGTCAGAAGGTACCTAAACTGATAAATCCTGCCTCTGACACTTACTAGCAAACATTTTACTTACTTATAAACATTTCCTCATTTTCCTTATCTGTGAGCAAGGAGGGAGGGAGGAGAAATGGGAAGGGAATTAATATTTATTGTCTACTATGCTCCAGGTATTGTGGACTAAGCACTTTTTATTTCACTGGGTTGTAATGAGGAACAAATAGGACAATAAATAAAAAGCACTTTGTGAACCTTAAAGTGATCACAGGACCATAGGCAGCTAGGTAGCTAAATGGATAGAGCACTGGACCTGGTGTCAGGAAGAGCTGAATTCCATTCTATACCCAGAGGCTTACTGGCTGTGAGAGCCTAGGCAAGTCACTTAATCTCTCTCTGCCTCAGTTTCCTTATCTGTCAAATAATGATGATAATAGCTCCTACCTCCCAGAGTTGAGGATCAAATGAGTTAATACATGTAAAATGTTTACAAAACTGAAAATGCCATATAAATACTAGCCATCATAGACTTAACAGTTGTAAGGGACCCCAGAGGCCAACCTCTCCATTTGACAGTTAAGAGACTTGCCTGGAGCCACATGGCTACTAAGTATCAGATACAGGATTTGAATTCAAGTCTTTTTGGCTCCAAGCCCAGCATTTTAACTAAAGTATCACCTACAAATGTCAGCTACCATTATGATAATTATAATTTCTATGGTACTTAATTGGTTTAGGAAGACAGCTAGTAAATGTAGTTGATGAAGTGTTGACCTTGAATTCAGGAGGACCTGAATTCAAATCTAGCATCAGGTACTAATTGTGTACCCTGGGCAAATTTCTTAACCTCCTTCAGCTTCAGTTTCTTCATCTGTAAAATGGGGATAATAATACGACCTACCTCCCAAGGTTGCTGTTAGGATAAAATGAAATAGTATTTTTAAAGCATTTTGCAAACTTCAAAGGGCTGTATAAATACTAGCTGCTGCTGCTGCTGCTGCTGCTACTACTACTACTACTACTAGTACTGTTACTAGTAGAATTACTACTTAACATGGCCCTTTGGCTTCCAGAGGTATTATTATTTGAAATAGGTTTTACAAGTATTATCTCTATTTTACCGACAAGGAAACTAAAGCTGAGGGAGGTTAAGTAAACTAGTCCAGAGATAAACAGTAAGGGATGAAGCCTGGAATGCTCCTAAGTCTAAGTTTTATGGCCTTTCCACTACATAAACCACTGCCTTCCCTGACAGATGAGCAAACCAACGTGCTTCAATGTGAAGTGACTTCACCAGCATCATATAATAAGCAAAGGGACTCGAGCCTCTACTCATGGTCAGGTCCTTCCTTCTTCACCAAATGTAGGGCATTATAACTAGTAACCCAACCATACCCTTTCTCTGATTTTCCCTGGAGCTGTGATCCCCAAAGGAAAACTCAAAGAAATAATTTTTTCCATCCCAAAAGAAATTTTTTTTGGAAAAGCTGCTGTAACTCTCTTTTGCTGGTGGGAATGAAGGGTGTTAGAGATGGGGCCATCAACAAGCGGAGGAAGGCCTGGCCTCCAAGAACCTAGGATCTCCTCCACACTAGGAGGAAAATGGAGATATTCAAAATACTTTATTAAAAGCAAAAGAAGGAGGGGCACAAAATAATTTCTGAGATCCCTCCCAACTCTAAATCACATGAATTTAAAGCACTGAGCAAATTGGAGGTGGAGAAGGGAACAGTGATGGTGTTGATTTGTGTTTTAAGATAGACCCAAAGACTGGTATTCTTATGTGGGGAGCCATATTTGTTCTTTCTTCCCTTCACAGGTAATTCTGCCCATGATATGGAGAATAAGAACCAATCAACGGTAACAGAGTTTCTCTTCTCTGTGTTTCCTCGGTTCCAGGAAGGGGGCTTCCTTTTCTTCATCCCTTTGCTCCTCATCTACCTGTTCATCGTCACTGGGAACCTCATGATTTTCATTGCTATCAGGTTGGATGCCCACCTCCATAACCCCATGTATAATTTCATCAGCATCTTCTCCTTCCTAGAGATCTGGTACACCACAGCCACCATCCCCAAGATGCTCTCAAACCTGGTCAGTGACCAGAAGACCATCTCCTTCACTGGTTGCCTCTTACAGATGTATTTCTTCCATTCACTTGGAAACACTGAGGGTATCCTGCTGATGATTATGGCCATTGACAGATACATTGCTATCTGTAATCCCCTTAGATACCCAACCATAATGACGCCCGGGCTCTGTGCTCTGTTGAACTTTGGTTCTTGTGTCTTTGGCTTCCTTATCTTACTCCCTGAGATTGCATGGATCTCCACCCTACCCTTCTGTGGCTCCAATCAGATCCATCAGATCTTCTGTGACTTTGCCCCTGTACTGAACTTAGCTTGCAAAGATACCTCCGTGGTCCTGGTGCAAGATATAATCCATGCTATTGCCATCCTCTCTACTGCCCTAATCATCGCCCTCTCCTACATTCAAATTATCACTGTGATCCTAAGGATACCCTCAACAGAGGGTCGACAAAAGGCTTTCTCCACCTGTACCAGCCACCTTTCTGTCTTTCTGTTGTTCTTTGGCAGTGTGGGACTCATGTATCTACGTTTTTCAGCTACTTACCCTCCATTCTGGGACACAACCATTGCAGTGATGTTTGCTGTCCTTGCCCCCTTTTTTAACCCTATTATCTATAGTTTGAGGAACAAAGACATGAAGGAAGCCATCAAGAGACTTCTCTGCACAAAAGAAGCATAATAACATACATACATACATGCACACAAGTGTACTAATTCACATATATAATATATCCACCTATATTTTATATACATGTAAATGTGTATATGTGTTTATGTATGTAGTATGTTTATATACATATATACATACTTTTGTGTACATAAATACACATTGCAGTTAAATCATATCTAAGGCTTCACAGTTTACCTAGAACTTTATGTACCTTTTCTCTGTTGATGCTCCCTACAACCCCATAAGTTGGGTGCTGTTAAAAAATTTAAAAAGCCCAATATAATGTCTATTTTTGCCCTTAATCCTGTAACTGAGGTGAGATAAGCAGAACTTTGGCCCTGGGCACTGATATTCAAGGGGTAAAATATCTTGTAGGATGATTTTTTTTTTAAATAGTGTGCATTAAAAAAAGTCACATTTTCATTTTGACTATATTTTCACCTCTTCAGCAAGATAGAAACAACTTAGTTGCAAGTTAACCAAAGTAATTAAACCCAGAAGCTACAGGATGGCCTCTTTTTTATTTTGCTATTTTATTTATAAATTTTATTTATTTATTTTTATTTTTATTTATTTTTATTTTATTTATATTTATTTTTATTTATTTATATACTGGGTAAACTTCTCCTTTAGTACCCCTTGCCTTTTTCACTTTTCTAATGGCAGCTTTCCCAGTAGGGGCTTTTTTTTTTTCGGGGGGGGGGGGGGGGGGGGGCGGGGTTAACTTATAAGGGCCAGTATATCAGGGTCTATGTCTTTCATTCAAAAACATTATCTTGATATATTTTATCCTGCTCAATAAAATTAATTTAAATTACTTTTGTATTATTTTCTCAGGATAAATCACCAAATTGCTTTAAAGACAGGTTTAAATTTCCTTGACTGTATTACCAAAATGGTTCATTATGACTACTTTGCAAAAATGTATTTTTTTTCTTCTTACTGACTCAAATGAAAATTGACTTTCAATATTCAGAATTTCACCCTACAACCAACTTAGTGTTGTCCATTCTATAATCAAACAATTAATCACTTGAGAAGCATTTATTAAGTACTTAATATGAGCCTAGCATGGTATAGACCAGGTGTGGGGACCCTGCAGCCTCTAGGACACATGTGGCCCTCTAGGTCCTCAAGTGCAGCCCTTTGACTGAATCCAAACTTCACAGAAGAAATCCCCTTAATAAAAGGATTTGTTCTGCAAAACCTGTCCTTGAGTGTGGCCCTTTGACTGAGTCCAAGTTTTACAGAAAAGATCCTTTTATTAAGGGGATTTGTTCTGTGAAGTTTGAATTCAGTCAAAAGGCTTCACTTGAGGACCTAGAGGGCTGCATGTGGTTCCCCACCCCTGGTATAGTCACCTACGGCTGTAATTACAAAAGTGAGATGTCCTTACCCTCAAAGTGCTTACATTATAGTATTTTCAGAGCGAATTATTAATATTCCAAGTTTTCATAGCAAAATGTAAAAAAAAAGTTTTTATTCAGAGCCTATGCAGACTCAAGCAGTTAAAAAAAAAAAAAAACAGTGTTGAGTTTCTTAAATTTATGTGTGGTCTCTAGGCTAACTTGAAATTTAATTATTGCTGTTGTTCAGTAGTTTAAGTTGTGTCTGACTCTTCATGACCCCATTTGTGGTTTCCTTGGCAAAGATACTAGAGTGGTTTGCCATTTCCTTCTCTAGCTCGTTTTACATGAGGCAAACAGGGTTAAGTGACTTGCCCAGGATCACACTGGTAATTAGCATCCTAGGCTAGATTTGAACTCAAGAAGATGTGTTCCTGACGCCAGGCCCAGTGCCCTCTCCACTTTCCACAATGACTTGATGTAAAGTGTATTCCTTACCTCTCCCCCCAGGATTCAGGGGATACTTGTGAATAGGCACATGTGATGATATTTGGAAACTGCATGATGAACAACATCACACTCAGTACCCAGGTCCTCTATTTTTTGTTTTGGTTGCATAAAGTACACATTCTTTTGGAGTGCAAATTATGTTTCATTCTCAAATCCCAAATGCACGGCAACACTTTGTTGTGGTGTGTCTTTTAAAAAATTAATTTCTAGTGTAGGCTGTTGTCATCTTTCATTCCAAGCTCCTTTATAAACATTCCAACAAAAACACAAGTCTGTGTGAAAAGCTCAAGGCATTTCAAGGGAGTTTTGGTGTGTCACAGGAAGTTTTTAAGGAGTCATTTTAAAGCATGTTATGTAGATGGAAATAAATTATCCTTAAAAAAACCCTAGTAGCCAAATATTAACCTGATTAATGGGTCTGGGGTATTACAGTATGGTACTACAGAGAAGCTTACCAGCTGGAGAACCACAGCAGGCAGTCAGAGGTTTCCCATGGACTAGAAGCTATACTCTCCTGGGTATTGTCCGTTTTATTTCTGTTTTGCCATAAAATGAGAAAAGATACAGTACCGTGACAGAAAACAAGGCAGAAATTCTCATACTCAGAGCTAGTTGAGAAAGAATTAAGAAAAGCAACTGCCTTCTTTTTTATTAAGTTGAATGCTGTCAGGTCTCTTGATAGAAATCAAAGCTCACCTTGTGTATGAAGCTGTTGAAAATCTAAGAGGTACAAACAAATCGAGGACTACTCAAATTAAGGAAAGGCTTGAGGTGAATGAGAAAAATCTATGTCCAAGCTTAAGGGAAATGGGTTCCATTAAGTAATTTTTTTTGTTTGTTTGTTTTGAACAGCAAAATGGTATAGTTGCAGCACTAATTATATTTAGGTTTTGTTTGGCATTTTAAATTTTTTTTCTTTAGGGGCAGCTAGGTGGCACAGTGGATAAAGCGTGGGCCCTGAAGTCAGGAGGACCTGAGTTCAAATCCAGCCTCAGACCAAACACTTGACGCTAGCTATGTGACCCTGGGTAAGTCATTTAATTCCAATTGCCTAAAAATAAATAAAAAATTTTCTTTAAATTAAATACTATTTCATAGCTTCCTCAAATCCCCACGTAGCATTAAAACCTCTTGCTGTGTTCGGTATGCTATTTTGGGTCACGATCTATTCAAATTCCACCTTTAGGTATCCATTCCAATGAATTTCTATGACAGATCAGATCAAATAACAATTAATCAAAGCTTTATAGAAGGATAAATAACATGGATATAAAGTAAGTAGAAGAATTCTCAGTACCCATACCTAAATAGGAAGGGTATACATACTTATTAAGTCCTTACTATGTGCCAGACACTGTGCTAAGTACTTTACAATTTTATTTGCTCCTCACAACAACCCTGCGGGATAGATGCTATTATTTTACCTGTTTTACGGTCGAGGAAACTAAAACAGGCAGAAAAGAAGCGACTCACCTAGGGTCACACAGCTAATAAGTATAATATAGGCCTGATTTGAACTTGGATTTTCTTGACTCCTGGCCCAGTATATATCTACTGTGCCACCTTGCTGCCTCCAAAGACTAGAAACTGATTTGCTTGATGGCTTCTATCAATCTCAGCACTGTGGTCTAGAGAATATTTACTTTTCTGAATGCTAGCAATGCCTGAGTTACGGGTGGGGAAACCTGTAGCCTTCGAGGCCACATGTGGCTCTCTAGGTCCTCAGGTGTGGCCTTTTGACTGAATTCATGTTTTACAGAACAAATCCTTCTATGAAGGGGACCTAGAGAGCCACATGTGACCTCTAGGCTGCAGGTTCGCCCACCCCTGTAATATTTACTCCTCTTGGCACTGAAGTCTATGACTCTTGTTTGCGTGTTTGTTTTTCTGTGTTGCCATCTAGGGACACTATTGACTTAACTTGGGAACTAGAAAAGATTTTCAGCTCTCTCTGTTTCTGTCTGTTTCTGTCTCTGTCTCTTTCTCTCTCCTCTTTCCCTCTCTCCTTCTCTCTCTGTCTCTCATCTCTCCTCCCTCCCCCATCTTGACTCTTTTGTCTTTCTCCCCAGTGATTTTCTTGCTGTTTCTTGTCTCACCAACTCCAAGAAGAATCCAAATGCATTTTGAAACTACTCTGGATTGAGACCTACAGAATCAGTCTGTACTGGTGAAATTTCCACACTGCAAAACTCACATATAACTTATTAGACAACACAGACATGACACTCACGTATTTTTAGTTACAAATACAAATGAGATTCTTTTTAATCTTTATGTGGAAAGCTATGGCCAAAAATTCATCACCTACTAGTCAACTTTGTATTGATGAACCTCTCAATACTTAGGTTTATTGATCCTCAGATGACAAACATTCTCTATAGTTCACTTATACTTGAACCTTTCCCAATAATGTAATATATAATGTTTACATATTATATATAATGATACATTTATCATATATACACATATATGATAAATTAAAGGTAATCAACAGAGAGAAAGCATTAGAATAAGGGGGATTTGGCAAAACTTCCTACAGAACATAGGATTTTAGTTGGTGCCTAAAGAAAGCCAGGAGGTACAGATGAGGAGGGAAAGCTTTCCAGGTATATCTGAGAACCAATGAAAATGTCTAGAGTCAGCAGATGAGGAGTCTTGTTTGAGGAATAGCGAGGAAGCCAGGATCACTATATCGTAGAGTATATGGTAGGGGATTGTATTTCATGTAAAATTAGGCCTTCAACACATGAAATTGAGAAATAATGTTCTGGATTAAGCAATTTCCCTGATGCAAAGAGAGTACCCTCTTGCCAGGAGATTATGACAAATTCAAGGGAAAATTTTTAATGGAAGGAATTCAGATATTCTCATCAGAAATATATAGTTGCAATAATTTTAGAATTGTGTTAGGATAGTCATTTGGATCAATGAGCTTAGACATTCTTGGAGATTACAGATTGGCCTACAGCAATGTTGGTGGACATATTCAGGATAGGGTTGAAGGAAATGAAAGCATCCATTAAGGAGGTATTTAGTTCTTCCAAATTTGGATAGAGTGATGGAGCTTATAATTCAACTCAATGGTTGACTAGATGAAAGCCAAGGTTTGGAATGTAGGGAAGAATCATTTGTGAGGCAAGGGAGGTAGGAAATGAAGGACAGACTACTGACCTCATGTAATTAGCAATAATTAGGGATCCACATCCTTCATCTATGATAGTTCCAGGGCTAACATAGTTGAGATAAAAGACTATCAGAATTGCAAGAGATTTTAAAAGTCATCTGATCTAACCAGTAACTAAATAAGAATGGCAAAAACAAATCAAAACAAAAGACTGCCATGAAGATAGTAGCAGATAGTATGATATGATAATGATATGAATATAACATGATAGTATCACTTGTGTAAGATGAGAAAACAGAAATTCTAAAGGTATGCATTAATACTCATGATTTCAATGCAAAGATGGGCGTAGAAGAAGATGATAAAAGTATCTTGCAAGTATGACTCATGTGTAAAGAATGAGGTAGCACAAGGCTTATAGAAGCTTTCCACTAATATATGATGATGATTTTCTTTGTGAGAAAACTTGGGAAATTCTGGCAAGTCCATATCAAGCATCAAAGTACATCACAAAAAGTTGATTATTTTTTAATGGGCAGCAAATGACTTCTTACTGATGAGAATATACCTGAATAAACTATCAATCACTATGCAATTAGATCATTGACTTATTAGAGTAAAGATCAAAAGCAATACAAAATTAAAAGAATAAAAATGAGAAAAAGGTACGGCATATAATGAAAACAACATAATCTGATCCATTTAAATAAGTCATCAGCACTAAAAATGGGAACTGTATAGAAGAATGGGCACAGACATTGATTCTAATAATTTTACATAGAAGCTTAAATGATATAAAATAATTTCTATAATGAGGTGACCAGAAAATACCAAAATTCACATTCTCCATCAAATACTTAATCTCTGCCAAGCAGAGGGAAGTGGCCACCAAGGGTAATAGGAGTGTAGAATGAAAAGACATTTGAAAAATCTTGTGGAAAGAAGGATGGTGGAAGATTAAGAAAAAAATATTATTTCATAAAAGAACGAGAAAAGAGAAAAAAAGTTTTAAGAAAGTGTGTTGAGATCTAACAAAACAAAGTCATTCTACGTGCACTTAATGGAAGAAACTGGATGGAGGACTGGACAAAAAAAAGAAAAAATTGGAACAATCAATAAAGATTTTTGCAACAAACTCTATTTACAGCAAATCCTGCAGAGCCAATATATTTTGATTATAATGTTGCAGTCCCTAATGTACTTCCTGGGTATGAATGAGTAGAATTGAATAAAATAAAAATGATGAAAGCAGTCATAATAGATCAAATACTTACCCAATAAGCCTGCCCTGGAAGTGGCACAAATTTGAAAGCACTAAAGAACTAATTCTTAAAACATCAGAAGCAGAGTAAGGTAAGGTATGGAAAGGAAAGGGAATAAACATTTTTAAAGCTCTTACTATGTGCCAGGCACGTGCTAAGCACTTTACAAATATTATGTCATTTGATCCTCACAACCATGTGAGGTGCCTACTATTATGATATCCATGTTACGGTTGAAGAAACTAAGACAGACAGAGATCAAATAATTTGTCCAGGTTTACACAGCTCGTAGATGTCTGAGGCTGGATTTGAACTCAGGTCTTCCTGACTCTAGGTCCTGTGCTCTATTTACAACAGCACCTAGCTGCTTCAAGATAAAGTATAGGGGAAATCTCAGTCCTTATTTTGCAAAGAATGTTTTGGATCCTGACTCTGCTATGTATTGTTTGTGTGACTTGACCTCTCAACTTGTTATCTGTAACATGAGGAGGTTGGATTAATTGACCTTTAAGATCCTTTTTAATTCTAAATAGATAATCTTATTTTCTTATTCCCAGATGACAGAGAGGTTATCAACAGCTACCAACCAATAGTTGGAAGTTTCCTATTTACATAATTTTTATGAAAATAATCTGTAAATCCATAAGGCCATCCTTAATGAGTAGATTAGAAAAGGAAAGGTAGCACATCACATATGAAGGCAAGCTCCACGTGGAAACATGACCTAGATATAAATTGTCACATCTTGAACAAGTTACAGGAGCAGAGAAGAAATTAGCTTTCATGTCTATGGATATGATTATTTAATTATGCAAATAAATCTAATAGTGTCAAAATTGGAAGGTAAATAGGTAACTGGTAAAAGATATTCATAATAAATTTCTCTGATAAAGATAGTATATCCAAGATATAAAAGTAACTGATTCAAATTTATAAGACCATCACTGTGAACAAATACAAGTAATGAGTTTTCAAGGGAAGATATACAAGCTACAAAAATATATGAAAAAAATTATCTAAGTTATTAATAATTAGAGAAATGAACTATTAAACTAACTCTGAGGTTCTACCTCACACTTATCAGATTGACAATGGTGACTATAAAAGAAAATGGCAAATGTTAGATGGACTGTGGGGTGGGGGAAAGGAATTATTGGTGGAGCTGTGAATTGGTCCAGCTATTCTGCAAAGCAATTTGGAACTATGGTTCAGAAGTTACTAAAATACACATATCTTTCGATCCAGTTATGGGGCCTATACCCCAAAGAAAGAGGAAAATGATCAATGCATACAAAAATATGTACAGCATAGATAGCTCTTTTCATTATAGTCAAAAAATGGAGATTGAGAGTTCATCTTCCTACAGCAAATTGAGGCTTAGCCATTATGTAATGTAATAGAATATTAATGTGCCATAAGAAATGATTAAATTGACAGTTTCATAGGAAACTGGGAAGACCTCTTTGAACTGATGCAGAGTGAAGTGAGAACTTAAGAGAAAAAAATCGTACAATGATAAAAGCATCATAGAGAAAAAACAATTGAAAGACTTTAGAAAGCTAATTAATGATTAAGTAACTAATGATAAACCACAAATCCAAAAGAATGAAGATAAAACACACCACTCACCTCCTGACATAAAGGTGATGAAGTTTAAATGCAGGAAGAGACATGCATTTTTGGACATGTCAATGAGGGAATTGTTTTGCATGACTATGCAGCTATGTACCAAAAGATTTATTATGTTTTATTTTTTAAAGTGCTCAATTGGAGGGCTAGGGGAAGGGATGGATTAATTTTCATAGAAGATAAGAAATACATAAAGGTACTATTAAAAGTAGAATTTTTTTAAAAAAATGTAACCAACTTTTAATTGCCCAACAGCAAGAAAATAAAACTAATGATTTTTCATTTAAATGTAACCCTGCTGGGTCCTCATCTTCACCCGCAATCAGAATCTCCAGTATTACCCAAAAGTGAAGCCCAGGATTTTGGAAAATATTGTGGAAATTTTAAATGAGTTTTAGACCTCCTTGAGATAAGAGGAGAATAGCAAGATTGCCATGACTAAAGAGCTGTGTATACCACTCAGAATAATGTTTATTTTCCCCTCAAGAATTTGGATTTAGTTTTGAGATTTCTCATGATTTCCAACCTCAATTTCACAGTTTTTAATATTGTTGTAGATGTGGAAAAGTAGCTGGTGTTCTATAGAAAGTTTTAAAATTAAGCAATTTAAAATTTGGATTTATATTGAGTTTGATAAATTAATTGGGGGAAAGCATTATTCAGTTAGTGTTGATCTGCGCTCTGTATGTAACTGCTGATGCTACATCTTTATAGTTGTAAGAGATAACTGATCTACCAGTTTCTGATTTCAACTATATAGATGCCAAAATTGGTGAATAAACAGAATGGTTTTCCACATAAAATAATTTGGAGATGCATTCAACTGGACTAATGTTGTTTGACTAGTGATAAATTTTGTTTTCATATTTCACATTTTAAGCCTGTGATATTATTTTATGTTAGTGTAATGTTTATTGCTTCTGGAATTGTTAATTCAGAAAATATTGTATAGAAGTGGTATTGGAACTATAACTATAGTATGATGCATTTGTACCATTGGGGGTTTAATTCATCTTTTCATACGGATATAATGATTTTAAAAATTTGAGCCATTATTTAGTAAAGATTTTTGCATGGACAAAATGTGATTAAAAAGGTAAATATTCTGTGAAAAGAAATAATATAATATATTTCAAAGCCAAAAAAAAAGTGTGTATGGGGGGGAGCAGGCAGGCTACTACCAGCAATATTGCACATTAAACAACAGCTTTGCAATCTCTCAGTTGACTGAAAGGTATAGATAATACAAGATCATGCTTTGTTTTCATTGTTGCTGTTGCTGGGAGGGGAAAAAAACAGATTTGGCAGAGCAAAATGGGCCATTTAAGACTTTTCTTCAATAGTGTGTCTTCACTATTGTTGCCTTGCTCAGTAGTTTCTCAGTCCTACCCAATTCTTTGTGATCCCATTCGGGGTTTTCTTGGCAAAGATGTTGGAGTGGTTTGTAATTTTCTTCTCCAGTTCATTTTACATATGAGTAACTAAGGCAAACAGGGTTAAGTAATTTGCCCAGGGTCACATAGCTAGAAAGTATCTGAAACCAGATTTGAACTCACAAAGATGAATCTTCCTGATTCCCCATGCCCAGTACTTTATCCACTGTGCCAATTAACTGCCCTGTCTTGCATACTATGTCAAAGTTATATGATTCCTTGTAAGTGTGGTGGGTAAATAATAACAATGGAGGCATCAGTCTGAGCTACACAATTTATTAGCCAAACAGGCATAATAAATGGGTCAATAGACTTCCCAGTCAGTCCAGAGACTGTGACTGAATACAGAGTGAGACAGATTTTTGCATATTTAAAAAAAATCAAATAAGACCAATTAATTTAAATAAAACAATAAACCAGGATATAAAATTAGGTAATCTGATTTCTAATTGGAGAAAAGATTAGGGACTTTCCAAGTTGGGAGAGGGAGAGTGAATGGGTTTATTTTCCTGAAATTCTGCCCATGTGTCTGTTTTCAATCAAAGGAATACAGAAACAATAACTAATTGGCCAGTACAGAGCCAGTTTTCAGATAAGGCATATTGGTTGATTGAGATGTGCAATTGTGAGAAAACTCTTTGCCTCAACCTTCAGATCTGACTGGTTTTCTGATTAGCATAATCCCTAAATCCTCAGTTAAGGGTCTCTAAGCAACAGATGGAGGTGGTCCAGCTTCCCAGACATACAGGGCTAAGTTCAAACAATGCAATAAAGTTTTCTCATAATTCCCATAATTGAATAAAATTTTCTCATCAGACAGAAATGGGACAAGACCTATAATTAGAAAAAAAGGAAACTGAGCTAGATTCAGATTGAGCCAAAAGATAGAGTCAGTGGGATTCACTCAATTCCCACAAAAAAAATAACAACAGATATCTTTATTCATCAAACTTCTCGTTATAGTTTTTGTTTTGTTTTGTTTTTTACCAATGGTTCTACCACCAACCATATCTTATAGTCACACAACTGAGTGAAGGATGTAGAGAATATAAAATCTCAATGTGCTTAATGATAGAGCAAGGTACTACTTTAAATGCTATTCTCCAACAAGATATCTCTCATGCATATGTAAAAAGTATAACAGATTTTTGAAAGATATAACAACTGAGATAACTTTGTTCAATGGTTCCCTGATTATTAATACCAAGCAAGACATGAAATATGGAGATATGTCCTTGCTAAAGATGTTTTCATAGACACAAAATAGATATCACAATATCTAAATGGAACAGATTTCATATATTAATAATGTTTCATATAATAAGCCCCGTAAATTCTTAAATGGGATCCATAATCATGCAAAATAGTTTGACCTAACTATCCACACAAGTAAAACCAAATGGATGAAGAATAACTGCTGACCAAAATATAATGCAATTACACAGACAACCTAAGAACTGGTACATCAGTTGACAATAGCTTATATAGACACTAACTATGAAAAATGAACTGGGTTTATTTCTCAATTGATAAATGGTTGAAGACTATGAACAGATGGTTTTCAAGGGAAGAAATAAAGCTATCTATATCCACATGAAAAATGCTCCAAATCACCAATAGAGAAAAGCAAATTAGTGTGACTTGACTTTGAAGTTCCACTTCACACCCATCAAATTGTCAAAGCAGACAAAAGGGAAATGAGAAATTTGGAAGTACTGTGGGAAAACAATCACATGAATGCATTGTTGGTGGAGCTGTGAATTGGTCTAGACAATCTCCAAAGTAATTTGAACTCTGCCTAAAAGTCGCTAAATTCCTGCCTGGGGGAAGGGAAGTAACTCCATTCTTTTAACTTCCAGCACTTCTCACCTCCAGAACTCCCTATACTCCCCTCCCAGAACTCCACCCTGAGGACAAACACCTGAGGACAATGAAAACCTATCTGATCTCATTCCTCAATGATCAACAAATTCCCCCGGGGAATAATCTCCCCAACCTAGTGACTCTGAACTACAGGCTATCATCATTCAAACAAGGCTCTCCAGCCCCCTCTGCCTGACTTCTTATTCCTATTTCTTTCAACTCAATCATCCCGATGTCCCACTCTAAAGCTACCCACCCCTTCCGCTGTGCTCTCTAGAATGCTTGTTCCATAGACAGACAAGAAATTTGCCTTTATCTTCATTCTTTTCCTTTTCAACTCCCTCCATCTTCTGGCATTCACTGAGACCTGCTTCTGTCCTGATGACACAACTTCTTTGGCCTCCCTTTCCAACACTGGCTTCATTTTCATTCATTCCCTACCTAATTTATTCTTCCAAAGCTTTTCTCATCTATTCATAGTAGTTATCCTCTTTATAATTCATTTGGCACTTTGCCTATATTGCTTTCTAGTCTTATTGGTGTTTTCATAGCCAATTCCTTTATTCTATCATTCAACTAACATTTATAAAGCATCAACTGTTTACACAACATTTTTCTTAGTATAGGGAAAGGTACAATGTTGTTATTGTTATTGTTGTTGTTGTTCAGTCATTTCAGTTGTGTCTGACTCTCCATGACCTCACTTGGGATTTTCTTGGCGATGATACTGGAATGGTTTGCCATTTCCTTCTCCAGCTCATTTTACAGATGAGGAAACTGAGGCAAACGGGGTTAAGTGACTTGCCTAAAGTACGATATTAGATAATACATAGTATCATCCTTCATGTAGCTTACAGTCTAGAAGAGAATGAGACATAAACCTCTATAACCATAGTTCTTATTGATATATGATCACTACCATAAAGAGGTATGGAGCAAAGAAAAGAATGTCACTACCCCTGTCTAATATTCAAGTTCTTCCTTTTTCTAAGCCCCAGTCAGTGGGGTTACTCTGCTTGCTAATCTACCCTCAGTCTGAGCTCTTTTTTCTAGGTTATTCTAGAAAGTTTCATGGAGCAGCTAACTTTTGAGTTGAGCTTTAAAGGATGAGTAGACCTCCAATAGGCGAAGAGGGAGAAGAGACCTCCAGGCACAGCTACTTGGGGGTGGGGAGGAGATGCAGTTGTGTTATCCATCTTTAAGATTGGGGCAACTTCTGATTCACTCAGATCCTTCATCATGCCTCTTACCTATTAGATACTAAATCTGTCTGTGAATTAGAAAACTTATTTTTTGGTCAGTCTTCAAGCCCAGTTTGCCCACCAAATTTATTCCAACAGTCTCTCTTATCCAGTCAAAATAAGGACACTTTACTTCCTTTCCAAAGATCTGGGGTCAATTTAGAAGGTCTGAGAGTCTGAGAAGATACAAACGGGGAACTGAACTTGGGAAACTTCTAATTACAAGCTAGAACATTTTTCCCCCTAATTAGTCTTCTCATGGGAGGGATTGTTTTTCTTTGATCTTTTCACCCAACAAGATCCCATAGGAGAGACAATTTTTCCCTTCCCGATCCTCTTCCTCACGTCCCACAAGGAATAGCAATCACATCTACATTTTCCTGACTGGTGGAGAAAAGACATAATTTGGATGGAAGGACAAAATGTAACCACTGCAGAGGAAGTGGTAAGGTGAGGCACCCTAACATCTAAGTGTGTTTAAAGATAAAGAGGGGACAATGAAGGGTGGGAACAAGAGAATCTCTTCTTCTAGGTCCTCTCCAACTCCTGAACCAAGGTCAGTGGGTCTTATCAAGGATGATTGCTTCACTTGGGGGAACTTTGCATAGAATTTGGGTTCAGTGAGTGGATAGAGGTGAGAGTGGCTTCTGGATAAGTACTGGACAAATAAGCCTGGATAGAGGAACCAGTGTGAGATGCTGACTGGGACAACAGCTTTAGTTCCTGAGGTAAACCCAGGACATATGGGGCATTCTTTTGGGTTCAGATCTGAGGAGCTTTATTTTTTCTAAGAGTCAGAGATGAGATCAGAAATTCAGACCAGCAAACAATTATTAAGCAGCTACTATGTACAATGTACTGTCTTAAGCTAGGGAACATTTAAAGACTAAATTAGGGACTGAGAAGCAGACCTGAATGAATGTTGGTTGTTGAAATACCATTTGGCCTACTAGGGCAACTCTTCCATTTACACAGCTCTTCAAGGGACCAAAGTGCCAGACTGGTCATTTATTCAGTCAATATAGTAGAAACAAGCACTTTCTGGAGTTAGAGGTCCTGGATTTAAATCCTGCCTCTGATACTTACTATGTATGTGTGTGGGGGGCTGGGGGAGGAAATGGCAAGTCACAACCTCCCTGGGACTCATTTTCTCATCTATGCAATGAAGTGGTTGAGCTTAGAAGATCTCTAATATGCCCTCAAGCTCTAGGTCTATGATTTTACAATTCTATGACTCGGGACTGAGTTTGCCATATTCTGAGGCCTGTATTGGGAATGGTAGGGAAATACTAAAGAGGGAGAAATGAGCATGTAGGAAGATATTCATCTAACAGGAAGCAAAAAACACACAAAAAGAAAAGAATCATGTAAAAAATTAAAGAAAGATGATTAAAGTTTAATGAAATGTACATCTATACGTGGGCTACTTAGAAAAGATGTTTACTAAGGTCAGGTGGTATTAACCATAGAAGAGGTGAATATTGAGTATGGTTAGGAAGAAAGGGATGGGGTTCAATAATAAGTATGAAGAAGGAAATTTTGGGGTAAGAGGTTCATTAAGCTAGAAATATTGATCCATACAAGAACCACCATAATTGGTATTGGCACTTCAATAGCTAAAATTTGAAAACTGCATTACATATCATATTTCATTTGAGCCTCAATTAGAGCTGCAAGGATCATTTAGATCATTTAGTCCCAAACTTTCATTTTAAACACAAGGACATTGAGGCTTAGGAAGTTTAATGACCAAGATCATAGAATAGGAAATGGTAGATCCAGGCTTTGAACTCAGGACTTCAGATAGAAAGAACTTCCTAGAGCTGCCCAGAAATGAAACAAAGCTGACTTATAAGTAATTCTTCATACCTGGAAGTGTTCAGAAGAAGCTTGATATAAAGCATACGGTACAGGGGATTCAAGTTTCATGTAGGGGTTGGATTACATGACATTTGAGTCATGTCTCTGCTTACTAGGGGATTAGACAAAAGTCAGCCTAGCAGAAGTGGTCAATATATGCTCAGTGATCATAGGAGATCAACATGGTAAAATTTGGAAAGAAGGGGTCTTGGAACCCAAAATAAGGATCTTAGAAACTGATATGATGAGCCAAAGGGAGCCACCATTATTTCCTGAGAAGGTTAGGACAAGACTAAGGAAATGGTAGAGGAAGATGATTCTGGTGGCCAGCTAGGTGGTGGATAGAATGTGTAAGATGAAATCAAGAGACCTGAGGATGAATTCTCTCACTCAACTTCTCTAAGTCAGTTTTCTCATCTGTAAAATGGGAATACTAGCACCTATCTTCAAGGTTGTTATAAGGATATAATGAGACAATACATGTATAAAGTACCTTGCAAACCTTAAAGTGCTATGTAACTGTGAACTATTATCATGTGTAGCATTAAATTCAGCAAACAATGACTAAGTTCCTACTGTGTGCAAGGGATTCTTAGGCAGGAAGACAAAAATAACTTAGCTCTCCACTTAAAGAATACAGCTTGTATCCAGATTAATATAAGTGAAGGTAAAGATTGAGGAAGTCAAAGGGGATCATGCAATGTGCTCTTGAGGTACCTGAGAAGAGATACAGCTACAGAGAGGACTTGGCCCCTGAACTAAACCTTGGACCCTTAAAGGGTGAAAGGAGGCAATGCATTCCAGGCATGAGTCTGGGGGATGGCTTTCCTGAATATATGAAGGCAAGAAATGCTATGTTGAGCTCCAAAAGCATCAAGAAATATAGGATTCCAAAGTGGAGCAAAATTGCTGAGTGCCTTAAATAGAATAATAGCACTTACCTCACAGAGCCAGATTGCCAAGCATCTTAAATAGAATAGGGATAGGGCCTGGACCTGGGATTTCATCTGTCTCCCAGTGTGGGATGTCCCCTTCTTTGTAACCTATAATCATAGTGACTTGTCTAAGGCACTGAGAGGTTAAGGAATTTACCACAAGTCACACAGAATGTGTTGGCAGCAGGACTCAAATCTGGAGCTTCCTGGCTCCAGGTCCAGCTCATTATCTACCGCAATTTGTTACTCCATTTACATGTGCCTTAACTAGAATGAGTATAAAGACATATATTCAAAAATATTTGTTTTAGATCAAATCACTATGTTAGACAATGAGTTACAAACTCTCAAGGAATTTCCAAGTTAGTTGATATGATTAGTGAGATACATAGAACAGATTAATAATACCAGGCAGTAAGAGATACTAAGAGAGATAACAAAAAGAAACTAGACTTGGAATCAGATGACTTGCTTTTGAATCTAGACTCTGCTGTTTACCAGCTGTGTGAGTGTGGGCAAACCCTTTCAGGTGGTCAGTTTCCCCTTTGGCACAGTTAGGTTATCCCTGAAGGGTAATCTTATTAGTAAAGAGAACCTAGAAGTCTATGCAAACTGTCAGCCTGCTGTTGTTCAAGGCTTTTGAATGACTGTATCGATCCTATCCCTGGTTCTGCTATAGTATCCTTGAGGTAGATGGCTTGCACAAAACAGGTGTAATTGTTAAGGTTAGATTCTCGCACCCTGAGATACTCAATTCCTCTGGTGCCATTTCCTTAGTACTATGTTTACTTAGCCTCCCTGTTTGGTGTCTAAAAGACTTATATCCCACTTATCCTGAATCTCCCCAACTGGGACTGTTGGCAATTGTTCCAGAGAGAGCTGTGTCACTGCCTGTCTTTGAAAGTGATGGTTCTAGGAACTCGAGGTGACCATTATGGGGGTAGAAGAAAACATTCTCTCCCTCTCTCTCTCTCTCTCTTTCTCTCTCATACACACATATACCCATATGTGTGTATGTGCATGTATATGTATATTTTATTCATAGCTCAGTGTCTCTAATTAGAGAAAAATATGTATATATATATATATGGGTTTATGTATATGGATATATGTATACATGCATGTGTGTGTATATACACATACAAACATGAGTGTGTATGTTCTTTGCCTACTTGGAAAGAGTCACTTTGAGCCATTGGTTTTAAAAAAAAAGTGCTCTTTCCTGCATGTTTCTTGGCTCAAACTTTTAGAACCTGAAATCTAATGTCAAGTTTGGTGGCTTGCTTTATAGATCTTGAAGCAGTCAGCACAATACTAATATCACCAGATCCACTCTTCAGGAGCTGAACCAGAGTCATGGTCTCTAAGGTCTCTTTGCAGACCTGACATTCTGTGATCCTAAGAGAGGCGAAACAGCGATGCGGACAAGCAGAGAGAGAAACTGAGCTCAGGGAAAAAAATCACTTTCAGATAGTGCAGGGTCATGGAACATTCCCTAGAGGAAGTAGAATTTGAACTGAGTCATTGTGAAGGGTAATGATTAGAGTATGGATAGGGGAGGAGATGGAAACAGAAGAGTGCTATGTTGAAAATGTTTTAGGAAGATTGCCCTGAGGGCAAGGTGCTGGATGGACTGCAGGAGAAACTATAGTTAGACCAGTTTAGAGGCTATTGAAATAGTCTACCCACAAGTTGATAAGGGACTGAATTAGTGTGGTAGCAATTCAAACAGAGAGAAAGAAACCGGGTATCAAAACACTGTGAATAAAGAAGCAGGAAGCCTTAAAATCAGGCAGATGGATTGTGGATTGATTCATAAATTTAGAGTTTGGAGGACTTGAGTTCAAATCTTATTTTAGACACCCACTAGCTGTGTGACCATGGGGCAAGTCCCTAGACCTCTATTAGCCTCAGTTTCCTCATCTGTAAAATGGAAGTAATGATTACATAAACTTCACAAGGTTGTTTGCTTCTTGTTGCACTGTCTTTGAAGTAAATATCCCATCATAAAAGCTAATCAAATGGTAAGTGTTTAAATCAGTTGGAATACTAGTTATAGGCAGAACATGAATGGTGAGGGCTCAAGTCTGTGGCAAAGAAGAGAGACTCCTCATTTTCTACAAGGTACCTGAGAAGCCTATGGGAAGAGCAAAGTATGAAAGGCCTAGCCCTCAGTTAATAAGACCAGACTCAACCATATTACATAATTATTAATTAATCCCTGACTGTCAGTCAATCAGTCAATAATTATTTATTAAGCACCTACTATATGCTGAGTAATGGAGATACAAAGAAGAAAAAAGACAATCTCTGCTCTCAAGGAGCTCACACTTTAATGGGAATGCAAGATGAAAACAAAATGAGATATATGGTGAAGGGAACAAACATTTATTAAATGCCTTCCATGTGCCAGAAACTGTGCTAAGTACTGTATAAATATTATCTTATTTGATACTTACAGCAATTCTTTGAGGTAAGTGCTATTGTTCTCCCCATTTTGTAGATGAGGAAATGGAGGCAAACAGAAATTAAGTAATTTTCCCAGGGTCACACAACTAGTAATTGTCTAATACTGGATTTGAAGTCAGGTCTTCCAGGCTCAGAACACTATCCACCATGCAAACTAGGTGTCTCTGCAACTACAGGATAAATTGGAGATTAATAGAGGAAAGATAGTAACATTAAAGGGGTTTAGGAAAGGCTTCTTTTAGAAGGTGAGATTTTAGCTGGAACCTGAAGGAAGTCAAGAAAGCCAAGATGAAGAGGAGGAAGAGAAATCCAAGAATGGTGCTCAGTCAGTGAAAATGTCTAGAGCTAGGAGATAGGTATTGGATTCAGGGAATAGCAAGGAGGCCAGTGTTGTTGCATCACAGAGTAGACTAGATTGAAGTAAGGTATAAGAAGAATGGAAAGATAGAAGGAGACCAGGTTGTAAAAGGCTTTAATTGCGAAACAGAGGATTTTATATTTGATTCCAGGGAAGATAGGGAGCCACTGGAGTTTACTCAAAAGGGAGGTGACATGGTAAGATCTTCTGCATAGGAAATTTGAATCAATGAGTGAGTGAAGGATGGACCATACTGGGGAGAGATTTGATACAGGAAGACCAAACTGAAGGTTAATTGCAATAATTCCAACATAAGGTGATGAGAGCTTGCACCAAAGATGTGGCAGTATCAGAGTAAAGAAGGTAGTAGATAACAGAGATGTTCTGAAGGTAAAAGTGATTAGACTTGGTGAGGGATTGGATATAGAGAGTGAAGAAGAATGAGGAGTTGAGAATGAAATCTTTAGGCCTTAAGAGTAGGTGAGTGGGTGGATGGTGCTGCCCTTAATAAAATTAGGGAAGTTCAAAATTAAGGAGAATGAGGAATAAAAAATAAATGTAAGATTTGGAATCTAGATGACTAAGAAAATGGAGTGTTATTAAAAATGAGCTACTATTACAAAAACAAAGAAGTCAGGACGGAAATCAAGTTGAGGCAAGCAGGATAAGTTCATTTTAAGACAAATTGAGTTTATAATAAGTGAGTGACCAGGATCTACAACAAAAATGGCCAAGATGATGGTTAAAGATGTGCAAATGGAGTTCAGGAATGAAGATAAAGATTCAGAAGTCATTCACATAGAGGTGATAGTTGAAGTCTGGAGTGAATGAAATCTCCCAGGAAGTGAATGTAGAGTGAGAAAATTTCAGGGGCTAAGAGCTGATTTTGGGGAAAATTATCCACACTTCATTTCAGGAATGGAAAAGAAGAGGAGAAACAGTGAAAGGATTGGAAAAGTTGTCAAAGGGATGGCAACAGAAGTAGGTCAATATAGTTTCAAGGAAGCCAAGGAAAAATGCAATTTTAAGAAGAGAAGGGTATCAAGAGCAGAAATATTGTAGAAAGAGCAAGAGTAATTAAGATGGACGCAATGGATTATGATAATTAGGAATTGGTTAATGACTTTCAGTAGAATGAAGGAGTATAAATAGACTCTAGGGATTTAAAAATAATAATAGGTATTTAAGTAATGCCTTCATTATCTCATTTGCATCTCACAAAGAACCTTGAAAGATAGGTGCCATAGGTATTACCATTGCCATTTTGCATAGAAGGAATTCAAGGTGCTGGGCAGTTAAGTGAATTAACCAATATCAAACAGAGTGGTATTTGAATTCAAATCTCCCTGCCTGGAAGGTCAACACTCTATCCAGGAGGTAACACTGCCTCTTCATTAATGTCAAGGAAATGAAAACAATTACTATACATTTCTTAGAGAAATTTGGGACTCAAAGGAAAGGAGAAAATAAGACAGTAGCTTTGTGGAACCACAGTACCAAGTAAAAATGTTCACAATAGGAAGATTTTTGTATATTTAAAGGCATATAAAAAAAGCCACTGGAGAAGGAGAAATTGAAAATTTCATAAATAGCATGCTATAACTGATGTGACAGTGTCGGTGGAAGCAAGAGGAATTGGAAGAGGGTCAAAAATATGTGATGAGATTAGCTTTTTTTTTAAGAGGGACAGTTCTGATCTAGGAGGAAAGAGAGGATGTTTGGGGTTACTGGTAGAATAGATTTTCTCAGTAAAATGGGAGTCAAACTGCCAAGAATAGAGGTACTTGGGGTGATAGTGGGAAGAGACGTAATTGATACAGTGGATAGAATTCTGGACCTTGAGTTTAAGAAGACCTTAGGCCAAATTGTTCCTCTGATATTTAATAACTGTGTGACCTCAGGCAAGTCACTTAACTCTGGAGGGCACAGGGGTTGGTTGATTGATTTCTTTGAGACAGCACAACACAGAGGATAGGACAATGGACTTTGAGTTATGAAGACAAGTTCAAATTATGCCTTGGATACTTAGTGACCCTGAGCAAGTCATGTAACATGTCTATGGATCATTTATTTCATTTGTAAAATGAAGGGACTTGACTAGATGACCTCTAAAGTCTTGCTCTACATCAATGATCCTATAGCACTAACATAGCCCTCTAAGGTTTACAAAATGCCTTGCAATATTAAATCATTTTGATGCTTAAAACAACTCTGGGAGGTAAGTGCTATTATTATCCTTGTTTTGCAAATGAGAAAACTGAGGCTGAGAATGATTAAGTGACTTGCCCAGAGTCAAACAGCAAGTAAGTGTCTGAGGCAGAATTTGAACTCAGGTCTTTCCAACTCAAGGTCCAGCACTCTATTCACAATATCAACTACATAATATTTGAAGGTAACAAAATGCTTTCCTCACAGTAGCCTTTTGAAGGAAACAGGGCAAGCACTATCATGCCGATTTTATATGAGGAAACACGAGCTCACAGCGCTCATAGGACTTGCTCATGGTCACACTGGTAGCAGATTTTGTAGGAACATTTCCAATTCACTGACTTAAAATCTTGCACCCTTTCCAGTCTGCCTCACTGTTCATACAAAGAAATTTTGGATAGCAATGGTAAATACAGCAGTAGGGAGCAGTGAAACAAAGGAAAAAAGACAGGAAGATCATTGCAATCTCATCACGCACATAGACACATACACACACACACACACATACACACACACACACACACACACACACACACATACACACACACAGAGATTTCTGGATATGAGTCCCCCTCAAAGGTACAAGTTATGTTCTTGTTTCTAAGTTTGTTTGTTTGTTTCTTTTTTCCTCCTGTGTTTTCTCTTTGTGTGATAGGTTTTTTTTTTCTTTTTCCCCCTGCCCCTTTCCATTGGGAGTTTCCTCTAAACTTGTGACCTGTATCTCCTTCTTATACATTTCTCCAAATATAGGACAAAGACCAACACTTAGGAAAAAAAGCGTCAACTGACTGACAGCAGACTCCTCTTAGGCAGTTCACGTGTCACTAGCAGTCAACACTCTCATGTCCTCCTTTGATGTGGAGAGCAGAAATTGGACTACTGCTCAGGAATTCATCTTTTCTGCTTTCCCCCATGACTGGGGAGATGCTATCATCTGCTTTGTCCCATTGCTCTTCATTTATACCTTCATCATTTTTGGAAACTTGGTCATTGTCCTAGTGGTCCAGATAGATGCCCACCTCCATACCCCCATGTATTTCTTTATCAGTTCCCTCTCTTTCCTGGAGCTTTGGTATACCACATCCACTATCCCACTCATGCTCTCCAACCTGCTCAGTGAGAAAAAGAGCATTTCCTTAAATGGTTGTATGGTGCAGTTGTATTTTTTCCATTCCACAGGCATAAGTGAAGTGTGCCTTTTGACAGTTATGGCCTTTGATCGCTATTTGGCTATTTGTAGACCCCTTCATTATCCCACCATCATGACTCCCAGATTATGTGTCCAATTGACCCTGGTCTGCTGTGTCTGTGGCTTCATCACACCCCTGCCTGAGGTTGTGTGGATCTCCACACTGCCATTCTGTGGCTCTAATCATCTGGAGCATGTCTTCTGTGACTTCCTCCCACTTCTCCGCCTGGCCTGCACAGACACCTGGGCCATTGTCATGATCCAGGTGGTTGATGTGATTCATGCTGTGGAGATTGTCACAGCTGTGCTCCTCATCCTCCTCTCTTATGCTGGCATTGTGGCTGTGATCTTGCGCATCCGTTCAGCTGAGGGTCGTAGAAAAGCCTTCTCCACCTGTGCTTCCCATCTCATGGTCTTTGTACTGTTCTTTGGCAGTGTGGCACTCATGTACCTACGTTTCTCAGCCACATATTCCTTGTTCTGGGACACAGTAATTGCCCTGGCATTCACTGTTTTGTCCCCATTTTTCAACCCCATTATCTATAGCCTGAGGAATAAAGAGATTAAGGAGGCTGTGAAAAAACATGTGAGTCAGCCAAGGATCTTTTTCTGTAAGACCAGATGATACATCATATTTTGATTGATGTCATCAAGGTCAATATCTTTCAGTCAGAACTAATGATAACCTACCCATGTCTTCTCAACCTGTGAATCCTAACTGCAAGTCAATATCTGATTTTTTAAAAATCAAAATTCAAACAAAATCTAAGAATCAGCAGTGTGCTGAAAAGAAATATGCTCATTTTTATAGCTTGCTTACAGAAAGCATTGTTTGCATAGATATATCAGTTCTGGCTAGGACCACCAAAATAAAAACTAAAAAGAAAAATAAGCAAAGAATTTTTTTCAAATGCACAGTAGTAAGAAGCACTGAACTGCTTTGTTAAAAATGCCAGATGGCTGGTCAAATATTGGCTATTTCCCTAATTGTAGATTTCACCCAGTAAGAAGTAATGTCCTGAATATAGCTACTTCAACACTCACATGGTTTCACGACTTAATTTAATAATAACCCATATTTACATAGTAGTTTGTGGTTTGTAAAGTCTTTGCATGCATTGATGTATTTGATACAAGTCCATGTTATCATTATATGACCAGCTCCTACAAATTGTTGTTTTTTTCTATATGAATTATTATAATTATTTGGGGGATCCCAGGATGATAATTTGGAAAGAGAGAAGGTGGAAGAACATTTATTTTTTAAAAAAATGTTTATGTCATTTAAATTTCTCTTTATATTTCTTCCTTGCCCCTCTCCATCCCATATAATGAATATTTTTTCAAGGAGAAAAAAAAACAGAAAAACTAATCAATATATCAACAAATATGTTTGAAAATGTATGTGATGTTCTAGTCCGTGGACCTTTCATTTCTGCAAAGGAAGAGAGGGAGGTGTCTTCTCCTGTCTTTTTTTGGTGACTGTGTTTGTTCTTTGTAATTTTGCTATATTCATGTTGATTATTTATTAATTTTGTTCTTATTTTCATTGTTGTAATCATTGTATATATACATATATATATATATATATATTGTTTTTTTGGCTTGGCAGAGCATATTTGATGACTACTATGCCTTCTTTCCCTCACTGGGTGAGGAGAGCTGGCATTCATAACAGGCATCAATCCCTGCTAGAATATAAGGAAGGGATAGGGACTGTGTGTGAGGTCTCAAGTCTGGAATTCCCTATTTCTTTCAGTTGTCCTTGACACAGAGGTTTCCTAGTAGTCCCTGGAAATAAGGAACAGACAGTTGCCTGGATTGGAGTGAAGCTTCCTATTTGCCATAAGGGTACATGGAAACTGATTCTGGGCATTAGAGAAAGCTTGGTTTTGGTAACCATAAACTGACAAGGTCAAAGACTCTGTCTTCAGTGTCTGAGACTGGAGGAGGATGAGACAAGTCTTCCATTGCAGAGTAAATCAGACTTTGTAGCAAAGACAACCAGACACTTCATAATAAAGTGTAAGGAGTAGAGAAGGTCCCAAGTATCTGTGACCATCTGTTATCATGATATTATTATCATTATTAATATTATTTATTGTTATTATTATTATTGCTGGATCCAGGGTGATGATTATGAGAGACTGGCAAAGCAGTTCTAAAGATCACTATCAGATCTCAACTCCCATACTTCTTAAAACTTATAGTCTGTGATTCAAAGCTGGCATCCTAGACACATAGGCCTTTCACATGGTTTCCTTTCTGTGATTTATAGATTAGTGCAGTTTGGAAAGTCCCTGGTCATATCCAAAGAGCAGGGAAAGTAAGCACTGAAGGAGCTTTTTAGATATTTAGAGCTGGACTCCATGAGGGAACGTTTCACATTTTCTCTTTCGTTTTTAGTATATGCAATACATTATGTGAGCATAGTATGTTGAGTGCCTATATCCTGTGAATGGGAGGGTTGTTGATTTAGATTCTGAGCATAAAGGGAAGTCTCTAGATTCATAAATGTACTATTTTGTAGTTTGGTAAAATTCTTTATTATCTCCTGTTCATCATGAGTTTATTTGCTCAGAGTTGCTGCTAAAATTGTGGCTAGATAGACAGTAGAGTGGGGTTGGGGCAGAATAATCTAGGTATTTTCTGGCTGTGTGTCCTCTAGTGGCCAATGGGATACTGCAGTATTTAGCCAGTTTTATCTTGAATGAACTAGATGGGAACTGAGGTAGCTATTGGCCTGGTGGTTCAACATAACAAAAATTATCAACTTTTACCTATAGGCACATAAGCCCATGAGCCCCGGGAATAGCAGTGTCCCACAAGACCCTGGCCTCTGAAGCCCATCCTTTGTAGCCATCATCCTGGGGAACAAACATTAAAGAAGAGGCCAACCCTCCCTTACAACCACTCCCACCAGCAGCCAACCAGCCACCAGAAGGGAACAAACAAGCCAGCCTAGCTGAAGCAGCAAGGTATACTGCATGAGAAACGAAATGTGACATGTGCCCATTGAGACAAATCACCTCTATCACCTTGACCACTGTCTAATCCTAGCCTAGGACCCAGAATCTAAGCATTCCTGGAATTGTAGTATCTCTCAGGCCGTCAGTCCTCTTTCTAGCCCAGTTCAACAACCATCTTCAATAAAAGGAAATCTCATGCAAAATAGAACTGTCATTCTTGCCACCATTAGCACCAACTACTAATGAACTAATGCTGATGGACAGCTAAGCCCAAAAGCCTCTGAAATAGCAATGCCCCACCCCCATCCCCAGGCCACCAGTTCTATCGTCCAAAAAACAAATCTTGTTAAAATAAGACCTGGCAACTTCCTCTGCAAATACTGCAGCTGCTGTCTCCTCAACAGCCACAGCTGTTAAAGAACTGGAAACAAAAGTTCTGGTCACCAAAGATGGCACCTCGGCATCATTAAATAATTTAATATCAGAAATAGATACAGCTTTATCAATTGAAATTACATTAACAAGATTCATTACCATATGTTTTGCCACTGTACTTTAAGGACCATAACATATTTCCATTAGATTTGCAGCTAAAAATTCGTTTATATTCTATCTCTCCCTATTATAAATGAATTTGAGAGTTGGAACTCTCGACTTTCTACTTGTATCACCAGCACTCACCACAGTACTTTGAACATAGTAAGAACTAAATAAATGGCTTTTCACTCACTCATTCATTCATTTATATCAAATTCTCTTGCTAGACAATTAATACAGTGACACACTGCTTTTTGTGAATTTAAAGAAGGAGCATATGAACTGATCGGGATTGCTTGTACTATGGCAGTGTTCCAAGTGTCACATGTTATATATAGAGTGCCACAACTTACTTAATTATTCCTATTTTTCAGACATGGAAACAAGGGCCCAGAGAGGACAAATAGCTTTCACAGGGTTACACAGCTGATACAATATGCCACACTGCCGCTTAATGATATGTAGAAGCTCTTAATAAACATATATTGAATTGAATTAGATTCTTGTTTCCCCATATTGACAAGATTGCTTTAAACTTTGCCCCATTTTAGAGTGAGAGACAATGAAATATGAGATGAATGAATGAATGGATGGATGGATGAATACATTTATTCAGTGCCTATTAGATCCTTGGTCCTGAACTGGGCACTGAGGTTACAAAGACAGAAGTGGGACAGCCAATGCTTTCAAGAGCTTAAGTTCTAGTACAGGGAGACAATACACAAACAGGATTAGAGTAGGGAAGGGAGTTGTTTTGTTTTGTTTTGTTTTTTTTTGTCTTGGAAATCATAAGAATGGTGAGTGGAGTCATAAAACAGTCAATTAGCCATTTAATTACTGTTCCTAGAGCAAGAGGTAGAAAGCAAGAGTGTACGGTGTGAGGTTTTAGACTGGAGAGAAGGCTATACACATGTGGCAGTGTGGATGTCAAAATGTCTGAGATAGATTAATCTAGAGTGCTATCTGGAGCCAATTAGGGAAGGGGTGATCCATATGTTGCTGTTTCAGATGGAAAGGGACTTCATCAGCAGGTCAAATTGCAAGATGTCAAAGGATGTCTGGGATAAACGAATGTTGACATTAAAATCTCCTTTTCAAAAAGCCTATCTATGAAGGCTTAGGAGTGTGATATATGTGAAAAGGAATAATCTTTAAATCAATTAGTACTGACTACTTTGATTTATTTTTTAGTTTTATTGTAGGATTAAGTTTCCTTCTTTAGGAAAAGTTAGCCCTAACCACTAAGCCAAACTAACATAGATATTCTCTTAAGTCTAGGTTACTTATAGATTTAGTGAATAGGTAGATAAGACTTTATCATTTAATAGCAGATAATTTGGAGTAAGACATATATCTTTGTAGGAATAAAATAATCATGAAGGCTGGCAGCTGGAGAAAGGGGGAGGCAGTTTGACTCCTAGCTTATTGATTCTATGTTTCTCTTTCCAGTCTTAGTGGATAAATTCCCCTTTTTTTTTGAACTAAAGGTTACATTCCTCTTTCCCAGTTCTATAGGCCCTTTTAAAAGTAATGCTTTTAATTGCAGAATGTTACAGCTACAGGGCAAAGAATTCTAAGGCAATCTCACTTAGACAAGTTGATAGACATAGGCCCCAATCCAACAGAATATCAGATTTAGTAGTTGTCCCACCCTAGTTATTCCTCCAACATGCCCACACTCCAAATGTTGTCAATAATATGAGTTTGGGTTAAGAAAGCCCAGAAGAAGTGAATTAGTCAAATGCCCTGCTTTGTCTAATTGAATTATGTTCAAAACAAGCTTCCTAAAATTGCTGTAATTTTTAATTCCTCTTTTCTGTTATAAAAATAAGCTCTGTAAATAATTTCTTTGTCTCTGACCTCTGAGGAGTCAGATGCCTGTTTTGATTGGTGGTAGTCAACCTTGATAATTAAATCTTTATACCTGACTTGGACTTTTCTATTTCACATATTAATTTAACTTATGTCAGGAACAGGAATATCTACACTTGAAATCACAGATCCTTGAAATATTGGGACCTTAAAAAAGTGATAAGGGAACAGTGAGTGGTAATAGATGAAAGAGTTTTGGCAGAATGGAGGATTTACTTGTGGCGCTAGTGTGGGGCAAGTTTAAATTAATAGTATGAATACAGAGCATGAAAAGAGTTGAATGGCAGGCTGAGAAATATGAACTTTATTTCATAACCAATGGGGAAATCAATCAATATGCATTTATTAGGCATCTACTATATTCCAGGCACTGTGCTAAGTTCTAGGGATACAAAGAAAGGCAAAGACAGCACCTGGTCTCAAGGAGCCTATGGTCTCATGGGGATGGCAACAGGCAAGCAAATATGTACAAACAGAATATAGATAGGATAAATTGCCTAAAATCCACAGAGAAGGAAATAGCATTAAGGTTGACGGGGGAAGGCTTCTTATAGAAGGTGAGATTTTAGTTCAGACTTGAAGGAAGCCAGGAAAGCCAGAAGGAAAGAGATGAAGAGAGAAAGAGTTCCAGGAATAAGGGACAACCAGTAAAAATGCCAGGTTTAATAGAAAGCATTTTTTATGTGAGGAAAAGCAAGGAGACCACCTTCTTTGGATCAGAGTATGTAGGGTAAACAGTGGTATAAGGTGTAACAAGACCTGGAAAGGGAGGGAGAGGGCAGGTTATGATAGGTTTTTAAAGTCAAACAGGGAATTACATATATATTTTAAAATTCAATATTATTTTGTTTTCATCTTTAAATTCTTTCCCTCTCACACCTTTCTCCAATGAGAAAGCAAAAAAAAGAACATCAAAAAAAACCCAAAACTGTTACAGACATGTAGAGTAAAACAAAACATATTCCCACATTAGCCATGTCATTCACATATATATGTGTATGTAGATATTTATATATTTATATTATAATATTATATATATACATATATTATATATATATATATAAATTTATCCTGTGTCTATCACCTCTTTATCTGGAGAAGGGTAGCATGTTTCATCATGAGTCCTCTGGAATTGTGTTTGGCCAATGTGTTGACCAGAGTTTTTAGGTCTTTCAATACTGTTTGCCTTTAGAATTTTGTGGTTATTGTAAAAGTTGTTTTCCTGGTTCTGCTCACATCACCCTACTTCATCTTCCTGGATTTTTCTGTAACCATCACCTTCATCATTTCTTACAGAACAATATTATTCCATTACATTCACATACCATAACTTGTTCAGCCATTTGTCAACTGAGGTGCACTCTCTTAGTTCTCTATTCTTTGCCATCACAAAAAGAGCTGATATAGATATTTTTGTACATATGAATCCTTTTCTTCTTTCATCTCTTTGAGACATAAACCTATTAATGGTATTACCAGATCAAAGGGTATACACAGTTTACTTTAAAATTTTTATAATTTATTTTTAAAATGCATTTTAAAAGATTTTGAATTCCAAATTTCCCCCTCCCTTCAGCCTCACCTCCACCCATTGAAAAGGCAAGTAATGTAGTTATATATAGTGTAGTAGATTTAGGGGGCATAGTTCCAAATTGATTTTCTGAATAGCTAAATCAGATCACAGCTCCACATTAATGTACCTGATTTCCCACATCCTCTCAAATAGTAGTCATTTTTTTTATCTTTTGATGGTGAGAAACAGAACCTTATAGTTGTTTTAATTTGCATTTCTCTAAGCATTAGTAATTTAAAGCATTTTTTCCCATATAGCCATTAATAACTTGGATTTCTTCCTCTGAAAACTGCTTATTCATATCTTTTTATCATTTGAGGAATGATTCTCATTCTGCAGAGACATGATAATTAAACCAATGAGAGATGAAGTTACCAGAAAATAGAGGAAGATGAGGGCCTAAGACTAAATCTCAGGGAACATCTATAGTTAGCAGATGAAATATGGATGATAAGCCAGCAAGCACCTTAGCTCCTTCATGCTTTCTTTCCTACTTTTATAGGAGAAGAAACTAGGTAGGAAATGGAAACTGAGAACCAGACTATACTGATTGAAAAGAGTTCCTCTTCTCTGGGTTCCCCAATCTTCAGGTTCAGGTTCTTCATTCCTTTCCTTTCATCAACATCTTCTTCACTAGAATTTGAAAGATTTTCATAACTTTGTCACTGGCTATTGCTCACAGGTATTTTTCTTCCATTCACTTGGGATCTCAGAAGGGATCTTCCTGACCATTATCACTGTAGGTAGATACCTGCCTTTCTGCAACACTCTTCGCCACAGAATTATTATGATTCCTCAGCTTTACATTTAGCTAACTTGTGTGTCTATTGCTATTGTCTTTTGCTTCATCATATGCTTCCCAGAAATTGCATGGATATCCTACATTTTGCCTTTTTGCAGTCCAAATCACACTGATTTATGATGGGAGTCCACTTTTCAGACTGGCCTGCATAAACACTAGAAAAGATGGCCAAGTTGGGTGATATCATCCCATGCAGTAGAAATCATTGGTACCATCTTGTTGGTGACCTTGATCTACATACAGATCTATGTAATGATATTTCAGAGTGGTATTGCCAGTTATGAAGGCCAAAGAAAATTCTTCTCCAGCTGTATTCTTCATCTCATCATCTTGCTGCTATTCTTTGGTGTGTGTTATTTCTGTATCTCAGTTTTTCAAAGTTCTCTCCTTTCCTCCTGTGGAATAGTCATTAATTTATTGTATGCATTTTAATCTCCTTTCTTTAACCCCATTATTTACAGTCTGAGAAATGAGGAGATTAAAGAGGTCATAAAAAAGTTGTGTGCCCCTAAAGCATTTTCATTTGTCAAATGGCAAGTTAGTAAAAATTTAATGGGTACTAAATAAGTATAAATCTTCCTTCAAACCAAGTAATAAAAGCTTTATATAACTAATATAACATTATAAAATGAATAATAATATTAACTGATTATTTATTATTCAACAAACTGAAGGAGAATTTCTTCATAATTGATTAATTTCTAATTATTTATAATGTATCATTTCCAGAAAACGTCGTTACAAATCCACAAATAGCTTTTTTTGTTCATTTCAAACCCCTTAAAAAAAAAACTGCATCAAAAGCCAAACCCACTTCAACATAGCTACAGGGCAAGTAGTTATGGAATAACTTTAAGAATTTTATGCAGATACAGCTAATGATTTACCTAATTAGGATGTGGTGGATGGATATGGAGCAAGTAATAAGCTTAGTGATAGGGAAATCGTAGAGGGAGGAATCTGGTGTTTTGTAGGAGATTCCTGGCTAGGTACTACTGATACACTGATACACCTCCCTTTCTTTTTCTGTTTTTTTTTTTTTTTAAGAAATGCTACAGAGGAGTCAGGAAAAACAAGGCACACATTCTTACATTCATACTTAATTGAAGGTCCTAGGAAGACAGTTTAATGCTTTCTTTCTGATTTATTTGAAAAATTTTCAGATCTTTCTATAGAAAATCAGAGGCTGTACTGCTTTTGTTGGCTGCTAAGCTGTTGAAAGCCCTAGCATTCTGAAGATCTCAAAGCATCTCTAATTAAAGGAAAGTGTAAAATGAATAGCCAACTAAGACATACAAGCCCTAAGGCCAAGAGAGTTTACCGATTAGGGAGAAAAGCTTTAGGACTATGTGCCCCAGAGGTCTACGCTTGGATTTTAGGTAGAATATCTTGTATAAGAGAGAATTTAATAGGAGATACTGCCCCAGAGTTTTACTACAAGCATGACTTGAAACACCTGCATACTTTGGAGGAAAAAAGAGAAAGGTGGCCAAGGATAGTAACAGAAGCAAGGAAGAGACCTGGTAAAGAAATGACCAAACCGGCCATAGACAATAACCAAGTGCCTGAAGTAGTGAGATCAGAGTCAGGAAATGAGCTGTAGAGAGTATCTATATTCTGCATTAGACAATACCCATTAGCCTATAACAAGATTTTGTAGCACCTTCTATGAGTGACAGATGTAGCCTCTTTCCACTGTGGGGGAGACTAAGTTAAATGGGAACAATTCTAGTCCTCCCTAAGAGACGCATATGGCGAGAGAGAGTGGCCATATGGTGTAGCTAACAAAAATGTGGCTGCTCAGATCAGACCCTAATTTACCTCGCTACTTTGTTTTTATTAAATGCCTTCTATTAATAATTTCATGCACCAAATATAGTTCGGTTTGCAAGACAATATACTGGACAAGGCTGCAAGCCAGAGGTTGAAATGCCCATTGACCCCAAACAGTAACCTAAAGCTGAGAAGTGAGGGTTCCTAGAGTCATGTAGGGGTATGAGGACCCTACTAAGGTAACTTTAGGGTAAATTAGAAAGAAATGACCTCCTTGAATCTTTAGGGGGCAACTAAGATGCCCCTTTGCCTTTCTAGGAAATGTGATGTTTTTAACTCGCAAAATATTAGTGAGGATGCAATGCAATAGCTGGCTATTTATGTTTGCTTGCATCATGTTCTAAATGTAATATCATCTATCCAAAATAGCAGAGTAGCATATCAGATATTCACAGGAGGGAAATTCCAAGAAAGGAGCCAGCAATCAATTCTGCAGCTTCATAATGTCTTTGTATAAAGGTGCAGAGTATGGGTGACATAGAAGATATGCTGAGGATGCTAACGCAGGGAGCTCAAATTCTAATGATAGAGACAATATGCAAACTACTATGTACCAGGATAAATTGGAAATAATCAACAGAAGGAAAGCACTGGAATTAAGGAGGATCTTGAAGGGATTCCTGTAGAAGGTGGGATTTAAGGAAGTCAGAGACAGGACGAAGAGCATTCTAAACCTGTGGGGAAGCCAATTTTCCCAGCAGTTCTTGTCAAATAGGGAATTCTTCCCTAAGGAAATTATGTCACCGAGTTTACTGAACACTGGATTGTTGAGTTTAACTTTTTGATTCTTCCTTATCCATTCGGTTCTAAGCATTTAACTTTTCTCCTTTGTAACCAGTATCAAATAGGTTTGTTTTTTTTTGTTGTTGTTGTTGTTGTTCATTTGTTTTTACTGCTCCATAATATGCTTTGAAATCTGGAGGTGATCTTCCCATTGCATTCCTACTTTTTCATTGTTTCCCAATAGCGTCCAGATCATGGTTCATCTAGCTAAATTTGTTTTAGTTTTTCTAGTTCTATGAAGTATTCCCTTAAGAGTCATACATACTTTTTTCCTTCAGAACATATGCCTAATTTTGCTATGCAGATGATGCTGCAGTGAAGACCAATTTTCCCCCTTAGGATATTCCAGATTTTTCTGTCATTTCTCATCTTGGATAAATAATCTTTAAGTTTCTTGATAAATATTTTCCCCTCTGATTGAAAAATTCTCAGTTTACAATTTCTCTAAACTGTCATCTTTACTTATACAATTTTTCAAGCCCTCTTTTAATTGAGTTGATCTTTGATTTATTTTTCCTGCTTATTCTGCCCATTTACCTTTCAGGCAATAATATTTCAGGGAAATAATTATATTTCTCATTGATTTCCTATTTGTTTTCTGATTCCCCCCCAAAAAATTTTGCCATGTTCTTTTTCTTCTATGGTACTTGATTTATTTATTAAAAACTTAATAGATTTTTTTCAAATTCCCTATCTTCTTCAATCTATTTCCTTTAATGTGTTCATTATCCAATTTAATGAACTTTCTAATTGTTCAAATTTCATTTCTGGGATAGTTTTTGGTGTTCTTTTATTAATTTTTTCCCTTTTAGTTACTTGACTTCATTTTAATTTAAACTATAACATTTGTTTTCATGTTGGTGGGTTTGTCCTTCTGCTTATTTATTTCCTTCATTATTCTTTTTCTATTTCTGAATAACTATTCTATTTTAAGATTCTTTGGCACTCCCCCATTTCTTAATTCAATCCTTCTACAATATTTTTTTTTATTTTGGAGCAGTTTTTTTTTTCTTATAAGGGATATAGAATGATACTATTTTATTATCTCTTACTCCACCACCTACCAGAAAGTGGTTTGTTACTTTTTCTAGTTCTATAAAGTATCCCTTTAAAAGTCATACATACATTTTTCCCCTTCATATTATATGGCTAATTTTCCTATGCCAGTGATGCAGCAATGAAGACCAATTTTTCTTCCCTTTGGATATTCCAGATTTTTCTCTCATTCTTCATCTTGGATGAATAACCTTCATTCACACAGGCATATTATGCAGAATTACCCAGTAGCCAATGTACCGTAGGTATCATAATCCACATCCTGCATGATTTTGTCTCGATATAAAGACAAATGGTCATTTGGCCTCAGCTTAAAGACTGTAAGTAAAGGAGAGCCCATCAACAGAATGGCAGCTCACTGTTCTTATGATAAGTTCTAATGATTAGGATGTTTTTCCTTGCCTCAAAGCTAAATTTGCTGCACTCTTGGAATGAATTTTCACACTGATTAACTCACAGATTTGTTGACTTTTAAAAGTACCTGTTGTGAATTCTATTTGTTTTCTTTTATTGGTATATAAAATTTATTTGACTTTTGAACTGTGTACTTGCAAAGGGTGCTTGTGATAGCATGTGGAGTCATAAAACGAGTGTCCTAGATTTGTAAGTAAGAACAACAGAGCAAAGGGGAAACATTCTCCCGAAGTATACCTGGGGTTTTGTGTCATATGATACCCTCTGACAAAACGATTATATAATTTTGTCTATATGGTTCTATGTTGTATAGCTCCTGGCATAGGGCAGCAGTATAATTAGGTCCTCTTTCTTCTTGGCACTATTACCTGTCACTAATGCTATCAGTCTCTGAGCCAACAATAGCCTTCTTGGGAGCCAGATCTCTTTTCCTCTAGCTTCAGGAGAATTCCCATGTTTATGTATGGTGCACACATTTTCATATCCTTTAACCTTTCAGCATGAAGCTATGCGTCTATTCAAGGACATATTCCCTGCTTTTTCAGGAAGAGAACAAGCATCTCAACTGCTTCCCCCGATAGGTCTGTTAGGCAAATGGGTGGGGTTATTCAAATTATTACTTACAACTATCAACTACTTTTGTAAGGATCCAGCCCCACTTGCAGGCCTTAAACATATTTGTCCCTACCCCATTGTGCTCGTACTGGGGGTGGAACAAAATTGAGAAGAAAAATGCTTCCTGTTGTCAAGGAGCTTAACTTATCACAGATAGGTGGTATATATATGCATACACACATGCATGCACACATATATGTATATATGTATAAGTATATACATGGACATATATACATACAACATATATGTGCACATGTGGAACCATCAATTACAGCGAATGGAGAAATTTTGAACATTGTGGATAAGTTCACTTACCTCACCAGTTCCAGGAATGTACACATAGATGATGATGTTGACGCACGCATTGCCAGAGCTAGCTCAGTGTTTGGGAGGCTCTGAAGGCAAGTATGACAGAAGAGTATTAGACCACCTACCAAACGGAAAGTCTACACAGCCATTGTGCTGATCTCATTGCTATATGCCTATGAAACCTGGACAGTATAACAGTGCCACGCCAGAAAACTGAATCGCTTCCATTTGAATTGTCTTAGGAAGATTATGAAGATCACCTGACAAGATAAAGTACCAGATACTAAGGTCCCATTCAACTAAAGTTGAATTGCCAAGCATTCAAACTCTACTGCAGAGAGTGCAACTGTGATAGGCTGGCCACATTATTTGAATGCTGAACATACATTTGCCTGAAATACTATTTTATGAAGAGCTCACACAATGCAAGCACTCATGGAGGTCAGAAGAAGAGATACAAGGTCTCTCTGAAGAACTTTGGAAGCAATTGTGAGACATGGTAGACACCTGTAAAGGATTGCCCAGAATGGCACCCCCACATCAAAGAAGGTGCTGTGTTCTATGAGCAAAGCAGATTTGCAGTAGCTCAAAAGAAGCATGAGACAAATAAATTTATTTATGGGGCAATGGGGTTAAGTGACTTGCCCAGGGCCACACAGCTGGTGAATGTTATGTGTCTGAGGCCGGGTTTAAACTCAGGTCCTCCTGACTCCAGGGCCAGTGCTCTATCCACTGCACCACCTAGCTGCCCAAAGACAAGTCAATTTAGAGCTGTCTCCACTCCAAATGTTCATACGGACTATTTGTGCCTGACTTGTGGTAGAGCCTTCTGAGCTCATATTAGTCTGATCAGCCGTCAGACATACTGTATCTTGACCCTGACATAGTGATGTCATTTTGGTCTTCTCTGAGTAAGAAAGATAGCTATCATGTACATACATGTCTCCATATAGCTACACACATATGTATATCATGTATCTGTACATATATGTATTATATGTGTAGATATACATGCATAATATGTATAGTACTTTGAGGTCTGAAACATAATTTTCATATGTTGTCTCATTTGATCCCTACCAAAAAAACCCTAGAAGTAGATGTTATTTTTATCCCCATTTTACAGATGATGAGACTTGAGGCTAGGAGAGATTAAAATGACTTCTCTAGGACCACACAATTATCTGAGGCAAGGTTTGGACTCAGATCTCCCAGACTACAAGTTCAGTACTCAGTCAACTAGACCATCTAGATGCCTGAAAAGAAAAGACTCAAACACAGGGAAGTCTAATATTCAATATTACATGATAAATGTGCAAATCAAAGCACTATATGAGATATGAGAGCAGACAGTTGTTAAGGACTATTCACTCCCTTTCTCAAGTCTGCATACAGGACTTTCCCTCTTCTAAGACCCAACGCTTATTGCTTGCCCATTCAACTTGTACCCCATTGAAAATATTATGGGAAAATTGGCTTTTGAATTGAGTTTTTAAGAACAAATAAAAATTCAACAAGTTATGAGAAAGAGGGAGGGTATTCAAGACATAGGAAGTAGTTGCCTTATTTCTCTCATTAGTTCAAAAGCCCTTTGATGCCTTGGTCATTTCCCCCCCTTCTTTGCATGCCATATAGTGCCTTGTACTTACCAGGCACTGGATCAGTATTCCTACATTTATGCTTTATGTTCCTTTCTCATTTTTCAGAACCTCCAAGAATGTTAGATATCCATTAGACTTTCTCAATATCAATGGAGTTCCATGACTTACCTCCAACAGGCTGGTGATAATCGTGGGATATCTGGGATTCTTAGAAAGAAAAAACAGGGATCTGGGGCTTAGACCCTCCTAATTACTAGGCAGAAACTTTTTCCTAATTGACTCCATTATGGAAGGGATTGCTTTCTTCCAGATCTTGAGTCATCTGTGTAAAATTCCCAAGGGAGACAATCTTTACCTTCCTGATGTCCCCCCCTGAGAACCAATAAGAATGCTTGTATTTTCCTGTGTGTTGGTGAAGAGAGATAATTTGGATGCAGAGACAAAGTGAAAATATTATTGAAGAAGGAAGACTCATCCTAGAATCTGAGAGAGCATAAAGATGACAGATAAGGACACTCCAGGGTGTGAACAAGAAAGCATCTACTTGTAGACTTTCTTCAGCCCCTGGATCTGCTGCAACAAGGTCAGTAGGTCAGTGTAGGGAAGCCTGCTTCACCTTGAGGTATGGGACAGTCACTGGGCAAGCATTATTTTCCTGCACAGAGTCTAAGTCCAGTGCATAATCAGAAGTATGAATGTGTTTGGGGTAGGTACTAGATTCTGAGAATAGAAATCTTGTCAGAAGAGTCATCGGGAGAAGACCCAGGCTGGACAAAGGCTTTAAACCTTGAGTACCCAGAAACTGGGAAATTATGATAGAGCCAGAGCTGAAGGAATTTTATCTCTAAAAGGAAAAGTCAAGGATGATCAAAATTAATTTAACTTCAATTCAACTAACATTTATTAAGCACTTACTATGTATATTTTTAGGAGTCTAGACATTATAAGATACTCAAAGATTAAGTAAGAATCATAGGTCATCTGGTCCAACCCTTTCATATTACAGATGAGAAAACTGAAGCCCAGAGAAATTAAGTCACATAGGTCAGCCAAGTGTATGTCAGAGGAAGGATTATTAGCTTCCACCTCATGAGCTTAAGAAAGACAGACTGTGAATTACATGGGCAGAGTTCAAGCAAACCACAGGTTATATGATTACATATTATTATTATACATATTATATTATTACATAAATAATTTGGTATAAGTAGTTTAGACTGGAGTTCTGTCCATGGACACAGCTACTCAGTAGACCTGAGATATAACATAGGATTGGAACTAGAGCTGTTGATATGAGAAGCAGAAATAAATGTGTTCTTGTGTGAATCACCAGGAATAGTCTTTTATTTCCTTTATGTCACCCTACAACATCTCTCTAAGGGACTAAGGGGCTATATGTGGTTCTGGTCACTTAGCCACCGTGTGGGTCATGAGTCAAGTCCTGTGTTAAGCAGAAAGGGATGATTCCAAAGATGCTAAAGTTATATCAATCCATATAAAGCAATTCCAATCCAACGAGAGGCACAATAACATAAGAAGAAAAGAATGCTTATAAAGAAATATGGAAACAGACTAAAATAATCATAATTTAAATATGTGATCAGAGTAGATTTAAATGCTCCAATTAGAGAAAGGTGGAGTTAATGTCAGAAGTCTTCTTGAGGAAAATGAGTTTTGAATATGATTAGAAAGAAGTCATAATTTGACTTAGCAGACATGTGGGAACATTTCAGGTAGTAGAAATCTACTGTATGAAGGTTTATTGACTAGAGAGACTACAATCACTCAAAAGAGTACTGATTCAGAAATCAGAGGACCTGGGTTAAAATCTTAACTCTGACACTTGCTAACTGTGTGACTGGACAAGTCATTTATACTCCCTGCACCTCAGTTTCATCATCTATAAAATGAGGGAGTTGGGTTAGATGGCCTCTGATCAGTTTTTCTTTTCTCACTCAGGTTGGAAGTGTAGGGGTGATAACAAAACCTATCACATTGCTTATTGACATAGAAGTTTTGACCTCTTCCCTTTCCTATTTGGGTGAGTTCATCCCTGCTCAGACAGCCTGGATGACTCATGCTTCAGGGAGATCATGATACTGGTACTGGACACCTGTGTGTTCCACCATATTAGTGTGGACACCTGATCATTTCTACTGCAGCTCAGAACCACCAACCTCAACCTCCCATGTAGCAGGAGATACAGATGTGTACCACCACACCTGGCCTAGATGATTATCTTTTGAGAGAAAGATCATTTCTAGAGAATTCATTCAGGGAAAGCTTTGGGAGCTTAGCCTTGATAGATGGTTAAGTTTAGATACACCTGGAGGATGGTACAGGAATGATCTAATGAACATAGTGTTTCAGGAAAATTAGCTTGTCGTCATTGTTCACGTGAAACTGGAGGCAAGCCTACCAATCCTGAAGATTTTGCGATAGTCCAGGTGTGATTTGTTAAGGGCCAGAATTAAAGGGGTAGTAGTATGAATGGAAAGAAAAAGATAGTATCGAGACATATTGAAAATAAAGTATCAACACAAACTGGTCAGTAATTAGGCATGGGACAAGGGAAAGGAAGAAGTGAGTTAAATGTAAAAACTGGAACCTAGAAGACTGAGAGAATGGTAACAAAAATGAGAGGATCTGGGTTCGGGCAAGAAAATAAGTTCAGTTGAGTCATGCTAAAAGTTATATTTCTAGAATTTAGAATTATAGTATTGGTCCTCAGGAAAGGGGTCAGGACTGAATATTTTTATTTGGAAGTCATCCACATAGGTGGTAGCTAAAGATGTAAAATATGCAATATAAATAAGGGAGTGAATGTAGAGTGAGAAAATCAGGTTGCTAAAGATTGAACCTTGAAGAGTGAACACATTGAAGAGACTGGAGATAGAAGAAGACAAATGGTGAAGAAGATGGAGGACTGTTCAAAGAGGCAAGAGCAGGAGACTGAAGGAGAAGAAAGTTTTATGAAGGAAGGGGTGACCAATAAATAGTATCAAAGTTACAGGGAAGTCAGATGAAATGAGGACTGTGAGAAAGCCAAGTAGAGGTCACTATTGGTTTTGAAGAGCCCACTCAGTAAAGTGGAGGGATCAAAATTTAGATTCCATTAGGTTGGAGAGAGAGTGAATGACGAGGAAGTAGAGGCATAGAACATGCCTTATAGAATCATTGAAGTTTACAGGAAGGTAGTTGATGGTAGGTCAGAAGGGTCAAAATGGGGAAATCCATGTATGTTTGAAGGAAGGTGAGAAGAAACTCCTGGAGAGGGAGAGGTTGAAGATGTCAGAGAGAATGGGAATCATTGATGGAAAAATATATTGGAAGAAGCAAGAGAGATTGAGGAAGCAAGGACACAGATGAGGTTATCTTTGGAAAAGAAAAGGAAAACTGTGCAAGAAGGAAAGAAGGAGAAGATGGGCACAGAAACAAAGATATTTAAAAGATAAGGGATGTTGATGGACTTTATCTTGTGAGTAGATTAGGAGACCAATCACCAGCTAAGAGTTGGTGTGAATCTGATTCATTGGTGTAGGGAACGCTACAGCAGATCAGCAGCTCATCTGTAACTTATAGTATCAGAGAGTTCCCTGGAAGCATCAAGAAGTGGAATGATTTGTCCAAGACCACACACATATTGTGTCAGAGGGAGGACTTGAACCTGGATCTTCTTGATTCCAAGGCCAACCTTCTATCCAACGTGCTACATTGCCATTTGCATAAATGTTCCCATTTTCCAGATGAAAAAACTGAGATTCAGAGAGTTTGAATGACTGTCCCATAGTTAGACAGTTAAGAAATTCTGTATCTGGGTTTCAGGACTACATCTCTTGACTATAAATCTAGTACTCTTTTCCTAGTACTACACACTCTTATCCAAAGATAGTTTGGAACAATAGTGGAGAGGAAAATGTTATGGAGAGCATAAGCAATGACTAAGAGGGAACACTTCAATCCATTCACTATCCTTTCAAAATTTATGAATACATCTTCTTCTAGTTGCTCCTAATTAATCCTCATCTTCATCTTTGTTTTCATTTCTCTAATTTTCAATAGAGTTTTTTACTTTCTTTATGCTATGCATGTGTATTAGATAGTTTTCCCCCATTAGAGTGTGAGTTTCCCAGAATTGAGGGCTAGGTCTTATCTTTATTCTGTATCACTCCACATATAGTATAAGGATGATGCCATACCTGGAACTGTGAATCCACTGGAACAATTTATAATACATTTCACATAGAGCATTGACTGACTGAAGGTAGGTTGCTTTCAAAAGCCCTGTATATCATTAGAACCCATTATCCTCTTGCACTTCCTTCAGATGGAGAACAGTAACTGGACCACTGCCCAAGAGTTTATCTTCTCTGCATTCCCCAGAGACTGGGGAGATGCTGTTACCTGCTTTGTCCCACTCCTCTTCATCTATGCCTTCATCCTTATTGGAAACTTGATCATCATCATAGTTGTCCAGCTGAATGCTCACCTCCGCACCCCTATGTATTTCTTTATCAGTACTCTTTCTTTCCTGGAAATCTGGTTTACCACAACCTGTATCCCACTCATGCTGTCAAGCCTGCTAAGTGAGAAGAAGAACATTTCCTTAAATGTCTGTATGGTGCAATTGTATTTCTTCCACTCCACAGGCATCAGTGAAATGTGCCTTTTGGGAGCCATGGCTTTTGATCGTTATTTGGCCATCTGCAAACCCCTTCATTATTCAACCATCATGACTCCCAGACTATGTGTCCAGTTGATCCTGTTCTGCTGTGTCTGTGGCTTCATCACACCCCTGCCTGAGGTTGTGTGGATCTCCACACTGCCATTCTGTGGCTCCAATCACCTGGAACATGTCTTCTGTGACTTCCTCCCACTTCTCCGCCTGGCCTGCACAGACACCCGGACCATTATTATGATCCAGGTGGTTGATGTGATCCATGCTCTGGAGATAGTTGCAGACATATTCTTCATCCTCCTCTCTTATGCTGGCATTGTGGTAGTGGTCCTGCGTATCCGCTCAGCTGAAGGTCGCCATAAAGCCTTCTCTACTTGTGCCTCCCACCTGACAGTTGTTTCACTTTTCTTTAGTACAGTGGGACTCACATACCTCCGTTTCTCTGACACTCATTCCTTAATCTGGGACATAGCCACTGCCTTGGCATTCACAGTTTTGTGCCCATTTTTCAACCCCATTATCTACAGTTTGAGAAATAAAGAGATTAAGGAAAGTATAAAAAAGTACATGAGTCAGCCAAGGATTTTTTCTCAGAAGGCCAGATGATATGAACTTTGACACTTCAATGCATTCATGATCTTATCCATCTAGGCACACCTGGATCTACATCTTCCATTATATTACTTCCCCATGAATCTCTCTATGTTTTTCAAACATGGTCTATATAATGAATGGAAGGCCTTTATTAGATTATTTTTAAAATAAAGGTAATTTAAATAAACTCTAAGAATCAGAAATATTTTTTGGTGATGCAATTGGGGTTAAGTTACTTGTCTAGAGTCACAGAACTAGTGAGTGTTATGTGTCTGAAGTCAGATTTGAACTCAAGTCCACCTGACTCCAGGGCTGGTACTCTATCTGCTGCACCACCTAGCTGCCCCCAGAAATGTATTTTTAAAAAAAGAATTACTTGATATCTTTTATGGCATATTTTCAGAAATCTGCATCCTCAAAAATACATGAGTTCTCTGTAGGATTAACAAAATTTAAAACATAAAATAAAATAAAAATTGACCATAATAATCTAAGCAACTGACTTCTTTGGTAACTTACTGGACAAACCAGTGAAATAACAGTTTATGGGCAACCGTATGTCAGAATCACTAAGTTGTGCCCCAAAGATAGTTACTTGCCAATTACCCAGAGTTATGGCTGAAATAGGGGCAAAAAGTTTGTGTCATGAATTTCACTTGTTATAAATCAATTAAGAAAGCATGTGGATTGGATATGTGGAGGGACTGATATCCAAAGATAAGTTAATGTTCCTTCCTCTACTATATACACTAAAATGGAAGGTAGCAAAGTCTCTACAGAGACCTGTCTGCAAAAACTAACTTGTAATGTATTAAAACATCTGGATTATGGGAGTAAGAGGGAGAGAAGTCTGATGGTATACTGTTCTTACTCCTTTAGCTACAAAGCAAGACCTACTGTCTCTTCTTTTGTTTTGTTTGTCTTACAAGGTGCTGCTAAGCAACATTTCTTTGATTTTGTTGTTTTCATAGATGGAACAGGAAACTTACATAGAGGACCTCTAGAAAAGCCTAGGGGAGTCTCAGGAGTCTCAGGAGCTTTGTTGCTTCATGGAGTTTCCTCAAGAGCACGGTGACTCCCCCTGCCCTTCACCAGTCTGTTAGGGAAGGATGAGGGGGCTACATAAGGGAGATGGCACCAGGCATCCTCTTCTCCCTTCATGGCTTGAGGACAGAGAAATGATTTTAAAAAAGAAGTAGGAAGTACACTTTTGAAAATGGGGAGAACTTCTGGCCTTTAGACAAATGGAAAATGGGAAAAGATATTATTTCCTTCAGTTAGGGTTAGGTGTAAGAGGGATGGGACTTGGTCCCAGGAGGGCAGAAATAGAAGCATGTGAAAAACTGATAGAGTGGAAAGGGGTCTGAACTTGGAGTTGCAGATCTAGTTCGGAATTTGAGCTCTATTACTTAGTATCTCTGTGATCTGGGGCAAGTCACCTAACCTCTTTAGACTTCAGTTTTCACATATGAAAAAATGTGGGATTTGGGTGAGACAACCTCTAAGATTGCATCTATATTCCTATGATCCTAAGTTTCAGCTCAATGCAAAGAAAAAATACAAAAAAATCTAGCAACTAGAGTTATCTAAATGGAAAAATGAATAGTTTTGGTGGCATCTAGGTGGTGCAGTAAGTAGAGTGTTGGACTTGTAGTAAGGAGTACCTAAATTCAAATCCTGCCTCAACTACTTAGTACTCATATGTTGGGCAAGTTGCATAATTTTCTCATCTTCAGTTTTTTCATCTATAAAACAGGGATCATAATGGCACCTACCTCACAGGTTCCTTGTGAGGTTCAAAAAAAATGAAGATGTGTAAAGTGCTTACCTTAATGTGCTATATAAATGTTGTTATTTATAATCATTGTTGTTATTGGAAAGAGAATGTGTATGTATATATGTATAAAATATGCATAAGTATATGTGTGCGTGCATGTGTAGAGTACAATCTCTAAAGCTATACTTTCAACTCCCATTTAAAGAATGGGGTCCCCAGAGGGGGTCTTTTCCCCTCAGGGTTCTAGGGGAATGGTAGTGATTCCTAATGCTATAGCTAATAAGCCCTCATTAGAGTGCTTCCCCCTATAATTATCAGTTGATATCAATGAGTCAATGAGATCTAATTAGTTTCTAGAAAGGAGGATTTTACAAAGATGGTTTGGTATGAACAGCTGGTACAAAACATCCCCCCACCCTTCCCCCACCCTTCCCCTTGCCCCCCCCCCCAAAAATTGTAACACTCTACTACCAGTAATAAAAAGTTATGGAGAAAGTGGGCTCATGTTTAAAGAGCACATAAGGTGAAGAGGCAACATCATTCCTGGACTCTAGAGGCCATTTTCTTTTTTTCATGGGGTAATCACAAAATTTCATTTAGGGATGAGGTAACCCTTCTGCTGGGGTCCTTGTGGAAACTTTAAGCTGCCTTCTTTCAGTGGGTCTAGTTCGTCCTTGACTCCTGATGCTGACACACTGCTTGGAAGCCAATGAAAAAGTTCAAATCTTGTGGCCTTCTAAAGTTCAAAATTCTCCTCTGCTCAAGGGAGAGGGAAAGAGAGATGAGGCTGAGCCACTCTTCTGCCTTCCCCAACAAATATTTCCTCCTTAGTGGCTTGGCTGGAAGGTTTTCACCTCTAAACTGCCAGACATTCCAATACTGCTTGACTTCAAACTTGCTTGCTGATTTCATATATGCTGTAAATTTTTTTTATATAAATGTTGATTCCCCCTGTAAAATGCAAGCTCTTCAAGATCAGGGATTGTTCCACCTTTGTCTTCATACCCCTAGAGCCTAGTGCAATGCCTGATACATAGTAAGGGCTTAATAATTGCTTGTTGATTGAGCTTTATTATAGAAGAGTAGCCCAATTATTTGCAAGCAGATAGCCCTTTGGTGACCAGTGGGGATACTGCAGTCTTCAAGAAGGCTATAAAATATTTACAACTGAGCGGAACTGTGGTAGATGCTAGCATGATGGCTCAAGCAGAGCACCACGTGGTGGGGGTTCAGCTGTCATACTCCCTCAATAATACCATAAAATGCTGCCTTTCTCTAGGCTTAAGGAAAGCAGTGCAAAATCCAATCCAATAAACATTTATTAAGCGGCTACTAGGTGCCAAGCACTGTGCTAGATCCTGGAGATACAAATAAGAAAAAGAAAGACAGTCCTTGGCCTCAAGGAGCTTACAATCTAATGGGGGAGCATACACCAAAAGGAGGCAGGAAAAGGTTTGAGAACAGGGAGACATCAAGGGATATCTAGCAAAGGTGAATCTTGTTCCCTTGAGTTGACTAAAAAAAAGAAAGAAAAGAAAGCAGACAGGGCAGCAGAAGCATAATGAAATAAAGTCCAAAGTACAGTTTCTGCTGTTTCTTAATGAAGGCATTGGGAGTTTTGTATTTTATCCTCCAGCCCTCCAATCAGAGGGCAGAGGAGGCTGAGGAAGGTGGTTTCAGTCAAGGCTTGAGTTAGCAGCTTGGTAATGAGTTTAGAAGTGATGAGGTTAACCTGGAAGGGGCATCGTGTTTCATGGAGATGAAAAGCAAAACAAAACAAAAACAAAACAAAACAAAACAAAGCAAAAACAAAACTCAGGCAAGGCAGCAGGCACAGAGTGGAGATAGGGAAAAGTCTACTGGGACAATTTACACTACTGAGTGCACTAACTTTAGTGCCATAGCCATCACATGCAAGGCACACAGCTGTCATACTTTCATATATTAAGCTCCTTTCTGTAGGAATCTCTGTTTCTGTATACACCTTTATTCTCCTAAACAAGCTTCTGGGTTCCAAACTTTTTCCCAGGAGGCCCATTTTGTATCACTAGCATCTTAATTTCTACTTTATAGGTGCTATCAGAAATGCCATCTTTACCAGTTCTAGTGAGTTAGCTGATAAGCCAAAAGACCATATCATATAGGTAGCCTGGTTTGTGATATTCTTAATAGCCCAGGGCCCAGGCACAAAGCACCTTGTACAAATTTTTCTTGTCTTGTGATTCCTCATAAAATTGCTAAAAGTTTACAGCCCTTTTATGATTACTTATGTCAAGTACTATGGCTACTGCTCTTATAATGATGATAATAATTAAAATAATAGCTAATATTCACATAGTGCTTTAAGGGTTGCAAAGTACTTTACATATATTATCTAAATCATCTTCACAACAATCATGTGAGATAAAGTGCTGGTATTATTCCAATTTTACAGATGAGATAATAGAGACAGAAAACTTAAATGACTTGCCCAGGGTCACAAAGATAACTGTCTGAGGTAGAATTCAAACTCAGGATTTTCCAAGTCCAACACTCTGTCCACTCTGTCACCTAGCTGAAGACTGTCAATGCCCTAAGTCCTCTGACACAGGCAAGGCTTTCGAAAATAGAGAAGAGTTGAGTGAATGATTTAAAGTATACAGTTACTGTTGACCGTATGACAGAGTCATCACGGCATAGTCTTTTGGGATATTCTGTGTCAAAAAATTCAGGTAGCTCACAGTGCCATCAGATGCATAAACATTCCCAGATACACACACAAAATAGAAGAACACAGACACAAACACAGGAGAGACTGTCAGACGCCCCAGAGCTTCAATGCTCTGCCTCACAAACGACCCCCCAGGTCACTTATTTTCTCTTCTGTCAAAACATTATCCTTAGACCCAGTATAATAGCTAGTTTACAGACACCAGCCCAGACATCTAAGCTTTCCCTGCTTTATATGTTGATTTTTGATAACTATAGAGTGGGAAAGAGACTGATGACTTCCTTGGGCAGTTAGCCAAAACTATTTACTTCTGTTCCCATAACTCATATGCCCTGCCTCCCTGATTGTGCTAACGATTCAAAGCACATGATGAAGAATACACGGGTCTAAGAGAGGTGAAGCATAGCCACTCCCTTCAGTATCACAGATGAAACTCAGAAGTACATGTTTCCCTTTTGCAAATATAAAAAAAAATGAGGATGTTATATTAAAAATTAGGAGATTCTTATGAGTTAGAAAGGTAAAAAAACCTCAAATGAAAAGCAAAAGTTAACATTTTCCTCATGCTTTTAAAATTTTGATATTTATACATGACTAATAATTGCCTTTAGGAGCAAGCATTTACATTATTCAAAAGGATTAAGTGCCATGCATTCATTTTCCAGTTTTGAATTTCACAATGATTATACCCAAGACCATCACCATTGCTACCACTCTGCTGACCACCATACAAACGAAGTATGTAATTATTATCTGTTATTTTTTTATCGAGGAGAGAGAAAATGTCAACACATGAATTCATCAGTGTGAGAAACTTCCTACAATAATTAATGGATTAATTAACAATTTACAAGCATAACAAAAAATACTATGCCCAATTTAATAATGGTAATATCTACCTTTGTGATTGACATTTCTAAACAAATAATTATATCATATATAATTATGTGTAGTATTATAATATAATAAAATAATATATTATATTATACATAATTATATTACATATATTATATATATATATATAAACATTTCTTATTTAAGTAGATCTGTCATAGACCACTGATATTGAAGCTTTAAAAAAAAACTTAAATTCTTCTGAGGATCAGTGGAAAGAACTGGGAATGTTTAGCCTGGAGAGAAAACTCAGGTAGACAGGACAGCCATCTTTATTCAGATATTTGAAGGGCTGCCAGGCTGCCATATGGAAAAAAAAATAAAATTTAATGCTAAAAGTATAAATTCAAGAATAATGGGTGTAACTGTGAATTTGAATGAGATGAACTCACCCATAAAATAAAAGTGGCTGGGGAAAAGTATTAGAAACTAGAATTCCACAAAATGTTGTTTGAAAGAGACACACTTGAAACAGAAAGACATATACAATGAGTTAAATTAAAGGGCTGGAACAGAATCTATTATGCTTCAGCTGAAGTTAAAAAGGCAGGGATATCAATCATAATTTCAGACAAAGCAAAAACAAAAATAGAACTAATTAAAAGAGATAATTATGAGGAAAACTATATTTTGCTAAAAGGTGCCACAGACAATGAAGTAATTAATATAAAAAACTTATGGCAAGTTTCTCTGATAAAAACTTCATGTCTCAAATATATAGGGAACCAAGTCAAATTTATAAAAATAAAAAACATTCCTCAATTGACAAATGGTCAAAGGATATTAATAGGCAGAAGAAATCAAAGCTCTCTATAGTTACATTAAAAAATAGTCTAAATCAATAATTAGAGAAGTACAAATTAAAATGACTTTGGAGAACCACCTCTCTCCTATCAGAAATGACAAATACTGAAAAGATGAGGGGGATGATGGGAAATATGTATACTAATAAACTATTGGCAGAGTTGTGAACTGTTCCAACCATTCTAGAGAACAATTTGAAAATATGCCCAAAGGGCTATAAAACTGTGAATACCTTTTTATCCAGAATACCACTACCAGGTCTGTACCTCAAAGAGATGAAAGAAAAAAGAAAAGAACCTAAATGTACAAAAATATTTATATTAGCTCTTTTTGTGGTGGCAAAAAAATCAGAAATTGAGAAGATGCTCATCAGTTGGAGAATGGCTAATCTGGAATATGATTGTAAAGGAGTACTATTGTGCTACAAGAAATGACAAAGATGATTATTTCAGAAAAACCTGGAACTGGCGCAAAGTGAAGTGAGCAGAACCAGGAGAACATTGTACACCATAACACGATGATGATAAACTGTGAAAGACTTAGCTGTTTTGATCAATGCAATTATCCAAAACAATTCCAAAGTACTCATGATGAAAAAATGCTATCCACTTCCAGAGAGAGAACTGATAAATTCTAAGTACATATTGAAATATATTTTTCTTTGTTTGTTTTTCTTGCTTTTTTGCAATATGTCCAATGCAGAAATACATTTTTCCTGATTTTTCATGTATAAGTGATACCAGATTTCTTGCCTTCTCAGTGAGTGGGGGAGGGGCAGGAGGAAAGGAGAAAATTGGAAACTCAAACTCTTTTAAATGCTAAAAATAAATAAATATGTTTTAAAGGAAAAAAAAACATAAAATAAAATAAAGAGTAGTGGATGGAAGTTTCAAAGGGGCCAATGCAGGTTTGATGTCAGGAAAACCCTCAACAGGAAACTTAAATATTCAAAAGTGAATAGGCTACCTTACCTGGGGCATGGTTTCTTGTTGTTAGAGGTCACCAAGCAGAGACTAAACATTCATTTGTTAGATATATTATAATGGGGAGGACTTTCAGGTATGGGTTGGATTAAATCAGATTCTGTAATTCAATCAAATCTGCTCAACAAAATTATACTCAAAAACTTTTATATTTATTTTGTCAGAAGTGTAACAATCAATTACATGAAATGCATCACATTATGAAAGCACATAATATTTGTTGATCTTCCACTCAGGAGCAATATCCAGATACTACAAAGAATGTGTGTGTGTGTGTGTGTGTGTGTGTGTATGTGTGTGTGTGATTTCATCAGTGTATGGACCTTCCCATATTAGAATTCCTTTCACTGATGCATATCCAAAGCTTTAATATAACTTATGGTTTTAGAAAATTGCCTGGGGTTAAGTAATGCACCCTTGTGGTGATACAATTAGTTGGTATCAGAGGGGGCTCTTGAACCCCTACTTTTCCAATTCCATTATAATATAGTGTCACATAGGCACATGCTAAAATGATTAAATTTTATTCTTTGCTTAGTAACTTCAATAAAAATATTAAAATGCACAAACTAAATTACAGTGATCACACACAGAACTGTAAGTTTTATTTATTATATTACTGTAAGTTTATTTATTTAAAATGTGCGTATTCACTTTAACAATATGATAACAAAAATGTCATCTCTGAGTCCATGGCTCCATCTGAGCTATTTTTCCTCTGTGCATTTTTTTAGATTTTCATTGATGTAGAGAATAGAGAGCTGGGATTGGTCAGTAAGACCTGGGTTAAAATCCTTCACACACTGGCCCTGTTACTCTGGACAAGTCACTTAACTTCTCAGTGCACTAGGCAACTCTTTAAAATTCTCAGTTGCCAACTTGAACTGGTAGAAATGGTTTTCTCATCAAAACAAAACAAAATAAAACAAACAAAAAGAAATAGTTTTCTCATCTGGGAAGTCCCTTATACTAAAAAAAATCACAGGTTCAGCTCCTACCCCAGAGGCAGCTAGGTGGCGCAGTGCCCAGAGGACTGTTCCTGGAGCCTGGAGGACCTGAGTTCAGATCTGGTCTTAGATACTTACTAGCTGTGTGACACTGGGTATATCACTTAACCTCTGTCCGTCTCACTTCCCACCACTATAAAATGGGGATAATAATAGCAACTACCTCTTAAGGTTATTGTGAGGATCAAATGAGTTAACATAGATTAAAGCACTTGTTAATCTTGCAGCTGCTGCTGTTTACCCTTTGTTCTCAAAAAGAACCATGACATCAAAGAAGTGATGCCAAGACATGCAAGTGAATTGGATTTAAGTGAGGGAAGGCTGTGCAAAATTGCTACCCTCACTTTCTCCTCCAGAGCCATTGGTGTGATATATAAATGCTAGACATTATCATCCCCATGCCTACTTTGTTATACCATAATTTGTGCATTGGATAGAAGGGGTTTTATTATAGTATAAATAATAATGCTTTGTATAAAACACTAGACTTGGAATCAGGAAGATTCATGTGCATGAGTTCAAATCTGGCTTCAGACACTTACTAGCTGTGTAACCCTGGGCAAGTCACTTAACCCTGTTTGCCTCAGTTTCCTCATAAATGTAAAGTGAGCTGGAAAAGGAAACAGCAAACAATTCTAGTATCTTTGTCAAGCAAACACCAAATGGAGTCATGGAGAGTCAGACACAACTGGAATGACTGAATAATAACACAATGTTGCTATCAGTATTTTTCTATAGAGAGACCTTTTTTTTTCTCCCTTACAATAACATCCTTAGGGTATAGTCTTGGTAGTAAAATCTGGACCAAATCATGTGTTTTTCTGCATTTAAAAAAAAAGCCCAAAATGATTTATAATGATTTTTTTTTACCACAGAGCAAATTACCTTTACTGCCAAATCTTCATTCTCAATAAATGGATTATCAAGTCCATATGTTTAATTCCAAGCCAGTTTCCCTCCCTTCGAACCTCATCAAATCTCACCCTTTTGACTTCTTGTTTGCTCCATGCTGTTCCACAACCCTGCCCGGTCAATATATGTTCAGGAAATGCACACTAATTCCTATGATTGACCTAAGCCTAAATCACCATTGGAAGCATTCACTAGAATATAAGTTCCTTGAGGACAGGGACTGTTTTATTTCCATCTTTGTATCCTCAATACCTAGAACATTGTCTGACACTTAGCAAGTGCTTAATAAATGTGTTTTGAATGAATTAAAACATTCAAGCAATTGCTTGCTGACTTTCTGATGGAGACATCATAGAAGGTGACATTTCAGATTTGGACATCTCTGAGGTCCCTTTGAAATTTAAGCCCTTTTTGTACTAGAATTAGAAATGTGGTTTTTTTTTTGTTTGTTTCTTGTCCCCTTCCCCCCCCCCATTTTCCTGTAGGGTAAGACAGATTTCCATACCCAATTAAGTGTGTATGTTATTCCCTCCTTAAGTCAAATCCTATGAGAATAAGATTCACTCATTCCCTCTTACCTTCCCCCGCTTCCCCTCCACTGTAAGAGACTTTTCTTCTCTGTTTTTTTTTTGAGATAATTTACCCCATTCTACCTATCCCTTTCTCCTTCACCTAGTATAATCCTGTCTCACCCCTTAATTTTATTCTCCAGATATCACTCCTTCATCTTCAACTCATCCTGTGCCTGCTATCTATGTCTATACCTATATCTATACCTATATCTATATCTATATCTATATCTATATCTGTGTCTGTGTCTGTGTCTGTGTCTGTGTCTGTGTCTGTGTCTGTGTCTGTGTCTATGTCTATGTCTATATCTATATCTATATCTATATCTATATCTATATCTATATAATTTTTTCCCTCTAACTACCCTAATACTGACAAAGGTCTCATGAGTTACAAATATCATCTTTCCATGCAGGAATGTAAACAGTTCAACCTCAATAAGTCTCTTATGATTTTCTCTTTCCTGTTTACCTCTTCATGTTCCACTTGAGTCTTGTATTGGAAAGTCAAATTTTCTATTCAGCTCTGGTCTTTTCATCAAGAATGCTTGAAAGTCCTCTATTTCACTGAATGATCATTTTTTCCCCTGAAGGATTATACTAAGTTTTGCTGGGTAGGTGATTCTTGGTTGTAAGCCTATCTCCTTTGCCCTCCAGAATATTATATTCCATGACCTGCAGTCCCTTAATGTAGAAGCTGCTAAATCTTGTGTTATCCTGATTGTGTTTCCACAATACTTGAATTGTTTCCTTCTGGCTGCTTGCAATATCTTCTCCTTGACCTGGGAATTCTGGAATTTGGCTACAACATTCCTAGGAGTTTTCCTTTGAGGATCTCTTTCAGGAGGTGATCAGTGGATTCTTTCAATTTCTATTTTGCCCTCTGGTTCTAAAATATCAGGGCAGTTTTCCTTGATCATTTCTTGAAAAATGATGCCTAGGCTCTTTTTTTGATCATGACTTTCAGATAGTCCAATAATTTTTAAATTATTTCTCCTGGATCTATTTTCCAGGTCAGTTGTTTTTCCAATGAGATATTTCACATTGTTTTCTAATCTTTCATTCTTTTGGATTTGTTTTATAGTGTCTTGATTTCTCATAAAGTCACTAGCTCCAATTGCTCTATTCTAATTTTTAAGGAAGTGTTTTCTTCAGTAATCTTTTGGACTTCCTTTTCCATTTGTCCAATTTTGCAATTAGGGCATTCTTCTCCTCATTGGCTTTTTGGACCTCTTTTGCCACTTGAGTTAGGCTATTTTTTAAGGTGTTATTTTTTTCAGTATTTTTTGGGGGTCTCCTTTAGCAAGCTGTTAACTTGTTTTTCATGATTTTCTTGCATCACTCTCATTTGTCTTCCTAATTTTTCCTCTACTTCTCTTACTTGCTTCTTAAAATCCCTTTTGAGCTCTTCCAAGGCCTGGGACCAATTCATAATTTTCTTGGAGGCTTTGGATGTAGGAGCTTTGACTTTGTTTTCTTCTTCTGGTTGTATGTTTTGATCTTCTTTGTCACCAAAGTAAGATAATATAGTCTGACTCTTTTTGTGTTGCTTGCTCATGATCCCAATCAATTACTTGAGTTTTAAACTCTTTGTTAAGGTAAGAGTCTGCTTCCAATGTGGAGAATGTACTGTCCCAAGCTTCAGGGGTTTATACAGCTGTTTTCAGAGTACTTCTAGGGATCTGAAAATTTTCAGTTCTTCCCAGGTGCTATGATGAGGGGCGAGGTGTTTCCTCTCCACCACTACAACAAACTCCACCAGGCCAGCACTCCTCCTCACCCCAGGACTGCCCTTCAGAAGCCCATCCAAGCATGGGCAAAGCAGGAGATTCCTGCCTCAGCACTGGCAAAGAGATCCCTGCAATCTGTCTCTGATCAGCCACTCGATTCCCCCTCAGTTTGTGGGTCGGAAGCTCAGGAGGCAGCCGTTGCACCAGACCTAGCTTCTCTCTCTAACCGCAGTCACAGACTTTTCCCACTGACCTTCTAAGCTGTCTCTGGCATTCATGGGTTGAGAGGTCTGGAAACTGCCACAGCTGTTGGCAATTCAGTCTGAGGCCTGTTCCAGGTTTGCTGCGGCCTGCGTGCCCATGCCAAACTGCGCTCCTCTCCTTGTCTCGTGCGATATACCTTTCTGATCAGCCATCCAGGTTTTCTTGGGCTGGAAATTTGTTTTACTCTGTCTTTTTGTGGGTTTTGCTGCTTTTGAATTTGTTTAGAGCCATTTTTTATAGGTAATTGGAGGGGTTTGAGGGAGAGTTCAAGCAAGTCACTGCTTTTACTCTGCCATCTTGGCTCTATCTGTTATAATGAAATTTTAACAAATCAAATTTTATTCTTTCTTCTCCTCTTCAGGAAAGGAAGTTGAATAGCATTCTATTTCCTCTATTCAGAAACTTTGCTCTGACTTGCTATTTTGTTTTTCTTCAGGGCACGCATTTTCCTATAAGTCTTAAGATGAATTTAGAAGTAACTTAAGTTGCCAATTCACCAGTATGCTATAAAAGAAACAAGCCCATTTCCCAGACCAAAATTAATCTCTATAGGTAAGTGGGCACATAGAATTCACATGGGCATATTTACCATACTGATGAAAATATATACCAGTATTTTTAGGCTAGAATTAATGATAGTTCTTTACTATCTGTGAACATTAAACACATGGATGACCAGAAGAGGTGATGGGCCTGATATGTAGAGATACAGATAGCTAATAGCTTGATAACAAAGAAAAATAAGATGAATAGTCAGAGTATAGCACTTGAATCCAGGAAATATTAAAAAGAACCAGAGAAAGGTATTCAGCATGGTGGGTGATCTCCTACAGAGGAATTATAAAAAGGTACTATCAAGAATCAGATGAGGCAAAAACGAATGGATGATTAGCAACATGCCCCAGTGGAAGGAATGACCACATCAGTGAGACTGGAGATATATTGAAGTTTTGAAGGGTAGTGGAGACTTATTTTTATTTTTCTCTTATCTGTCTCAGCTCAAAGGTTGGCTTTCCCTGACTATCCAGCAAATTGGGGAAGCAACCCTTGTAATTAAATACTGCCCTCCTCCTCCATTAGTACTTTGAAGGACTTCAGGAGCTTGAAAGAGAGTTAGAGAGAAATTAGGGTTCTTGGTCATGTTTTTAGGCTTATAGGACTTGTTAACAGGGACCTGAAGTATGTCAACCGGTAAGTGGTGGCAGAGGGGAGAAAAGTCGAATAAAACCAAGTCAACAAACATTGATTAAACACCTGTCATGTGCCAAGTGGTAGGCCAAGAGTGGGGACCCTGCAGCCCTGAGGCCACATGTAGCCCTCTAGGTCCTCAAGTGCAGCCCTTTGACTGAATCCAAACTTCACAGAACAAATCCCTGTCTAGGCCAAGCAATGGGGATACAAAGAGAGGTAAAAAAAAAATGGTCTCTGCTCCAAGGAATTCACAACCTAATAATGGAAAAGATAACATGTAAATAACTGTGTACAAATGAGATAAACATGGGACAAATTGGAAATAATCTCAGAAGGAAGACAATAATGTTGATGTTTTTACTCCTAATCATGTTCTGCTAAATGAAGGTGGAGAAAATCATGCAACTATTCTGGCTGGGTCTACTATTAATGTGTGTTACACAACCTCAACTGGCCCTCATTGCTGCTAGGCAATCCTACCACACCTCCCTCATCAACTGGCTATCCCACTCTCTGTAGCTTCTCTTCCAAACCTTTTCCTCCCCACCTCTAATCTCCCATGGCTCCCCCTCCTGCTGCCCTATCAACTGAGATCTTTGCCTCCTATTTTGTAGAAAAAAATTGAGGCTGTTTGGCACAAGCTCTTTCTTCTCCACCCTTCCTTTTCTCTAAACCTTCAGATGCCTTCTGCCACTATCTCCTCCTTTACCCCTGTGTCACATAATAAAAGGTCCTTATTCCTTACCAAGGCAAATCCTGACAACCTAGGTGTCATCTTCAGGTGATCACTTTCTCCCATCCTGTGTACAAGAGATTGGCCAGGCCTGCTGATTTCACCTCTGCAACCTTGTTCAAATATGCCCTCTTCTTTCCTCTGACATGGCCACAACCTAGTGCAGGCCCTCATCATCTCACTTCTGGACAATTACAATAGTCTGTTGGTGGGCTTGCCTGCCTCAAATCTCTCTCTCCAATCCAATCCATCCTTCACTCAGCCACAAAAATGATTTTCCTAAAGCACAGATCTGACCATGCCACTCAATAAACTCCAGGGGCTCCCTCTTGTCCCCAAATACAAAATGCTCTGGTTGACATTCAAAGCCCTTCATAACCTAGCCCCCTCCTACCTTTACAATCTTCTTACAACTTATTCCCCAACATGTACTCTTTAAGTCAGTGACCCTGGCCTTCTGGCTGTTCCACAAATAAGATACACCATCTGTCTGCCCTGGGCATTTTGTGGGCTGTCCCCCATTCCTGGTATGCTCTCCCTCCTCAACTCTGCAGAAATTTTAGCGGAGACCTTGGCTTCCTTTAGGTCTCCGCTAAAATTTCATCATTCATAGGAAGTCTTTCACAAGCCCTCTTAATTCTAGTGTCCTCCCTCTGTTAATTATTCCCTATTTATCCAGTATATAGCTTGCTTTGTCTATATTTGTCGGCACATTATTTCCCTCATTAGATTGTTAAGTTCCTTGAGGGTAGAGACTGTCTTTTTGTTTCTCTAATATTTAGCACAATATCACACAGTAGGTACTTAATACAAGTTTATTGATTGATTAATTGAAGAAGAACAGGAAAGGCTTCTTGCAAAAGCTGGGATTTTATCTGAGATGTAAAAAAAAAAGCCAGGGAAGCCAGGAGGTGAAGATGAGGCGGGTAAAGAGTTTCTGGCATGAGGGACAACCAGTAAAAATGGACAGAGTGAGGAGATAAAAGTTCCTTATTTAAGGAATAGGAAGGAAGCCAGTGTCACTAGACTAAAGAATATACATGTGTGTCAGGGGGCGGGAGAAAGGGAGTATTAGGTGTAAGAAGCCTGAAAAGTTAGGGGCACGACTATATTATAAAGGGTTTTGAATGGGATCCACTGGAGTTTACTGGGTAGGGGGGTTGTAGCAGGTTGGGGAGAGGTGACCTGATCAGACCTGTGCTGTAGGAAAATGACTGGCAATTGAGTAGAGAATGGTTTGGAGTGGAAAGAGATTTGTAGTGAGTAGATTCACTCACAGGCAATTGCAATCATCCAGGCATGAGGTGATAAGGAACTGTATAAGGGTGTCGGCAGTGTTAAAGGAGAGATAGGTCATCAATGAGAGATGTTACAAAGGTAGAAAGACAAGAATTGGCAGAAGATTGGACATGGGTTAAGAGAGAGAAAGAGAAGTTGAGGATGAAACCTAGGTTGCAAGCCTGTTTGCGAGGAAGGGTGTTGCCCTTGAAAATAAAAAGAAATTTAGGAAGAGGGGAGGATTTGAGGGGAAAGTAATGTAATGAATGAAAAATCCTGAGAGACAGAGTTTCTGGGTAATTAATCAACAACTTATTAATTAGGCTAACTAATAATCAATAAATTGATGATCAGTGGTTTCTCTCAGAAAACCAAAAAATCCCTTTAGAGACACTGAAAGCTTTAAATACCTTTGGTAAAAAGGGATGATCCTGGCAAGTGAAAATCAACTTTGATTGGTGGACATTTAAGGAGCTAGGAATCTTCAGCTCTTCTTGCTGAGAATGTGGCTTGATTTTGAGATTCAGTTGCCTTCAGCAATTTGGACCGGGGAATCCATCTTCACCCAGACCACACTGGTTGGCTTTCTCCTCCATGAATTGGGTCATCCTAAATTCTAAGAGAGGGTTACAAAGACAGGAGCTCATTTCCTGGAGCAAGAACTTGTCTAGACTGGATTCTGTTTACACTTTAAACATAAGTAAGTTCTCCTAATTGGGTGGGGACTGGAGGAGCATGTTACCTGAGGGTTAAGGACAATTTCATCTATCAGTCATGTCCTTCAGAGACCAACTGACCTTCTGCAGGGGCTGGGCCCTAAATGAAGAAATAGAAGGAGAAAAGTCTAGATCCTAAGTTAATAATTGTTTATTAATATAATAGCAAATAATAATTTCTCCTGGGTAATGAATTCAGTTTTGAACATATTGAGTTTAAGATGTCTAGAGGACATCCAATTCAAAGTGGACGTCCAAAACAGTTGGAAATGTGAAAATGGATGTGAGAAAAAAAGTTGGGGCTGAGTAATGATTTGAGCATAGAGATGAAAATTGAATCTATGGGAGCTGATGAGGTCACAGATCAAATAATATAGGTGGAGAAGATAAGAGGACCCAGGACGGAAGTTTGGGAGACATCCACAGCTAGCCAATGTTACTAGATGAGGATATAGCAAAGAGAATGGAGAAGGAATAATCAAACTGTAGGACTAGAAGCAGGAGAGAGCAGTACCGTGAAAACTGTTTTCTTCTTGGCCTTGCCCTTGACTTTCTGGACTTCAGAACCATGTCTACTCTACTGCTGGCTTGTCTTGGAACTTTCTTCAGCTCCTGGGGCCTCTGTTCCCTGTAATAGCCTACAGCCTGCTCACCCTAGAATGTTCTTCCACAAGATCTCTGCCCTTCCCCTGCTTATTATCTAATTGGTGAGTTCTTCCTGGAGGAAGAGGAAAGTCTTAGGCCAGCCTGCCTTCATTTTCTTCCTCACTCTGTTCTTAACTTTATGGATTTTAAAACTATGTCCCACACCAAGTTACTTTCTACTCACCCTGCCTCCCTTTTCTGTTACTTTTTGTGTGTTGTTCTTCCCTCATAAGAATTAGCCTCCTTGAAGACAGGGACTATATTTCTTTTTGTTTGTATTTATATTCTTAGCAGTTAGCATAGTGCCTGGCCCATAGCCGGTACTTAATTAACACGTTTTTCTTCCTCCTTCCTTTTTCCCCTTCCTTTCTTCCTTCCTTCTCTCTCTTCTTTGCTCTTTCTTTCCCTCCTTCCTTCCTTCTTTCTTTCCTTCCTTTCTTCCTCTCTCCCTCCCATTCTTATTCCCTTTCCCTCCCTCTCTCTCCCTCTTTCCTTCCTTCCTTCCTTCTTTCTTTCTTTCTTTCTTTCTTTCTTTCTTTCTTTCTTTCTTTCTGTCTGTCTTTCTTTCTTTCTTTCTTTCTTTCCTTCCTTCCTTCCTCCCTCCCTTCTAGAGAGTCAGGGAGAGGCTGATCAACAGCATCAAAGGCTGAAGTAAAGTCAATAAGAATGAGAACTGAGAAAAGGCCACTAAATTTGGCAATTAGAGATTGTTAGTAATTTTGGAAAGAGAAGTTTCAGTCAAATGAAAAAGTCAGAAGTCAGATTGTAGATGGTTAGTAGAATGAGAGGCAAGGAAATGGAGGTACCTTCATTGACCTTCTCAAGGGAGGAATAAGGATATGGAAGGATAGCTAGTGGAAATGAATGGATCAAGTGAGGGATTTTTGAGGCTGGGGGAGACACGGGCATGTTTGTAGGCTTTAGGGAAGCAAAGAACAGAGAGATTGAAGATAAGAGAGTGGGGGTGATAGAGGGGACAATCTGCTCAAATCGACAGGGTGAAATGGGATCACTTGTGCATGTAGAGAGGTTTACCTTGGCACAGATAAGGCCCATTTCTTTTTCCCATTTATATGAGCCAAGGATAAAGGAAGATAAAATGATGGAAAAGATCTAAAGAGTATGAGATGAGGGGGAAGGGAGAAGAGATAGTTCAAGGAGAATGGCCTCAATTTTTTTTTCATTAAAATATGAGGCAAAGTTCTCACCTGAGAGTGTAGGGTGAGGGGTGCCATGAGAGACATGAAAAGGTTAGGAAAAGGCACAGTGTTGAGTGGGATAGTGAAGTGATTAGTGAAGTATAAAAGGGTTCCCTTGCCTCATTGAGGTCCCAATGAGATCATGTAACATAAATTTGTAATGGATCCAGACAGCATGGTTTCATGTTTTTTTTGTCTCTAGCTTTGTTTAGCATCAAACATGTAGGAGTGAAGGCAGAGGATGGTGAGGCTGAGGTTTGACAGAACAAGATTTTAAGTAGGACAGAAAATAAAGTCAAGAGTTGAACTTATTCACCAGGGAGTCAAGATAGGGAAGAAAAAAGAGGATAGCAGACTATGGATTCACCCAAACCATCCCTAACATCAATGACAGAAACCAGTGAAAAGTTGAGAGGGGGCAGATTTGTGTTTCTGAGTGCTGGGCAAACATTTATGACACTGGAGGTCAGTGGGAACTAGAACAGGAGGGAGAAGCTTTGAATCAGAAGCACCTTAATCTGTTCCAGAGTTTGAGCTGGAATGTTCATATGCCAGAGAGACTCTGAAGTAGCCCCTTCTACATATCAACATGAGGTCTTCCTCTGGAAAGGCTAGCTATGGAAACTGTTGGGAGCCACAAAGAACTATAGGCAGAGCAACAGATCAGAGATAACTAAGAGGTGAATAGCACATAGAGTGACAATCAATATTGCCAGCTAGAAAGTGATAGGGGAATAACAAGTATTGCCTGCTATGGACCACAGAGAGCTCTAACAGGTGAGATATCCTGGGAGCTGAGCCCTTCTTGGAGTATGATTACTGAGTTTATCCAGGTCTCTGGGGATAGATTCCTCATCAATAGGTGGCATTATATTCCAAAGGCTCAAATAAAAGTGCTCTTTATTTTCTTTGACCTTTAAATAAACTTTTCTTCTTTGAGCTTTATGTACTGCCTATTTGTAAAGAGAGATGGCGACAATACCTTGTTTGGCTTCAGATTAGAAAGTGGCACATAAGAACTTCTGACAAAAGGTTTACAGAAGTATACATGTTGAAATAAATACACACATACATACACACATTAACAAATTGGTACACATGCTGACAGATAATAAATACATGTTTAAGGACTTCTAGAGCAAAAAAAAAATTCTTTAAATTATATGCTACTTATTCTGAGAGAGGGTACCAAATGTTAGCAGTATGCCTACTTAGCCTTCCTTAGCAATGTCATAATTATCAGCTGACAAGGGTTATATTCTAGTTTTGGAATGTGTGTGTGTGTGGAGAGGGGGCACAATTACTTGTCTCTCCCACACTTAAATCTATCCAAAGTCCTAGGTCTCAGAAAACTGGTCCCTAATAAGTAATACGAATGAATTGAGATGTTAACTTTCTGTTGTGAATGGGGTTGGACTTTCTTTCATCCAAAATGACTTGCTCCTTTAAAAGGGAGGATACCTGCAATGATTGTAATGTTTAGCATAGAGTTTAGGAATATATATATATATATATATATATATATATATATATATCAACAACATTTAGAATGAGAAGCAGCAAGAATGGAGACTCTAGGACAAAACTTGAAAAATTGACTATTTTGAAATCAATAGGCAAGACTTAAAGACAGTCAGTAGCAGAGCTCTGTGTGAGGGACTTCCCTGGAAGCCCAGTGGCATCCTGAAGGGATTTCAATTTCACCTTTGCAATATTTCTTGAATATCCCCCCTTCTATCCTCTGATACTGCTACAGCTCTGGTGCAGGCCCTTGTTACCTCATGCCTGGGCTATTCCAATAGCCTGCTAAGCTATTACAATAGATTTTTACTTTCCCTTCTGACCCAACCTGCTGGACAGAGGAGCATAAAGCAGGTTTTTTTTTTTTATTCTTCTCTCTATCTATCTGTCTCTGTCTCATTCTGCCTCCATCTACCTGAGTGTCTCTGTCTCTGTCACTCTATGTAGACTTTCCCACCCCTATACCTCCCATAGGGAAGTAGTATAGCAGCCTCAATAGTTACACTGAAGTAAGATGTAAATGTCTTCTACCTTTAGGGTTACTAGGGTTAAAGGTTATATTCTCTATATGTAGCAGTCATTTTGATGAATTGGTATACTTGTTATTAAGCTAGAAGCTCCTTTGAAAATACATTTGTGTGCTAGTCCTGATTACTTTATTAAATACCTATTAGCTATTTTTGAAAAGATCTGAGGTAAAGAGACCACTGGCCCTTAATGGATTAGGTAGAGAAACTTGGTTTGTACTTGACACATTTATGGATAGAGGCAATGTGATCATAGAATTTTAAAGTAATGCAAGGGGTGATTTTAATGTAAGTCCTATAGACAAACTTAACTAAGTCATTCTGCTTTAATTTCCTTCCCAGCATGATGATCTTAGTGGCCTTTTCAAATTTGACTTTGTTACTGAAACCATAAACTTAAGATCAACCATTATTAAGCCATTGTCTTTCTCCTAGAGAAGTCATAGTTATAACTTCCCATTTTAAGAAAAAAATCTCCATTAGTTTTCTGTGAATTTTTATAGGTTTCCCCCCCTAGGACTTAAAAATAAATGCCCATCATATGAGACAGAGAGAGAGAGACAGAGAGAGAGAGAGAGAGAGAGAGAGAGAGAGAGAGAGAGAGAGAGAGATTCTTCACAACTCTGGGGTTCTACATGAACAATCTATTACATATTTTATTTTCTTTACCAGATTTTTGACAACTAGCCAAATGTCCAGTATTTGTTCTAAGTAAGGCATAATATTTGACCTTCCTTTATTCTGCATGCTATCCTAGTTCATCTTCATTCTATATATTCATGAGTTCATTCCAGTAATTTAACAATTTAAAAAAAACAAATTCAATTCAATTTAATTCTCAATTAAAACATTACTGGTTCAGGCTTTGTTTTTGTTTGCCTCTTATTCTTGTAGTTTAAAATAATTTCACACAAAAAATTAAAAAAAAACAAAAACATAAAATATTTTCATCCAAGTTGTCTACTAAATTAACCTAAGAGGTATTCTTACACTACTACTATTTGAATTCCAGTGTTGTCTGGTACATCTCTGAGGGACCACTAGAGCTTCCTACCTACCAGGGGAACAGTAGGATTACAGTAGTGGCACCATACAGAATCCCCAAGGTTAGTATTATTGAAACTCTCCTATTAGCATAGACAAGCTACAATTTTCTTTACATGCTGGAATATAATCCAAATGACTCAAATGTCTGATATGAACATTTATTTTGTATGAGACACAACTTTTAATATAAGCAAATGAAAAGAAACTTGTGTTTCATCATTCAATCAATCAATCAATATTTATTAAAGGCCTACCGTGGGCCAGTCACTGTGCCAAGTGCCAGAGATACAAAAAGAGTAAAAAAACAGTCCCTGCCCTCAAGGAGCTCACAATCTATTGGGGGAGACAAAAATCAAACAAATATGCATAAACAAGCCATATACCGGATAAGGAAGAAATAATTAAAAGAGGAAAGGGACTAGAACTAAGAGGGGTTGGTAAAGGCTTCCTGTAGAAGATGAGACTTTAATTAGAACTTAAAGGAAGCCAGGGAAACCAAGATGAGAAGAGGAAAGCTTTCCAGTCAAGAGAGAGAGCCAGAGAAAATGCCTAGAGCCAAAAGATAGAGTGTCATGTTTGTAGAACAACCAAGAGGCCAGTGTCACTGGATTGAAGAATATATATTGGGGAATAAGCCATAAGAAGACTAGAAAGGTGGGAGAAGGCTAAGTCACAAAGGACTTTGAATGACAACTGGAAGATATTGTATTTGATCCTGGGGGCCATTGGAGTTTCTTAGGAAGAAGTGACATGGTTAGATATGCACTTTAGGAAAATCATTTTGATGAATGGAGGATGAATTAGAATAGGGAAGAAACTTGAGGTGTTCAGACTCACCAGCAAGCTATTGTAATAGTCCATGCATGAGGTGATAAGGACCTGCACTGGAGTTGTAATCGTATCAGAGGATAGAAGGGGGAATATTAATATGATATTGCCAAGATGAAATGCCTTGGCAACAAATTGGATTTCGGAGGTGAGAGATGGTGAGGAATTGAGAATGACACCTAGGTTGTGAGCCTGGGGGACTAGGAAGATAGTGTTGCCCTTGATAGCAATAGAAAGTTAGGAGGAAGGGAAGTCTTACGGAAAAGGATATTAGGTTCAGTTTTGGATATGTTGAGTTTCAGATCTCTCCTGGACATCCAGTTTATGATGTCTGAAAGAAAATTGGACATGTGAGATTGGAGGTCAGCAAGGAACTTCTTCCTGATACAATATTAAATTTCGGCCTCTCACAACATTTTTGTAAAATATGAGATTTAGGTTTATGGTTATGAGGTTTAGGGGTAAACATTGCTACTCCTCAATTTACTGACACCCATACTCTTTAATTTTTCCATAAATCCAAGGAATGAGAATGAATAACCTGACTTTCCACTATCTCAGTTTCCTTCCTTGCAGTCTGGAGTTTCTCTGAAATTTCCTCCATCAATACTTCTTCATAATGTTGCTATAATTCTTCTCTCTGAAACTATGATTAAAGATTTCCCTCATTTCTATAAGGTCTACATACTTGCTTTGATGTAGGAGTGAATGCTGGATACTGTCCAGCTTCCATGATCTCCAGGAAATGGATGAGAAGGCTCATGTAGTGAGGACTGTCTTTTGGGGACATGCTTAGAGTTGCTATTCTTATATCTGAGTGACCTCATGGAAGCTAAGTTGGGTAGGGGTGATGTGACTCATGCTGTAGAGTTTGTATGGAGACATGATGAAGGACTCGATTATTGGCTTTAAACACAGAAGAGCCTGCTTACTCAGCTCTCTTCCTTTTTGGCTTTGAATCATGAAGGACTGTTTTAAGCTGCATCCTGAAAGACATTTGGGGAGATGTGACTGACCCTTTTCCCCACTCCTGACTACATATAACTGAAAGCATATGGCAACTAAAGCACATGTCCCTCTCAGACAAATCTGAGCCTGAGTTTGCACAGCATCTTTTGGGTTTGTTCTTTCCTGTTATTAGGCCAATGAATCTGTCCTGAGATGGAAATGCTTCTGTTTTTGTTTGTCAAATGTATGACAGTGTCCTTTACTCAGCAGTCTTTTTGTGTGTAGGAATAACTTATTTATTCCGACCTAATTTATATTGTACTTTGAGCACTTTTTTTTTTACTTCTCCCTTAAATCTGGTTGTATTTTCTTCTTTCTGCTGCTTTTACAGGGTGCTAATAGAGATCCACACTAGGGTTTTTCCACTAATACCAAACTTTCCAGAGGGGTCAGTACCCATTCAATGGGGATTGATTCAGGAACTCAGGAAATTGCCCTCTAGATATTCTTTGTAGTTTTTAAGCATGGCTTGAGAAAGCAGACATAGTATCTAGTACTGATTGCTTATTTTATCCATCCCATCTTTGTTCTTCAGACCCAGAGTGTCTTTTTCCTGAATATATTCATTTAGTAGCTTCTTTGTCCCCTTTTACCTAGAGAGAATGGGAAGGACCTTTCCCCAACAGGGCATAACTGGCTTTAATATTTAATTCCTGCATAAGCAGCCAGAGAAGAAAAGTACACATCCTTCTCTAGTAAGATGTCAATTGCCTGCTCTTTGCTCATGGTTAGCTCAATTCTTCTTCTAAAACTACCTGCCTGGGATGCTAAGAACTTCATCAATTAGTGGGGGAAAGACAAAAACACACCCCACCTTATTATAAAGAGCCCTTCCTTCACTGTAGCATTCTGGCTAAAGTGTAGGACCTGGAGACAAGTAGACATTGGTTCAAATTGTGCCTCAGAAACCTTATAAAATGTATTCCCATAGATAAGTCATAACTTCTCTTAGCCTCAGTTTCATCATCTATAGAATGGAGATAATGGAGAATCTATCTTATAAGCTTGCAGTGAGGTTCAAATGAGATAATGTACTTGTAGCATTCCAGGGGATGTCAAAGAGACATAATGACCTCTCTGGGCAATCCCCACTTACCATGACATGTTGGGTCTCCAGAAGCTGGTTGATTACTGCTATTCTTCAGGATCTAGGGTAATCCTTAGGGGATGGAATTTCCTTACCTAACAGTCATTGAACTCCACCAGTGTACTCCCCAATATCATTTAACTAGTTAACATTTCCACATTATCAATTAACCAATTAATAATAATTCACATTTACAAAACACTATATACTGAAAAGGAAAAGCAAGGACAGAAGTATATCAACATCCTCCCAAACTAGGGACGTTCTCTATTCTACATGTCCACTTGGTCCCTGGCGAGAGTAAATTTCAACTTAAAGTGGTTACTGTAAAATATTCACTGCCCTTCCCCCACCACCACTAAGGGTACTTCCTACTTCCTAGTGCTAGGACTACTTTTCTCACTTTGCAAAATCCCCACCCCCAAATTTCCTTCTGAGTGTAATATAGCCAATGAATGAGTTGTTTGTTCCTGTGTTCAACTGGTATGACTCCTTGATGGGCCAGATCTAGCAGGTAACTCTTTGGGGATTCTTCAATTTTCTCACTAGATTCAGCTACTGCTGCCATTGATTCTGGGATATTATTTGTTAGTGAGACCTAGAATAGCTTTGATTCACTAGTCTTGCCAGTCATCTGGGCTTTCCTGTCTCAGGAGATCCATTCACTTAAGATTAGGAAAAAGAGAAACACAACAAGAAAAGATAACACGGAAACAAAGACATCTGGTAGAGATCTCACTTTTGATATTTAGGCTACTAACTACTTTCTTTAACTCCATTGTTACTCATCTTCCATTTTCTAAGAGGACCAATGACATCACAAGTCTTTACTTGTGAGTGAATTGAATTGAAATGAGGCAGAGTTGTGAAAAGTCATCAGCTCATTCTCTCTTCTGGAGTCATTGATGTCCAGTGGCAAGACAAAAGTCAAGATGACTGACAATGATCCTGGATGCAGTAGAAGACTTTGGCATCTTTGATGTCAGACCAAGCTCTAAGCATTACACAGTGCCTGGGTTCTCATCTGCCCATTCTGCTAGGGGAAATCTTCACATGCCTAGGATAGACATCGCCCTAACTCACTGATGGATTTGAGGTCTGTCAGTTTCCCTCAGCCTGGTTTAGCCCATTTGCCAAGACAGTTTGCTGGGGTATGTTCACACATGCTACAATGTCTGGTAGTCACAGGTGAGAATGGGGTAAAAGTAGACACCAAAGGTCAATGAGCAGCCCTGAAATGGGCTTGGCAAACCATCGCACCAGAGGTGCTAGTTTTCCCCAAACATCCCCCACATGCCCTTTTGCAAACTCCATTACTCACTGTCTGAAAAACAAGGGTATTGAAGAGGCCATTAAAAATATGCCAGCCAAAAATGATCACATACTCGGTCAGTTAATTAAAATCCATTAGCCACTAAGTGATAAAGAAGCACTGGGTAAAACTTTTGTTTATACATAAGGTATGAGTGAGTGTGTGTCACTCATATGAATGCCAAGCATATGTTTATTTGCTTAAAAGACTATTTTACAGAGAACTCACACAAAGCAAGTGCTCACACAGAGGTCAGAAGGAGCAATACAAGGACATTCTCAAAATCTCTCTGAAGAACTCTGAAATTGATTGTGAGACACGGGAGACACTGGCACAGTATCACCAAACATGGCATAACCACATCAAAGAAGGCACTGCGCTCTATGAGCAAAGCAGAATCGCAATAGCTCAAAAGAAACATGAGATGCACAAATTTAGAGACATCTCCACTCCAAATGTTTACGTGGACTATTTATGCCCAACATATGGTAGAGTCTTCTGAGCTCAACCATAGTCAGACACACTATACCTTGACCCTAACATAATGATGTCATTTTGGTCCTCTTCAAGCATGAAGGACAACAATCAACCAACCTTATATAGCTCACAGGGAGACATGAATGGATTTCTTTAGAGTTTCCTCCATCCATCTTTCTCTAAGGGAGAGTTTGATTTCTCTAGGAGGGGAGGAAGAAATTGGAGGCATGAGATTGGCTGCTCTGCTCTACTCAAAGAAGGGATACTGGGGAAATTATATATCTGTATTGTCCCTTAAATATTTTTAGTACAGGGGAAATTATTTTTGGGTTCAAATTGCACCCAAGATATACATACAAAGACTTGACTCCCTTCTCATCAAGTGCCAGTTACATAAAGACCACACATAACAAACAGGAAATAAACCTATATATTGAAGCTTATAGCAAACAGAAATCAGAGAAGTCATACAGATAAAAATAAACCAGATGAAACATAGAATAAATGAGCTTTCCTGCTAAGGAGAGAGAGAGAGAGAGAGAGAGAGAGAGAGAGAGAGAGAGAGAGAGAGAGAGAGAGAGAGAAGAGACACAAAGACACAGAGACACAGAGAGACAGACAGAGAAGAAGAAGAAGAAGAAGAAGAAGAAGAAGAAGAAGAAGAAGAAG